>NW_027513404.1:1263750-1620000 GCF_048772815.1 Callospermophilus lateralis
TATTTCTTAAGTTTACATCCCCACAGATCTCTCTTTCTTACATTAAACTATAAGTAACAGCTCTGACCAACCATCTTCTGCCATTGCCATAAGGGTTCGTCCTCCATGGGCCCCTTCACTTGGGGGGGGGGAATGCACACATGGAGTGAGGACGTTAGGCCATAATAACGGAGGATGCAGGATGGACTGCAGGAGGATGGATCCACGGATACCAAAACAGAAGACCTCTTAGTGACACGCTCTGGTGCATGGCGGTTGGCATGCTTCCCTTTTAAAGCCGTCTCCTCCAAAAATATGCCAAGGCCACCACGAAATGTTGTAAACATGCTCTCTCGAATCAGGAGATATTCAAAGGCCTGCTAGAGAAACAGAGCCTCTATCACCCCCTAAAACATTGGCCGGTAAGGTATGGTCAAATATTTTATATAATAAAGGGGGAGAGGTCAGGGACTAGAAGGAAGTTCTCCTTCAAAGTATAGCCTGACACTGAAAAGAAACAGCCCCCTGGGAGATATCCTGCCTGGGAGACATCCCGCAGCCATCTATCTCCCTGAGAAATCCTGCAGCCATCTGTCTTCCGGCAACATCCTGAGGTTATCTCACTTTCTGAAGACATCCAGCAACTGCCGATAAGAGAGCTTTCCCATCCACAGCATATAAATTTCCATGTGAGAACAATAAAAGTTTGCAGCATGATCAGAACTCCAGTCTTGCTGTAATCTCTCGTGTCTCTTGTCCCTTCATTCCTCCCCAACTAAGTTTCTTGCCCACGTTGATGTGTCCCGCCGGCCGGGACAACTGACACTAACCCATACCCTACTACACTCTGACAACTAATCCTAATATGATGGAGAAAAATAACCCAAACAGAATAGAAATACAAGCAGTTCAGAGGAGGCATGGTGTATATTTGGACTTGCCTTTTGCATGATATAGGGTAGGTGTTATAAATCTAGTTAACAACACCTACTATCTTCCTAAGCTCCTGTTTTCTTCCTGAATTCTGGCCACTCTCCAGAATAGGCTCATGGTTTTGTGTCCACGATATGTACGACCTCCAAGCTCTGTGACATGGCCATGTACTGGATAGCTGAAGGGAATGCGAGCATCTCAGAAAACTCAGATATCAGTGTGACCAGGAAAGTCTCAGTGGAGAAACCATGCTTTGGGCCTTTTGCTAACCTATTTGCCTGTTGCCATGAATGTCAGGAAGGTCTTTGCCTCAGGCCAGCCCTTTGTGAATCCTGAAGAAAACTGTTTTCAAATGGTAATAAATGGGCATCACCTGTGGCTCTTTGCTTAAATGCTTTGGAAAGGGATGTGTCTGAATCTGCCTCTTTGCCCTGTGTGAGGTAGTGGCTTAGATTCTCAGCACCAGTTGGATCTAAAGAAAAATCCAATGTGTGCATCCAAAACCAAAATGCAAAAAAGATCAGTCATGGTGTATGAAGTTTCTCACCTTCCTCTTTTAGGTTCCTGACCTCCATCAAGTGAGAATAGGGATCCTTTGGGACAAATGAGTTCTTTCATGCCCTGTAGAGATGATTGGGTTTTCTCATGACTCCAAATCACATGAAGAAACTATACCTGACAGTCAGTAGGCCTCAAATTGGAGAAGCAGAGCAGTATTAATGGCAGACCTATGTGATCAATCCTGGTTCACAGAAATGGTGTCCAGGCTACCCTGAGGTTAGGCAAATGAAGGGAAAGAGACCTTATTTTGGAAACTCTCTTTGGCTGTGCCATTCATGGAAACATCCAGCCAGAGGTTATGATGAATGTATATATGGAAGAAGATGAGGGCCTTGGTGGAGTGTTTTGGTTTTAATTGTGGTCATTTGTGTGGAGTTTGGAAGAGATGACTGGGTCCACCTGGGCTTGAACTCTGGTGTGATTCCCCTCAGAGACTGAGTTCAGTGACTGACCTCAGAGAAGTAATTGCTTTGGAAAGGGATGTGTCTTAATCAGCCTCTTGGCCCTGTGTGAGGCTGTGGCTTTGATTACCAGCACCATATGGATCTAAAAATGATCCCATGTCTGCTTCCAAAACCAAAATGGCCAAAATTGCAGTCATTGTTGATGAAGTCTCTCGCCTTCCTTTGTAAGGTTCTGAAAGAATAAAAGAAATTGAAATTGAAACGTAAAGAAACAGGTTCTGTAAAGTTTCCAGGCTGCACGCAGAACCTGAAATTCCTGTGGCAGTTAAGACAATTCCCGGAACTACCCATTAGATGTGTGTTGAAATCTTCCCTGACCACCTAGTTACTTAACAACCTCTTCCCAAAAACCGTGCAGCTAAGCACATATACATCTCAGGGCTTCAACCAATCAGTTTAAATGTATACCCCTTCTCAGGGCTGACCAATCACCCCCTGCCTGAACTGTTCCCACCAATGAATGTGCAAATCATGTTTTAGAGTTGTTATTTGATTTTCCCACAGTATACGGTGATTTGCTAAAGGAAGCTAGGATGTATGTTAAGTCCCTGCCCTCTCTAAAGAATGTATATAAAATCTGCTCATGTTGTTCTTGGGGCTCTTTGTTTTTTGCTCCTCTGAAGTGAGCTGTGAGCCCCAGCATGCTGGACCCCCAATAAACCCTATGCTGTTTCATGAGAAATTCTCTTGGTGGTCTTTTCCTCCAACGTTCGGCCCACCTTTTCATCTGGAGGCCCTAGCTGAGAAATCCAGCAGTGACGAACAAAAGACCCCAATGGACTCCTTTCAGAGTAATTAAGGTGCCTCTTTCTGGTTTCGGGTTTCAGGTTAGGGCTTGGCAAAATGGCTGACAGTGAAGAACATTAGCTCTCTGCGATGGTGGCTGACAGATGTGTCACAGAGTCACAGGCCATGTCCCTGGGGGAAACTCCAGAGGACTCGGGAAATTGAGGATTAGTAGATTCCTCAACTCGGTTATTTTTTGCTTCAGGATTCGGTTTTCCAGCCCATCAGGTTTTGCTGGCTACTCAGTTTTGTTCATTGTCAGGAACTCATGTTGAGTTTACTGTCTGTCTTTATTGTCTAACCCATCAGGTTTGGCCAGTTTCTCAGTTCTAATCTTTTTCTTGGACTCATGTTAAACGTTTACTGTTTGTCTTTGTCTGTGTCACGTTTGTGTATTCACTGTCCCTGTTTGAGTAACTCCCATTATGGGACATTATGGGACAAAGCACTTCCATGCCTCTGTCCCTTAACCTTGATCATTGGACTGATGTTCGCTCAAGTACCAAGAATCTTTCTTTTTCAGTAAAATGCCGGATCTGGCAGTCTCTCTGTGCTTCAGAATGGCCCATCCTAGGAGTCGGATGGCCCCAAGAAGAATCCTTCCACTTCCCTCTAATCCGAAAAGTCAGAGATATTGTCTTTCACCGGGGCCACTTGGCCACCCAGATTAACAGCCATATACCCCTTCCCCCATGATCTTATCATTCCAACATTCTGCTCCTCCCCCTCTTCCCTCCATTCTGAGTCACAATACTGGACACTCCTCTCTCTCCTTATCCTCTACCCTCGCTCCCCAACCCACAACATGTTCCAGATGATCCTCCCGCCGCTGACTCAGCCTCTCCGCCACTAGAGGCAATTGGGCCAGACCCAAGCCCTCCAGGGGACTTCCCCGCAGCAGCAGCAGCCCCTGCTCCCCTGAAGGAAGCTGGGCCACCTAAAGGAACCCGCAGGAGATAAAAAATATAAAACTCGGAAGCCCCTGTGATGCTCCCTCTCTGTCCCTACTTGCCCATGAACCGACCCAACTGGGACCCCAACACCTTTGAATGTAGGTAGCATCTGTCCACTTATCGCCGTTCTCTAATAGTGGGTCTCTGAGCGGCCGCCAGAGGGCCGACTAATTTGGCCAAGGTAAGAGAGATTATCCAAGGGCCTAATGAGTCTCCTTCTATGTTTCTGGAGAGAATTATGGAAGCGTATAGGAAATATATTCCTTTTGATCCTCAGGCAGAAGACCAAAAGCCATCTGTTGCAATGGCCTTTATCGAGCAGACTGCCCTAGATATTAAGAGAAAGTTACAACGTCTAGATGGATTATAAGATATGACCTTAAGAGATTTAGTCAGAGAAGCTGAGAAAGTATATTATAAGAGAGAAACTGAGGAGGAAAGGGAATAGAGGAGAGAGAAGGAAAGGGAACAAAAGAAGGAGGAAAGAAGCAAATGGCAGAGTAAAGCATTGCCTAAGGTTCTGGTCACAGCAGCAAATAGGCCAGAAGTTAAAAAGCAGGGATACATAAAGGCATACCTGGGCCCACGCCAAAGGCTGCCGTTGGCCTCAAATCAATGTGCCCACTGTAATAAAAAAGAACACTGGGCCAAAGAGTGCCCCCAAAAGAAGCAGCCACACCAGCCCGCCGTGCTGACTCTAGAAGAGGACTAGGAAATTCGGGGCTCAGATCCCCTCCCCCAGCTCAGAGTAACATTTGAAGTTGAGGGGAACACAGTGAACTTTGAAGTGATTACAGGAGCAGTATACTCAGCCCTTAAGACTTCACTGGCCCCCCTATCAATTAAATCATCCCTAGTTCAAGGGGCTAATGGCAGTAGATATCAGGCTTGGACAACTAAGATGAATATGGACCTCGGAAAGGAAAAAGTCCACCACTCTTTCCTAGTAATCCCAGAATGCCCGGCCCCATTGATGGGCAGAAATATGCTTACCAAACTCTGGACTAGAATAACCTTTAACCCTAATGGTCCCCAAGTGGGGGTTCTAAAGCCTGCAGTATTAACTCCCATAGTAACATCTTTGACTATGTCTGTAGAAGATGAACATCAACTCTTCGCGCCCCCTAGCACTGATCAAACAGGCAAACTACCCCAGAAATGGATAAAAGATTATCCTAATGCCTGGGCAGAAACTGCTGGGTTAGGTCTAGCCATCAACCACCTCCAATAGTAGTAGAATTAAAAGCCTCTGCATCTCCAATTAGTGTTAAACAATATCCTCTAAGCAAAGAAGCTAAGGATGGGATAAGGCCCCATATTCATAAATACCTGGGTCTTGGGGTCCTAAGGCCCTGTCAATCAGCCTGGAACACCCCCCGGTACCAGTAAGAAAGCCAGGAACTGGGGACTACCGTCCTGTTCAAGACCTAAGAGAGATCAACAACAGAGTGCAGGACATTCACCCCACAGTACCCAATCCATATAATTTTCTTAGCACTCTGAATCCGTAGCGGAAATGGTACACTGTGCTGGACTTAAAAGATGCTTACTTCTGCTCGCCTCTACATAAGTACTGTCAGTTGCTGTTACCTTTAGAGTGGATAGACCCAGAACCTGGAACATCTGGCCAACTAACCTGGACTAGACTCCCACAGGGGTTCAAAAAATCCCCCACTCTCTTTGATGAAGCCCTCCACAGAGACATCAATGACTTCAAAACTGCACACCCCGAAGTCACCCTACTCCAATAGTGGATGATCTTCTACTGGCAGCCAACACCAAGGAGACCAATGAGTCTGGGACCCAAGCACTATTATTCGAGCTTGCTCGGCTTGGATATAAGGCTTCTGCCAAAAGGCCCAAATTTATCAGCAAGAAGTAATCTTCCTGGGTTATTCTCTCAGGGGTGGCAAACGATGGCTCCCTGAGCCCAGAAAAAAAACTGTTGTGCAGATACTGCCCCAATCTAATAAGAGAAAACTCAGAGAGTTTCTTGGGACTGCCAGCTTTTGCAGGTTATGGACTCCTGGGTTAACATCTTTGGCTGCCCCTTTATACCCGCTGATAAAGGGGGATGCCCACTTCCAATGGACCCCTGAGCACCAACAAGCTTTTGATAATGTCAAAAAAAATGCTGCTATCTGCTCCGGCCTTAGCACTCCCAGATGTAGAAAACCCTTCACTCTCTACATCGAGGAAAAGAAAGGAATAGCACGGGGAGTGCTCACTCAGTCTTTTGGACCTTGGAAAAAGCCGGTAGCGTATTTATCCAAAAAACTGGACCCAGTGGCTAGCGGGTGGCCCCATTGCTTAAGTGCTATAGCAGCGGCAGCCCTTCTAATAAAAGATGCTCATTAATTAACGTTGGGACAGAAGCTAACCATTATATCCCCCCATGCCCTGGAGAGCATGATCTGTTAGCCTCCAGAGAGGTGGCTATCAAACTCCAGAATAAACCACTACCAGAGCCTCTTGCTTGACAAAGACAGAATAACGCTGGGACCCCCTGCTCCACTCAACCCAACTACACTGCTGCCAGAAGAATCATCAGGACCCGTCGCTCATGAGTGTCAACACATACTGGCAAGGAAACCAGTATACAACAAGACTTGAAGGATCAGCCACTGCCTCGCCCTGAAGTCCTATGGTTTACGGATGGCAGCAGCTTCCTCCAAGATGGTAAGCGGCGGGCTGGAGCAGCAGCAGTTCGCAAAACTGATTTAATCTGATACTCTGGTCTCCCAGAAGGGACATCAGTCCAAAAAGCAGAACTGATTGCCCTTATGAAAGCATTGGAACTAGCAACAGGGAAAAGGGCCACCATATAAACTGATAGCCACTAAGCATTTGCCACTGTTCATATGCTCGGGACTATTTACCAACAATGCGGGCTATTAACCTCTGCCGGGAAAAAAATAAAAAATAAAGATGAGATCCTCCACCTTGGCTCAGCAGTGCAGGGCCATAAGGAACTAGCTATAGTGGACTGTCCCGGGCACCAGAAGAGAAACAACCCTGTGGCAGTTGTAAACAGAAGGGCAGATGAGGAAGCTTAATTGGCAGCCCTAAACGGAGTGACTCTGTTAACTTTTTCCACACCGGGGGGAACAAAAATCAGGAGACTTGGCCGCCCCGGAACATTCAGGCAACTTATCATCTGAGGAGACAGATACAGAAATCTGGGACCCTACAGAGCCAAGTTTACAATTTCAAAAAGCCCACCTTTATGTCAAAGACGTACACCAGCTCAACCACTTAGGCTCAAAGAAGTTATAGGCACTCTTAAAGGACCGAAGAAAGGACTTATTGTTGACTAACTCAAAGAGGAAAAAAATAGCTGAGCAGGTGACTAGAGCTTTTCAAGTCTTCCAATTAGTTAATACTTTCCCATCCAAGATTCCTGCAGGGAAGCGCATACGAGCAACCAGACCAGGACAATTCTGGGAAGTGGACTTTTCTGAAATTAAGCCAGCAAGGTATGGACTTAAATATCTCCTAGTCTTTGTAGATACTTTTTCAGGATGGGTCGAAGCCTTCCCCGTGAAGAAAGAAACAGCTCAGATGGTGGTCAAAAAGATCCTAGAAGACAGTTTTCCAAGGTTCGGCCTGCCTAAGGTAATAGGATCTGATAATGGACCAGCATCCGTGGCCCAGGTAAGTCAGGGATTTTCCAGGACCCTGGGGATTAATTGGAAGTTATATTGTGCTTAGAGACCCCAGAGCTCAGGACAGGTAGAAACGATGAATAGAACCATCAAAGAGACTTAACGAAATTAATCTTGGAGACCGGCATAAAAAATTGGACTATGCTTTTACCTCATGTACTTTTTCGTGCAAGAAATACCCCTCCGCCCCTTTGTGTAACCTCACCCCTTATGAAATTCTCCTCGGTGCCCCTCCTCCATTAAGGGACCTAACCCCAACTCTGAGATTAATGATTCCTTTCACACCCCCTTGCTAGACAGACTTAAAGCCCTTGAACAAACCCAGCACCCAGCGATACCTGTGGAAACAGTTGGCCACTGCTTATCATCCTGGAGACGAGGGAACTCCACATCGATATCAAGTGGGAGACTTCGTCTACATGAGACAGTATCGGGTGTCATCCCTGGAACCCTGCTGGAAAGGACCATACCAGGTGCTGCTTATAACACCTACAGTGGTGAAAGTGGATGGGATCACTTCCTGGATCCATGCCTCCCATCTCAATCCTGTGCCCTGTCCATACTCTGGCTGGAAACTGGAACAGACTGGTAACCCTCTCAAGTTGCATGTCTGTGGTGTGGGTAGGGCTATGGATTCTTCCCCTGACCACCAGCAGTCCTAATCCCCATCAGCCTGTTCAGCAACAATGGCAAGTTATAAATCCTACTGGGCAAGTAGTGTGGTCTATTTCACATACAGCCCCCTTATGGACTTGGTGGCCATCTCTCCACCCGGACATTTGTCAGCTTGCCATAGGCCTCTCTGACTGGGATCTCCCTGACATAGTGGACCCCACACAGATCCCACTAAAGCCCAAACCAGGGCAACATAGACCAACTTACCCCATGAATTATTGATGTCATCTCCCCAGTTCAGGTGTAAACTAGCCAGTCTTGTTTATTAAGTGTGCCCAGCTGATTTCTGAAGTCGCAAACAGGCCCAAACCTGTGGAGGACCCAGTGACTTTTATTGTAGATCTTCGGGTTGTGAACACACGGGAGCTACATTGTGAAACCCAAACTCCCCAGACAGTATGATTCGGTAGGATGAAATGACATCTGGATTGATCCCAATAAATGTGCCGCTATCCAAGTGGTGTCAAAAACTTGCTGTGGAAAAAATAGTCTATGTTACCCCCTCAATATAACTTTCACTTCCAAAGGAAGGGGCTACCTCAGAAAAACATGGCCTATGGGAAATACTTGGGGAATGCGATTCTATATTAATGGCCCTGGTTATGACTTTGGTCTCTGGTTCACCATCCAGCTTAAAAAGGAAGAAAATCCCACAGCAATAGGGCCCAATCTCCTCAAGTCAGGAATTAAGCCTCCTAAACCTCCCATGCCTAGATCTACCAAAACCCCTCTACCATCTCATACTTCGCAGTTTCCGTCTTTGCCTACTTCCCCAGTCCAGAGTACAGCTGACTCCTCCCCCTGGGAACTAATTAAAGGAACCTTTATGGTACTGAACTCCACACAGTCAGAACTCCTTGCATTTCAGCCCAGGTATTTGACAGCTCTGTACATTATTGTGTAATGGTGCAGATACCCCCCAGGGTGCTCTATCATGATCCAGAATCCTTTGAAGGTCTACTATGTGGACAAACAACCCGATTTTGCCGGGAGCCAGTGACCCTTACTCTAGCCATCCTATTGGGGCTAGGAGCTGCTGCAGGAGTGGGTACAGGAACAGCTGATATGATCCATGGGTCACAACAAATGGCCTGATTAGAAACAGCAATAAATCAAGACTTGAAGACGTTAGAGACCTCCATCACAGTTTTGCAGGAATCCTTAACCTCTCTCTCTAAAGTTGTTTTACAGAACAGGTGAGGATTAGACCTCCATTTAATAAGGGAGGGGGGCCTCTGTGCTGTACTGAGATAAAAATGCTGTTTTTATGCTGACCATACTGGAGTTGTAAAAGAATCCATGAGTAAATTGAGAAAATGCCTTGAAGAGCACCAGAGAGAAAGGGAGATTCAACAAGTGTGGTTTGAGTCATGGTTTACCTTGTCCCCCTGGTTAACTACACTCCTATCAGCCTTAGCTGGACCCGTGATCATGCTTATGGTGTTGATAACTGTGGGACCTTGTTTGCTTAACCTCATAGTTTCCTTTCTCCAGGCTCAGATTGGGCAGGTAAAACTCATGGTAATCAGACAGAAATACACTTCACTGGCAGAAATAGAATGTGAGACCCCACAAAAATTATGATTCATTACTTTTAAAATTAAAAGTAGGCAGAAAAAGGAGAAATGAAAGAATTAAAGAAATTAAAATTGAAACGTAAAGAAACAGGTTTTGTAAAGTTTACAAGCTGTGCTCAGAACCTGAAATTCCTGTGTCAGTGAAGAGAATTCCCGGAACTGCCCATTAGATGTGTTGAAATCTTTCCTGACCACCTAGTTACTTAACAACCCCTTCCCAGAAACCGTGCATCTCAGCACGTATACATCTCAGGGCTTCAACCAATCAGTTTAAATGTATACCCCTTCTCAGGGCTGACCAATCACCCCCTGCCCGAACTGTTCCCGCCAATGAATGTGCTAATCATGTTTTAGAGTTGTTATTTGATTTTCCCACAGTATATGATATTTGCTAAAGGAGGCTATGATGTATATAAAGTCCCTGCAATCTCTAAAGATTGTATATAATCTCTTCTCAAGTTGTTCTCGGGGCTCTTTGTTCTTTCCTCCTCTGAAGTGAGCTTTGAGCCCCAGCATGCTGGACCCCCAATAAACCATTTGCTGTGGCATGAGACAATAGGTGCTTGGGTTTTCTCATGTCTCCAAATCACATAAAGAATCTATACCTGACAGTCAGTAAGCCTCAAATTGGAGAAGCAGTGCAGTATTAGCGGCAGGGCTATTTGATCACTCCTGATTCAAAGGAAGGTTGTTCAGGCCACCCAATGCCCTTCTGGACTTCAAATATTACCTAGATTTCTGTTTTCATACTTATATTTCACCAGTATATTCTTCTAAATATCGCAGGTTCCCAATACCATAATTCATCCTGCAGAATGATTCCTAAACCAAATCGAACCTTTTATTACCCTTAACCATGCAATATTTCCTCAATATAACTTAACAGAAGAACAAGGATATTGTTGGTCTTACAATACAGGAATGTAGGGGATCTTCCTCCTGCTGAGAACCTCAAAGTTCCGTACAGAAATGATCCCTGAAGAAGATGTAGACACCTATGAAAGACCTGAGAGAGCAAAAGTCAACTTCCATGTAAAACAACCTGGTCAAAATGAAGGGATGTGTCTGAAAGCCTCTCTCTTCTTAATGTAGATTAAATCGACCAAACCAGGTCTGTGTGGAGAGCTGTTCCCGGGTGCCTATGGTTGATATACCATTCTATCTTGTGAAACTGTCACAGGAAGTATGGGCAGCCTCCATCTCATGGGACCCTTGTAAGCAACTGTTAGAAAAAAGTGGTTGCCAACCCAGTGACCTCATTCAGTTCGTGAAGGAAGTGACCTATCACACTTCCTTGGTGATGGAACTCTCTGAACTCGGGATCCAGGAAGCCAGGCACCCAGAGCCAGTCCCAGTCCCAGTCCCAGTCCCAGTGGTCTCATTTGTTTGGATTTACCAAGGACAGAGTCAGTCTTTCTTAGTACCTACTGAAGTGAGAATGGCCAAATGCCAGGAGAGCTCTGAAGAGGGGCCTTTTCTGAGAAAGCAGGTAGTGGCTCAACCATGGCTCCTGACAACTTCACAGAGTTGGCAAAGAAGTCCAGGTCTGAGATAGGACAGGCCATTTTGGTGGAACATAGTATGGCCCACCAGTCAGAGGACACTCAGGATACTCACAGACATACTTGGGGGAAGGAGATTCCGTTGTGGGTGTCTGTGTGAGTTTGTGGTTTTGTCTCATGTTCTGAGAATAGGTAGGAAAGGCGGTTTGTTTGTTTAGACTGGAATGTTTCTAGAAAGTCGTTTGACAACCCGAGTGTTTCTATGTCTGTGTATCCCACTGAATCCGTTTTTGTAGACATTTGAAAAGAGAATTCATCAATGGTTGTGTCCTGTCTAGTAGAAAGCTTCCCAGCATTCATCTTGCCAAATTAAAGAATAAAGAGCTGCTTGCCTTATGGATTGGCAACACCTATTATCTTCTTAAGTTCCTCTTTTCTTCCTGAATACTGGCCACTCTCCAGAATAGCCTCATGGTATTATTTCCAAGATATGTACCACCTCCAAGCTCTGTGACATGATCATGTACTGGATAGCTGAAGGGAATGAGAGCATCTCAGAAAACTCAGATATCAGTGCGACCAGTAAAGTCTCAGTGGAGAAATACTACTTTGGACTTCTGCTTACCTATTGTTCTGTTGTCCTGAATGTCAGGAACGTGTTTGCCTCAGGCCACCCCTGTGTGAAACCTGAATAAATCAGTTTTCAAATGGAAAAGGATGGGCGTCACCTGTGGCTCTTTGCTTAATTGCTTTGGAAATGGATGTGGCTGAATCAGCCTCTTTGCCTTCTGTGAGGCAGTGGCTTAGATTCTCAGCACCTGATGGATCTAAAGAAAGTTTCCAAGTGTGCATCCAAAACCAAAATGGCCAAAAGAGCAGTCATTGTGGATGAAGTCTCTCGCCTTGCTCTGTAAGCTTCCTGACTTCCATCAAGTGAGAATAGGGATCCGTTGGGTCAAACCAGTTCTTCAAAGCTCTGCAGAGGCTATCCAATAGGAGCTTGGGTTTTCTCAGGACACCAATTCACATAAAGAATCTATACCAGTCAGTTGGCCTCAAACTGGAGAAGCAGAGCAGTATTAAAGAAGGGCTATTTGATCACTCTTGGTTCACAGGAATGGTGTCTAGTCCACTCTGACTTTAGGCAAATGAGGGGCAAGGGAGCTTATTTTGGACACTGTCTTGGGCTGCGCCCGTCATGGAAACCTCTAGCTAGAGGTTATTCAGAGTGTCTATGTTGAAGAAGATGAGGGCCATGTGGGAGTTTTTTGGTTTTAATTGTGGTCAATTGTTGGTGGTTAGAAGAGAATCCTGGGTCCACCTGGGCTGGAATTCTGGTGCGATTCCCCTTAAAGACTGAGTTCTGGAACTGACCTCAGAGAAGTATTGCCATTAATTGTGTTGGGATTTTAGGCGGCCATGCATGAGAGTCGCCATTGGAAACTGAGATCTAAGCCTGGGGTGGCTATTCACCAAGCACTGTCAATCTCAGCCAGGACATCACATGATTTTATTCTGAAAGACTTGGCAGCCATTGTTGACAGTCAAAACAAACATGGACCTCACATTGTAGACCTCAATGGGCCTGGCTTCATGTGGCCTTTTGGCCACTCTTTGGGAAGACTTGCCTCTGAAAATTCTCCAGAGTTTTCCTTGAAATGTGCTTTCTAAAAATTTAATGGTTCCTGAATGAATTGAAACCCACAGTTTCTCCAACTTCATTCTTGAAAAATGTCTAGATAAATACCATGAAATTTTTGAAATTTCCACGACCAGGTGGCACTGGAGAACCTTTGGATGTCCTGTTGCTGATCAAGAGTGTACCAGACAGTGCCTTCCTTGACTGGGTTTCATGAAAATGGTGTAGAACAGAGCTGCCAGTATGGTGGAGCCTGCTGAGTAGTGGGCCCAGAGCTGTGGTGTGCAGTTGTGTGATAAAACATCTGTGGTGGGGTCATGTGGATATTACTTTGGCTTCCAAATGCTTGTGACTGACATGGTGCAGCCAGCATACCTTTGTATATTAAGCCATCTTGTTAGATGGAGAGTTTTCAGGGCAATGTTCAGAATCAAGTTGCTACGGTCAAGGGGGCAAGCAATGTGGCGTAGAAGCCTGGTTGGTGCATTCTCCTGCAGACCCTTACACACCACACGTGACAGAACTCCCTCCAGCACTGTGTCCCAGTGGAACTCCTTGTATTTTGTGAAGCAAATACCAAACTCCCAGTGCAGCAACAAGAAACACAACAAAATTGGAGAATGACCAAATGGCTTCACAGTCTACACGGAAAGATTCTTAGACCCCAGTGGCCACAGTAAACCCACAAAGAGAGAATTCAACACTGCTACCTCATGTTCATTGGAAAATAAGAAACCATGTCCTCCATGTAACAGATGCATACACAGCTTTGATGGTCTCACTACAAAGGAAGCTAAAGCTCCTGAAAACAACATATATTTCAAGTGTACAACCTCAAAGACAGTTTCCCAGATGTCTTGAGGCCTGAACACTTCCATGTTTGTGGAGTTTTTACAGTCTCCATTACTTTTGGAAACTCCTCTACCACCTCCAGTGTTGTGAACTCCAGAGCATTTTCCATTCCAGATATGTATTCCTAGATTTTCTAACTCTTCTCCTCTAATTGTATCTTACTTGGGGCTAAGGTAATGTCAAGGCATTGTTCTGGATGAGAGTGGGAAGATTTTTTTGTAGCACATATTTGCATACACATTGGATTCATTTTCCAATTATTCATTCAAAATACTGAATCCCTCATAGTAACCCACTCCCTACTAGACTCTGACTACAAATCCTATTATGATGGATAAAAATAGACCAAACCAAATTGAAATACAAGTAGTTCAGAGGATGCAAGGTTAACATTTGGACGTTCCTTTTGCATTATATATGGTAGGAGTTTTAAATCTAGTCATTTTTTTGTTGAAACACTTCTCCATGTGTTTTTAAAGTTAACAAATATGTGAATTCATGTCTCCATTTCTCTGTAGCCTATTCAGCACATATATTTTTATATGCACATATAGAATCCTACCTGGTACCACACGTACATTCTTGTGAGGTGGCTCACTTGGCAGATACAAACTGTGAGAAGAGATCACTCCTGTTAAACACTGTTGAAACTGAAAATTCAACCTATGAGTGAGTATCCTAGCTGAACAACATTATACATAAATTCATGTTCAGTAAAATGAATATTTTTAGATCTGTGGATGATATATATTTCATGGTGAATTTCATTTGGCTTGTATATTAATACTTTTTAATTTCTGTGTGTGTATTTTAATATATATATATATATATATATATATATATATATATATATATATATATATACACTCTCCAGAGTTTTCAAAATATGAAATAAATGTATCTTATTATGTACTCCCTAAATTCATTAATATTAAAGTGCGTATTTATAATCAACTTTTCATAAGATTATTCTAAGACATATTCATCCTCCTGAAATACGTATTTGTTTCCTAGTACTGAAAACTAAGTTAATTGAATTGTGCATACATATCCTAATATTTTTACACTAATTGACCCAGGTTAATATAAATGCAAGTAGATTTCTATAGGACATGATGTGTATTTTGACGTTCATTTTTTTTCAACACTTGTACATTACTATTTCCTCAGTTTATGCACATCATAAGATATATATTTCATCCACAAGTTCACAAATTTAAAGGCTTTTGTTTCACTTTTAATCACTTCCTGCTTCAGAACACATGTATTCCTCCAGGTTACATGACTGGTCTTTTCATGAGACTTCTTTCCAAACACATTATTTTCGATTTCCACAATTAATTTTGAAGCAAAACTCACACATTCTTCATGATAAACCATAACCCTAATATTACCATTAGATGTATAACTGGTTTGAATGAATGGATATATATCAATATAAGGTTTCCTGTATATTTTCAGATATCAATTTGAACCATTATTTAAGTTGGAACCAGTTACATTATTTATTCACAGTATGGTCTATTCATGCATTATTTCTATATTCATAGACACAGTGTACACCTATTTGTATTCAAAATACTAATTTACACGTCTTCAAAATACTGTTCCTAGAAATGGTGAAAGAAATACTCATGTCACCTGATCTACATATACATTTTATCACAGTAATATTCTGGAAACAAAAAGCAAATGTCACACTTATGATTGTACTAAAGCCTAAATGGAAATTGAACATGGATTACTAAAATCATCCATGTCCAGTTTGCCTATTGCTCTCAAATGTGGATCCTATTGGTGACTACATATTTGTTTCTTCCTAAGATTATATATTCAACCTCAAACCTGTTGAAAATGTCTAATCCTATTACTCACCTCATACTTTGCCTGATTTCCTAATGTCTCTATTGATATATATTTTCCCCAGTTCATCATTGTGACTGCCTCTTAACATGTGCTGACATTTACATTCACTCTCTACATGAAACCCTATTGCTAAAGACCATTTTGTCCAAATCCTATACTCACTAATCTTTCTAAAACTACCGTCTATCTTTCTAATCCTACCGACTATCCCTTTTTGACTGCATGTTCTTTTCGACATTCAATCATCCAAGGTACAATATCCTATACCATTGTATATTGATTTATCTGAGACATCTGTGCAGAAATTAATTCAAAGCTAAGTATCCCAATCAAGGGCCCAATGCCCTTCTGGGCATCAAATCTTACCTAGATTTCTGTTTTCATACCTATATTTCAACTGTATATTTTGTAAATATCACATGTTCCCATAACCATTATTCATCCTGCAGAATTATTCCTAACCCAATCGAACATGTTGTTAACCCTAACCATACACTGTTCCCTCAATCTAACTTTACAGAAGATCAGGGAGAGAGTTGGTCTTCCAATACTGGATTGTAGGGTATCTTCCACCTGATGAGAACCTCAAAGGTCCATGCATAAATGATACATGGAGAAGAAGGCAGCTATGAAGGACCTGAGAGAGCAAAAGTCATTTTCAATGTTAAACAACCGGGTCAGGATGAAGAGATGTATCTGAATCAGCCTTTCTCTTCTTAATATAGAGAAGATGGACCAAACCAGGCCTGTGAGAAGAGCTGTTCCTGGTTGCCTATTGTTGATATACCATTCTAACTTGTGAAACTGTCACAGAAAGTAGGGGCAGTCTCCATCTCCTGGGACCCTTAGAAGCAAATATCAGTACACACTTCCTTGGTGATGGAACACTCTGAACTTGGGATCCAGGAAGCCAGGCACCCAGAGTAAGTCCCAGTCAAAGTCCCAGTGGTCTCAATTGTTTGGATTTACCAAGGACAGAGTCAGTCTTTGTTGGTACCTACTGAAGTGATAATGGCCAAATGCCAGGAGACCTCTGAAGAGGAGCCTTTTCTGAGAAAGCAGGTAGTGGTTCAACCATGGCTCCTGACAACTTCACAGAGTTGGTGAGGGAGACCAGATCACAGACAGAACAGGTCATTTTGGCGGAACATAGTATGGACCACCAGTCAGAGGACACTCAAGATATTCACCAACATACTTGGGGGAAGGAGGTGCCGTTGTGGGTGTTGGTGTGAGTTTGTGGTTTTGTCTCTTTTCTGAGAATAGGTAGGAAAGACTGTTTGTTTGTTTGGACTGGAATGTTTCTAGAAAGTCATTTGACAACGCGAGTGTTTCTATGTCTGTGCATTCCACTGTATCTGTGGTTGTAGACATTTGAAAAGCGAATGCATCAATGGTTGTGTCCTGTCTAGTAGAAAGCTTCCCAACATTCATACTGCACAATTTAAGAATGGAGAGAGGCTTGCCTTATGGATGGGCAACACCTACTGTCTTCCTAAGTTCTTGTTTTCTTCCTGAATACTGGCCACTCTCCAGAATAGCCTCATGGTTTGGTTTCCAAGATATGTACCACCTCCAAGCTCTGTGACATGGCCATGTACTGGATAGCTGAAGAGAATAGAAGCATCTCAGAAAACTCACATATCAGTGTGACCATTAAAGTCTCAGTGGAAAAACACTGCACTGGGCCTTTTGCTTACCTATTGTTCTGTTTTCCTAAATGTCAGAAAGATCTTTGCCTCAGGAAACCCCTTTGTGAAGCCAGAAAAAAAGAGTTTTCAAATGGAAATGAATGGGCATCACCTGTGGCTCTTTGCTTAATTGATTGGATAGAGATGTGGCTGAATCAGCCTCTTTGCCCTGTGTGAGGCAGTGGCTTAGATTCTCAGCACCTGATGGATCTAAAGAAAGTTTCCAAGTGTGCATGCAAAACGAAAATGGCCAAAAGAGCAGTCATTGTGGATGAAGTCTCTCGCCTTCCTCTGTAAGCTTCCTGACCTCCATCACGTGAGAATAGGGATCCTTTGTGTCAAATCAGTTCTTCAAAGCCCTACAGAGGCTAGCACATAAGGGCTTGTGTTTTCTCATGACACCAATTCACATAAAGAATATATACCAGACAGTCAGTAGGCCTCAAATTAGAGAAGCAGAGCAGTATTAAGAGCAGGACTATTTGATCACTATTGGTTCACAGGAAGGGAGTCCAGGCCACCCTGACTTTAGGAAAATGAGGGGCAAGGGAGTTCATTTGGAAAACTGTCTTGGGCTGTGCCCCTCATGGAAACCTTCAGCCAGAGGTTATGAAGAGTGTCTATGTGGAAGAAGATGAGGGCCATTTGGGAGTGTTTTGGTTTTAATTGTGGTCATTTGTTTGGTGGTTGGAAGAGATGCCTAGGTCCACCTGGGCTTGAACTCTGGTGTGATTCCCCTTACAGATTGAGTTCAGGAACTGACCTCAGAGAAGTATTGCCATGAATTGTGTTGGGATTTTAGGAGACCACGCATGAGAGTTGCCTTTGGAAACTGAGATCAATGCCCAGGGTGGCTTTCCACAGAGCATTGTCAATCTCTGCCAGGGCATCACATTATTTTATACTGAAAGAATTGGCAGCCATCGTTGACAGTCAAAACACACATGGGCCTCACATTGTAGACCTCAATGGGCCTGGCTTCATGTGTCTTTTTGGCCACTCTTTGGGAAGCCTTGCCTCTGAGAATTCTCCAGAGTTTCCCTGAAATGTGCTTCCTCAAACATTAATGGTTCCTGAATGAATTGAAACCCACAATTTCTCCAACTTCATCCTTGAAAAATGGCTAGATAAATACCATGAAATTTTTGAAATTTTCATGACCAGGTGGCACTGGAGAACCTTTCAATGTCCTCTTGCTGATGAAGTGTGTACCAGACAGTGCCTTTATTGACTAGGTTTCATGAAAATGATGTAGAACAGAGATACCAGTATGTTGGAGCCTGCTGAGTAGTGGGCCCAGAGCTGTGGTGTGCAGGTGTGTGATAAAACATCTGTGGTCGGGCCATGTGTATCTGCCATTGACTTCCAAATGGCTTGTGGCTGACATTGTGCAGCCAGGAATCACTTATATGTCTGATAACTCTCCATATAAGGCATCTTGTTATATGGAGATGTTTCAGGACAATGTTCAGAATCAGGTGCAATGGTCAAGGGGACAAGCTATGTGGGATAGAAGCCTGGTTGATGCATTCTCCTGCAGACCCTGACCCATCTCATGTGAAAGAACTCCCTCCAGCACTGTGTCCCAGCTGAATTCCTTGTATTTTGTGAAGCAAATAACAAAGTCCCAGTGCAGCAGCAAGAAACACCACGAAAAGTGGAGGATGACCAAATTGCTTCACAGTCCACACGGGGAGTCACTTAGCCTTCAGTGGCGACAGTTTACCTACAAAGAGTGAATTCAGCACTGCTGCCTCATGTCCTTTGAAAAACAAGAAACCATGTCCTCCAGGTCACATAGATGCAGATCCAGCTTTGATGGTCTCATTAGAAAGAAAGCTAAAGCTCCTGACAACAACATATATGTCAAGTGCCCATCGTCAGAGGCAGTTTCTAAGGAAGTCTTCAGGCTGCAGAGCTCCATGTTTGATAGCATTTACCTATTAGACCAGGATGCAAGAAAAGACCACTGACTCCAATTAAAATCAAGTTAAAGCAAGCTTATATTTTCCACTGCCCAGGTGGCCTCTCCCTCCCAAAACAGTGGGAACAAGACAGCCACTCAAATTTCCTACAGCCCAGGTTTATAACCCAGAATTTTACACTACAGGGGGGTTAAAATATCAGAACTCTGACAAGCATCAAACTAATCGTAGTTTATATATATATTTGCTGGCCCCAACATCAGAATTTATGAAGACCATTAGAGCCTCAGAGAGGGTCATTGTCTGGCCAGGGAAGGCCAGTATTTATGAGGTGTCAATAAAGTTTCATAGAGGGCTGTTCCTGGTCAAAGAGCCAGGCATGGGTGAGTTCAAGGCCACGGGCAGGCATTGCAAGCAGGTTCAGAATTTGGTGTAATTTAAAGTTAAGCCAAAATTTTCTTTTCATGGCTTTGTGGCAAGATGGATCCCAATTTTAATAAAAGATCAGGTTGGGTCTATCATTCCCCCCTTTTCTAATGTGTCCCTTTCAAATCTTTGATAGGGTAGTGGAAGAGCACTGAGGGAATTTTAATACCTCACGTAACAGTCTCCATATTTTTTGAACTCACACAAAACCAGTCTCCCTGATTTTACATGACTTAAATAATTACTTAAAATGAAAGTCTATTTATTTTTGGCTCCATTGTTGTAAGAAGAGTGGCGTCACTCATTTTGGCTTCTTCTGAGCTGAGAGAGGGTGACATGAGGAGGCACAGCATGAGGGACATGAGTTGCCTTTTAGAAGTCAGTTCGGTTTGAAGTCTGGTTGTGGTAAAACAGTTTGTAAAGTCATCTGGGGATGGGTTCTTCTATGAGAGAAACAAAAACCATGAGTACTGAATAAATGTTGCAGCAGCTGAAACAAGTCACTGTATAGATGTACCCTCATCTGTCTTCAATATCCCCAGTTATCAGGACTTTCAACTTAATATTTAACTTTTAGTGTCACAGTTGTCCCACCCCATAAGATACAGTTTAATAATTTAATGTCATCTGATCTTGCAAATTCCTTTTACTAGTATGACCTCTGTGTGTAATAGAGAAACCTTTAATTCTGTTAGTCAGGGCTGGATAATCATACTAGCAAACACCAAGCCTACCTGTGTAGGTTAGGAATATCTGTAGGCCTTAAACAAAAAACTTCTGCCTCTGGTAGCTCCTCTTGATAGTCTCTTTTTATTCTCATCAGGCATTCCTCTCTGAGAATCCTTCTTTGTAGCCTCCAGTCTTACTTATTTTGGGAGGCTACCATAAAGTGTATACGTGAAAATATTTTCATTACTATTATTATTTAAAATGCCCAGGAATGGCTGTATTTTGAGTTTATCTGTCTTTGCTAAGAGTTTAAGATTAAGCAGTAAAACTGACTTTTGTTTCTATCTATTGTTAACAGTCAGCTGAGATTTTATGGGAGTCATTTCTGGGGAAACTTGAGAGCAGCTTCTCAGTTCTGCTAGTGCCATTTGCGCTAGGTGATTCCAGGTCTTGCTTGACCATGTGGCTTCTCTCAGAAGCATCAGGAATATCTCCCTTCTCTGATGACTCTCTTCTTCGTAGAAAATGCACTGATTGGCTTTCTGTTCTCCAGTGGCCTCATTAATCTTCCTGATCAGGAGTTTATGTGGCTGAGAGTTGCAAAGTTCTTTAGAGAAGTCTCCTGTTCCCTGGATACAAACTGACTCAGAGGGCAAGAGCCAAAATTTGTTTTATTGTCCCTTTTCATTTAAATTAAATTTTAAATCCTAATCTTAAACATCCAGCAAATAAATTTTAACAGCCTTATATTAAGAGTACTGTGCTTTAATGTCTATAATTTAAAATTATTTATCTTTTTTATTATTTGGGATCTGTATTTTTCTGTCTTGTAGGTGATGCCTTATTATCTTAAATTAACCAATGTTGTGTTCAAAAGCAACTCTTTTGTAAAACACTAACAGGGAATCTTTAGTTAACTTATAAGGAAATTACAAAATAAAATTAACAAGAGTAAAAATACTTAGTTCGTGTAATAGCTACCCTGAATTTTTGGCTGAGTTATAAATTATATCCCCTTTTTGAGATCCTAGTAATCTTGACAGAAAAAAAAACTTCTGAACATAACTTTAAATTAAATAACATCTGACCTACTGCTTTCGTAGTTATTCTCACATGTTGTAAGATGAGACACAGAGCCTTATCTCAGGTAAGGCAGGGCTCTATATAAATCTTAAGTCTTTTAGTTCTAAAGCTGATCTTTTTTTTTTTAAATATCATCTTACACAGTTTACATAAATTGTTTGAGGTCACATGAACATTAGCTAACACCATATGATATCACATTTAAAACATGAATTAAATAAAGGCTGAAAGTTTTTAACCTTTACATAGATTAGGCGCTCATTAACTTAAAAATATATTTAAATTTTTCCCCAATGCAAAAAGTAACATAAAACTTTACATATCTTATTGATAACAAGTAAATAAATCCCCAATATATATATTTTTTTTACCATACAACTTCAGAACACCAGCTTGATGTAATGCTCTTTTAAAGTTTCTACCTTACAGACTTGTATACCTGGAAGATATGAGCACATTAATAGCATCACAATGACATTGATGTTTTTACATTAACCAAATTTAGCTTTAAAAGAAATTCCAGTACAGTGCTCTAAAATAACAGTTCTTATTTAATCAGTTGTTTAATTTTTATGGTTGCTTGCTCTAGAAAAATAAAAATAAACACAATGTTATGGGTAAACTTTTGTTTTCAGAAATTTGTGTCGCTTTATCACATGACTGATTTTTACAATCTTATACAGACTTTAGAACAAACTTATACAGACCTTACTAAATCAATCAGATATCTAACAAAAGTACTCATGAATGAGTAATCCCATATCAAATTTACTTCACTTATTTATCAAAATATTAGAGAAATGTATTGAACAGTGTAAACCATTTTTTTGTTAAAGGAAAAGTCCTAGAACCAAGGCATATTAGACATTTTATAGACATTAATATTTTATTAGATTTTTGAGCAGCTAGAAAAACTTGTAAGCTTAAATTTAAAGACATTTATTCTTATTTGTTTATCCAAATTTAAAGTGAACCATTTAACTCACGTGAATTAAAGATCTTCGAATCCACTTTTTAATATTTGTTTTTATGAGTGCTTTTTTTAATGATCGCTCCTTATATATGTTAATTTGTATATCATATATATGATATACGAACATATGGATATATGGACATACAACACATAACAAAAGTGTGCACAAATAATAATAGTAAGGCCTTGTAGCTTTTCACAGGTGAAATCTCCATTGCAATGTTACAGAACTCCACTGTTGGTCAAAGATAGAACTGATGAGAAAAATATTAACCTAGTTCTCCAGGATCAAAATAATGAGCTCAAAAAAAATACAGAATCTAACGAAAAAAATGAGAGTCCTAGAAAAAATGACTGGACAGTAATTAGTAAATACCATACGATTCACCTTTTTTTTCCCACTTGGACATCAGATCAGTCTCCTACTGAGCTTGCAGGCTTCTTTCATTTACATTTCAACATAAGTCCTGGCTGAGTTCTGGAAGGAGCTGGACAAAACTGCTATTCTGAGCGGACACCTCAGGCCTAAGGCACTTTAACCATAATTTTCAGGTGAGGATGTTGAAAATTATGATACAATTTTAAGATACAATTCAAAATTTTATACCTTAACATCTTGTTTTGTCAACAGATACCATACTATGATTTACTATCCTTGTCCAAATTAATGCACTGACACACTGTGACATTTTCCCAGGCTACCCAATTAAAAATTCGTGAAAAAAAGACTAAATGATTGGGAAGTTACTTGCCAACTTGGAAGTAGAATTATTTAGTTTTCCATTTTAAGTATTTAAGTTCCCTGGCATGAATTATCTGAAATCATTAACTAAAAAATTACCTAAACCCGACTTTTAACTGCAAGATTGAGCAATGCTACAAAAACCCATCCAGATACCATATTGTTACAATAAAACATCATCATTTAGACACACATTCAGCTAAGATCATTCCCAAGAAACAATTTATAATATCAACACATTATTGCACATGTCTTAAATGGCCAGAAACAAAGACAAAAGACAGACAGAAAGGAGCTCCAGACTATGGCTGACAGGACAGAAGCCTTTAAAACAGCAGATAAGAGAAAAATCTCCTACACCAGTGGCATGATAGATGTCCCCACAAGGGCATCAGATGTTTTCACAGAGGGGCAACCTGAAATGTAATATCAAAGGTCTCCATGGTGACTTTACTGCATTTAGTGTCTCCTTTTTCTTTTTCTCTTTTTTAAGAAAACAGAGGTGGCATAATACTTACAGTGCAGGGAAGGAAGGAGGGAATTTACTGAAGCAACAGGACTTCGGCAGCTGCTGGGAGTCCCTCAGTCCCGTCTTTTACTTACAGGATTAGCTCCTCTGGTTTGGTTCCACCCCAAGCATGCTGAATCTCCTAACATTTCAGTAGTCAGCTCTCAAAAATTCCGGGGTCGGGGGGGTATCAAAATTCGTAACTTAAATTTCGGTTCTGGACCTTGAAGCCAATTAATACCAATTGAATATAAGGACAGGGTTTGAGAAAAAGTAAAAGGGAGGTTTACTGCTTTGCTAACAAAGGATAAAAACAGGGGACTCTGTCCAAAGTTGTGACTCTCTTGATCTGGAGGGACAAGGGGTTTTAAAGGAGCTTCACTTGTTAACCTGGGAGATACTCAGTTATTAGGTCTCCAGCAGGCATTGCCCTCTGCAGTGGGTGTGCTCCACACAGCCAGCTAGGGGCTTCTCTCATCCTGCTTAACAAAGGGGGGTATAGTGCATCACGTTTCTTTAAAACACAGTCCAAAGGGGTGACAGGCTTACATGCTTTATTACCCATTTTCACGTCCAATATCCTTAAGTTTTTACCACAGAAATCACACAACAAAACGCACAAAAACAAACAAATAAAAAACATTTAGAACACAGAACAAAACACAAAAAAAACAGAAACTCGGCGAATAAACAGAAAACCAGAGGAGCAATGCAGCGTCTTGCTAAAGCTCCGGGGTAGGAGCTCCTGCGTGCCAGTCGGCACCTCTCTACACTTTCAGAGGTATTCCCTACAGAAAAGAACAGAGGAAAGAAGGATTCCTATTACTGTCCCGGACAGGAGTATATGTGAGCCTTCTCAGGCCACCTCTCTGTCATCAGAAGAGTACTCCCTTAACCGGATATCAGATGTTATAAAGGCGCCTCTTACCTATGAAGGCCTCCTCCACCAGGTGCTTGATAATAGTTTTAGTGCGATGGTTCACTGCAGTGATCCACGGACTGAAGGCTCATTCCAAGGCCTTGGAACTTGGCTCTCCAGCCTGGAGTCCTGGAGGATAGGCCAGCTTCAGAATTTCCAGCAGTCTGGCTTTGTGATCTGGTCGGGTCATGTTGCTGGGGAACTCCAAAATGTTAGTCCAGGACACAAGAAAAGACCACTGACTCCAATTAAAATCAAATTAAGGCAAGCTTAATATTTCAAACAGCCAGGCTGCCTCTCCCTCTCAAAATGGCGGGAACAAGACAGCAACCCCACCTTTCCTACAGCCGAGCTTTATAGCCCAGAAAGTTACACAAAAGGGGGGTTACAGAAAACAGAACTTTGACAAGCATCACACTAATTGTAGTTTACATTTGTTTTTTCTGGCCCCAGCATCAGAAATTATGAGGACCATTAGAGCCTCAGAGAGGGTCATTGTCTGGCCAGGGAAGGCGAATATTTATGAGGTGTCATTAAAGTTTCAGAGAGGGCTGTTATCTGGTCAGAGAGCCAGGCATGGGTGAGTTCAAAACATGGTCAGGCATTCTAAGCGGGTTCAGAATTTGCAGTATTTTATAGTAAAGCAAAAATTATCTTTTCATGGCTTTGTGGCAAGATGGCTCACAATTTTAATGAAAGATCATGTTGGGTGATCAACCCTGTCCCCTACTTTTGGAAAATCCTCTACCACCTCCAAGGTTGTGAACTCCTGAGCATTTTCCATTCCAGATATGTATTCACAGAATTTCTAACTCTTCTTCTCTAATTGCGTCTTACTTGGGGCGAAGTTAATGTCAAGCCATTGTTCTGGATGAGAGTGGGAAGAATATTGTGCAGCACATAATTGCATACACATTGGATTCACTTTCCAATTTTCCAATTGAAATACTGAATTCCTGACAATAACCCATACCCTTCTAGACGCTAACTACAAATACTAATATGATGGAGAAAAATAACCCAAACGGAATTGAAATACAAGCAGTTCAGAGGAGGCATGGTGTATATTGGACTTGCCTTTTGCAAGATAAAAGGTAGGTGTTATAAATCTAGTCATTTTTTAATTGAAATAGTTTTATATGTGTATTAAAGTTAACAAATATGTGAATTCCTATCTTCCTTTCGCTGTAACCTATTCAGCACATTAATTTTTATATACACATATAGAATCCTACCTGATATCACACGTACATTTTTGTGAGGTGCCTGACATTGCAGATACAAATTGTGAGAAGAGATTACTCCACCTAAATGCTGTTGGAACTGAAAATTCAAGCTAATGGTGAGCTTCCTAGTTGAATAACATTATACATAAATCCATGTTCAGTAAAATGAATATTTTTGGATCTGTGGATGATATATATTTCATGGTGAAATTCGATTGGCATATATAATTCTACTTTTGAATGTCTTTGTTTGTGTGTGTGTTTGTGTGTGTGTGTGTGTGTGTATATATATATATATATATATATATATATATATATATATATATACAAAATAAATCTCCAGATTTTTCAAAATATGAAATATATGTGTCTTATATACACTCCCTAAATTCATTCATGTTCATGTATGTGGATTAATAATCAACTTTTCACAAGATTATTCTCAGAAATATTCATCCACCTGAAATACATATTTGTTTCCTAGTACTGAAAACTAACTTCAGTGAAAGGTGCAAACAAATCCTAGTATTTCTACATTAACTGACCTAGTTTAACATCAATGCTAGTAGATTCTTATGGGACATGATGTGTATTTTGACGTTAATTATTATTCAACACTGGTACATTACTATTTCTTCAGTTTATGCACATCACAGGATATATATTTCATCCACTACTTAGCAAATTTATAGGCATTTGTTTCACTTTCAATCACTTCTTGCTCCAGAACACATGTATTTCCCTATGTTTCTTGACTGGTCTTTTCATGAGACTTTTTTCAAATATATTATTTTCAATTTCCATGATCAATTTTTAAGCAAAACTCACACATCCTTCATGATAAAACATAACCCTAAGATGACCATTAGATATATAACTGGTTGGAATGATTGATTGTGCATCATTATAACATTTCTTATATATTTTCAGATATCCATTCAATCCATTATTTAAAGTGGATCCAGTTATATTATTTATTCCCAGTATGGTCTATTCATGCGTTTTTGCTATATTCATAGACAGAGGGTATACCTATTTGTACCCCAATACAAATTTATATGTCTTCAAAATATTGCTCCTGGAAATGGTGTTAGAAATACTCATGTCACGTGATATACATATACATTTTATCACAGAAATATTCTGGACACAAAAAGCCAGGGTCACACTTTCAATTGTACCAAAGCCTAAATGGAAAGTGAGCATGGATTACTAAAAACATCTATGTCCAGGTTGCCTAATGCTCTCAAATGTCAATCCTATTGGTGACTACATATTTGTTTCTTCCTAAGATTATATATTCAACCTCAAGCCTGTTGAAAATGTCTAATCCTATCACTCACTTTGTACTTTGCTTGATTTCCTAATGTCTTTATTGATATCTGCTTTCCCTCATATTTTCCCCAGTTCATCATTGTGACTGACTCTTCACATGTGCTGACATTAACACTCACTCTCTAACCGAAACCCTATTGCTAAAGAACTTTTTGTCCAAATCCTATACTCACTCTTCATTCTAAACCTAACGACTACCTTCCTCATCGTACTGAATATCGCTTTTTGACTGGATGTTCTCTTCAACATTCAATCATCCAAGGTACAAGGTCCTATGCCATTGTATATTGATTTATCTGAGACAACTGTGCAGCACATAACTCAAAGCTAAGTATACCACTTAAGGGTCCAATTTCCTTCTGGGCTTCAAATCTTTCCTAATTTTCTGCTTTCATACTTATATTTCACCTATATACTCTTGTAAATATCGAAGGTTGCCAATACCATTATTCATCTCGCAAAATGATTCGTAACCCAAATCAAACATGTTATTAACCCTAAACATACACTGTTCCGTCAATATAACTTACAGAAGAGCAGGGACAGAGTTGGTCTTACAATATAGGAATGTAGGTGATCTTCCACCTTCTGAGAACCTCAAAGATCCATGGAGAAATGATCCTTGGAGAAGATTTATGCAGCTATGTAGGACCTGAGAGAGCAATAGAAATCTTCCATGGCAAACAACTTGGTCAGGATGAATTGATGGGTCTAAGTCAGCCTCTCTTTTCTTATTGTAAAGAAGTTGGAAGAAACCAGGCCTGTGTGGAGAGCTGTACCTGGGTGCCTAAGGATGATATTCCATTCTAACTTCTGAATGTGTCAGAGGATGTTGGGGCAGCCTCCATCTCATGGGACCCTTGGAAGCAACTGTTAGGACAAAGTGGTTTTCAAGGCAGTGACCTCATTCAGTTCCTGAAGGAAGTGACCTCTCCTCACTTCCTTGGTGATTGAATTCTCTGAACTTGGGATCCAGGAAGCCAGGCACCCAGAGCCAGTCCCAGTCCTAGTCCCATTGGGCTAACTTGTTTGCTTTTTCCAAGGACAGAGTCAGTCTTTCTTGGTACCTACTGATGTGAGGATGGCCAATTGCCAGCAGAGCTCTGAAGAGGCACCTTCCCTGAGAAAGCAGGTAGTGGCTCACCGCTGTCTCCTGACAACTTCACATAGTTGGCCAAGGAGACCAGATCTGAGAGAGGACAGGCCATTTCAGGGGAACATAATATGGCCCACCAGTCAGAAGACACTCTGGATAGTCACAGACCTACTTGGGGGAAGGAGGTGGCTTTGCCGTTGTGGGTGTGAGTTTGTGGTTTTTTTCTCATGTTCTGAGAATATGTAGGAAAGGCGTTTTTTCTGGTGTGGAGTGGACTGTTTCTAGTAAGTCCTTTGACATTGTGAGGGTTTCTATGTCTGTGTATCCCACTGTATCCGTGGTTGTAGACATTAGAAAAGAGAATGCATCAATGGATTTGTTTTCTCTAGTAGAAAGCTTCCCCACATTAATACTGCCCAATAGATTAATGGACTTCACTTTGCCTTATGGATGGGCAACACCTACTGTCTTCTTAAGTTACTGTTTTCTTCGTGAATTCTGGCCACTCTACAGAATACGCTCATGGTTTTGTGTCCCAGATATGTAACACCACAAGGCTCTGTGACATGGCCATGTACTGGATAGCTGAAGAGATTGAGAGCATCTCAGAAAACTCAGATATCAGTGTGACCAGTAAAGTCTCAGTGAAGAAACCCTTCTTGGGCCATTTGCTTACTTGTGTTTCAATTACCCTGAATGTCAGGAAGGTCTTTGCCTCATGCCAACCCTTTGTGAAGCCTGAAGAAAACTGTTTTCATATGGAAATGAATGGGCTTCACCTGTGGCTCTTTGTTTAATTGCTTTGGAATGGGATGTGTCTGAATCAGTCTCTGGTCCTTGTGTGAGGCTGTGACTTAGATTCTCAGCACCCAATGGATCTAAAGAAAAATCCCATGTGCTTCCCAAACCGAAATGGCCAAAAGAGAAGTCATTGTGGATGATTTTTTTGCCTTCTTGTTTTAGGTTCCTGACCTCCATTAAGTGAGAATAGGGATTCTTTGGATTAAATGAGTTCTTCAAATCCCTGCAGAGGCTTGCCCATATGTGCTTGGGTTTTCTCATGACTCCAAATCACATAAAGAATCTATACCTAACAGCCAGTAGGCCTCAAATTGGAGAAGCGGAACACTTTAACAGCAGGAATATTTGATCACTCCAGGTTCACAGGGGGAGTGTCCAGGCCACCATGATTTTAGGCAAATGAGGGGCAAGTGAGCTTATTTTGGACACTTTCTTAGGCTGTGCCCCTCATAGAAATCTCCAGCCAGAGGTAATGATGAGTGTCTATATGGAAGAAGATGAGGGCCCTGTGGGAGTGTTTTGATTTTAATTGTGGTCATTTTTGTGGTGGTTGGAAGTAATGACTGGTTCCACCTGGGCTTGAACTCTGGTGTGATTCCCCTTAGAGACTGAGTTCTGGAACTGAACTCAGAGAAGTATTGCCATGAATTGTGTTGGGATTTTAGAAGGCCATGCATGAGACTCACCCATGGAAACTGAGATCTAGGCCCAGGGTGTCTTTCCACAAAACAATGGGAACCTCAGCCAGGATATCACATGATTTTATTCTGAAAGATTGGCAGGTATAGTTGAGAGTCAAAACACACATGGACCTCACATTGTAGGCCTCAATTTGCCTGGCTTCATGTGACCTTTTGGCAACTCTTTGAGAAGCCTTGCCTGTGAGTGTTCTCCAGAGCTTTCATTGAAATGTGCTTTCTCAACACTTAATGGTTCCTGAATGATTTGAAACCCACAGTGCCTCCAACTTAATCTTTGAAAAATGGCTAGATAAATACCATGAAATTTTTGAAATTTCCATGACCAGGTGGCACTGGAGAATCTTTGGAAGTCCTGTGGTTGATCATGTGTATACCAGAGAATGCCTTGTTTTACTGGGTTTTATGAAAATGGTGTAGAACAGAGATGCCAGTAATTTGTATCCTGCTGAGTAGTGGGCCTAGAGCAGTGGTGGGCAGGTGTGTGATAAAACACCATGGTGGGGCCATGTGGATCGGCCATTGGCTTCCAAATGGATTATGACTGACATAGTGCAGAAATCAGACACTTATATGTAAAGGCATTTTTTATATGGAGAGGTTTCAGGGCAATGTTCAGAATCAGTTTACTATGGTTATTGGGGCAAGCTGTGTGGGATAGAAGCCTGGTTGGTGCATTCTCCTGCAGACCCTGACCCACCACACGTGACAGAACTCCCTTCAGCACTGTATCCTAGTAGAACTCCTTGTATTTGGTGAAGCAAATACCAAATTCCCAGTGCAGCAGCAAGAAACACCACGAAAAGTGGAGGATGACCAAATGTCTTCACAGTCCACACGAGGAGACACTTAGCCTCCAGTGGCCACAGTTTATATACAAAGAGAGAATTCAGCACTGCTGCCTCATGGTCATTGGAATATAAGAAACCATGTCTTCCAGGTCACATAGATGCAGACCCATTTTGATGGTCTCACTACAAAGGAAGTTAAAGCTCATGACAACAACATATATTTCAAGTGCCCAACCTCAGAGGCAGTTTTCCAAGAAGTCTTAGGCCATCAGAGCTCCATGTTTGTGGAGTGTTTACACTGTTCTTTACTTTTGGAAACTCCTCTACCACCACCAAGGTTGTGAACTCCCGAGCATATTCCATTCCAGATATGTATTCACAGATTTTCACACTTTTCTACTCTAATTGTGTCTTACTTGGGCCAAGGTAATATCAAGGCATTGTTCTGAATGTGAGTGGGAAGATTTTTGTGTAGCACATATTTACATACACATTCGATTCATTTTTCAATTTTCTATTTGAAATACTGAAGCCCTGAAACTAACACATACCCTACTATACTCTGACTAATAATTCTAATATGATGGTGAAAAATAACCCAAACAGAATAGAAATACAAGCAGTTCAGAGGAGGCATGGTGTATTGTTACAATTGCCTTTTGCATTATATAGTGTAGGAGTTATAAATCTAGTCATTTTTTTGTTGAAATAGTTCTACATGTGTTTTTAAAATTAACAAATATGTGAATTCCTGTCTCCCTTTCTCTGTAGCCAATTCAGCACATGTATTTTTATATGCACATATAGAATTCTACCTGGTACCACACGTACATACTTGTGAGGTAACTGAATTGGCAGATGCAAATTGTGAGAAAGGATAACTCCTCCTAAATGCTGTTGGAACTGAAAATTCAACCTATGGGTGAGCTTCCTAGTTGAATAACATTATACATTAATCCATGTTCAGTAAAATGAATATTTTTCGATCTGTGGATTATATATATTTCATGATGAATTTCGATTGGCATATATATTGCTACTTTTTTTCTTTTATTGGTTGCTCAAAACATTAAAAATCTCTTGACATATAATATTTCATACATTAGATTCAAGTGGCTTATGAACTCCCATTTTTAGCCCAAATAGAGATTACAGAATCACATCGATTACACATCCACATTTTTACATAATGCCCTATTAGCTACTGTTGTATTCTGCTACCTTTCCTATACTCTACTATCTCCCCTCCCCTTCCTTCCGATCTTCTCTTTTTTCCCCATCTACTGTAATTTATTTCACTCCATGTTTATTTTCCCATTAAACTCACAACAATATGTAATTTTGTGTAACAATGAGGGTCTCCCTCCATTACCATGCAATTTCCCTTTTCTCTCACTTACCCTCCCACCTCATGTCTCTGTTTAAAGTTAATCTTTTCTTCCTGCTATTGCTCCCTGCTCTGTTCTTAGTTGCTCTCATTATATCAAAGAAGACATTTGGTATTTATTTTTTAGGGATTGGCTATCTTCACTAAGCATAATCTGCTCCAGTGCCATCCATTTTTCTGCAAATTTTATGATTTTGTCATTTGTTAGTGCTGCGTAATACTCCATAGTGTATAAATGCCACATTTTTTTTATCCATTCATCTATTGAAGGGCATCTGGGTTGGATCCACAGTGTATCAATTGTGAATTGTACTGCTATGAAAATCCATGTGGTAGTATCCCTTTATTACTCTCTTTTAAGGTCTTCAGGGAATAGTCAGAGAAGGGCAATAGCTGAGTCAAATTGTGGTTCCATTCACAGCTTTCCCAGGAATCTCCATACTGCTTTCCAAATTGGTCACACCAGTTTACAGTCCCACCAGCAATGTACAAGAGTATCTTTTACCCCACATCCTTGCCAGCACTTGTTGTTGTTTGACTTCATAATGGCTACCAATTTACTGGAGTGAGATGGTATCTTAGGGTGATTTTGATTTGAATTTCTCTGACTGCTAGAAATGGTGAGCATTTTATTATGTACTTGATGAATGATTGTATGTCCTCCTCTGAGAAGTGTCTGTTCAAGTCCTTGACCCATTTGTTTATTGGGTTATTTGTTATCTTATTGTCTAATTTTTTGAGTTCTTTGTATATTCTGGATAGTAGGCCTCTATCTGAAGTGTGAGGAGTAAAAATTTGTTCCCATGATGTATGCTCTTTATTTACCTCTCTTATTCTTTCTCTTGCTGATAAAAAAACTTTTCAGTTTAAGTAGTCCCATTTGTTGATTCTTGTTATTAACTCTTGTGCTATGGATGTCATATAAAGGAATTTGGAGCCCGACCCCATAATATGTAGATCAGAGCCAACTTTTTCTTCTATCAGACACAGAGTCTCTGATTTGATATCTAGCACCTTGATCCACTATGAGTTAACTTTTGTGCATGGCGAGAGAAAGGAATTCAGTTTCATTTTGTTGCACATGGATTTCCATTTTTCCCAACACCATTTGTTGAAGATACTATATTTGCTCCATTGCATGCTTTTAGCTCCTTTATCAAATATAAAATAGTTGTAGCTTTTTGGATTAATCTCTGTGTCCTCCATTCTGTACCATTGGTCCACCCGCCTGTTTTGGTACCAGTACCATGCTGTTTTTTTTTTAATTAATTTTATTGTAGGTTGTTCAAAACATTTCATAGTTCTTGATATATCATATTTCACACTTTGATTCAAGTGGGATATGAGCTCCCATTTTTACCCCATATACAGAATGCAGAATCACATCAATTGAACAACCATTGATTTACATATTGCCATTCTGGTGACTGTTGTATTCTGTTGCCTTTCCTATCCTCTACTATCCCCCCTCCCCCCTCCCCTCCCCTCTTCTCTCTCTACCTCCTCTACTGTAATTCATTTCTCCCCCTTATATTTTTCCTCCTTTCCCCTCACTTCCTCTTGTATGTAATTTTGTATACCCCTGAGGGTCTCCTTCCATTTACATGCAATTTTCCTTCTCTCTCCCTTTCCCTCCCACCTCTCATCCCTGTTTAATGTTAATCATCTTCTCATGCTCTTCGTCCCTACTCTGTTCTTAGTTACTCTCCTTATATCAAAGAAGATATTTGGCATTTGTTTTTAAGGGATTGGCTAGCTTCACTTAGCATAACCTGCTCTAATGCCATCCATTTCCCTCCAAATTCTATGATTTTGTCATTTCTTAATGCAGAGTAATATTCCATTGTGTATAAATGCCACGTTTTTTTATCCATTCTTTTATTGAAGGACATCTATGTTGGTTCCACAGTCTTGCTATTGTGAATTGTGCTGCTATGAACATGGATGTAGCAGTGGCCCTATAGTGTGCTCTTTTTAGGTCTTTAGGTAATAGACCAAGAAGGGGAATAGCTGGATCAAATGGTGGTTCCATCCCGAGCTTTCCAAGAAATCTCCATACTGCTTTCCAAATTGGGCGCACCAATTTGCAGTCCCACCAGTAATGTACAAGAGTACACTTTTCCCGACATCCTCACCAGCACTTGTTGTTGTTTGACTTCCTAATGGCTGCCAATCTTACTGGAGTGAGATGGTATCTTAGGGTGGTTTTTATTTGCATTTCTCTGACTCCTAGAGATGGTGAGCATTTTTTCATATACTTCTTGATTGATTGTATGTCCTCCTCTGAGAAATTTCTGTTCAGTTCCTTGGCCCATTTGTTGATTGGGTTATTTGTTATCTCATTGTCTAATTTTTTTAGTTCTTTGTATATTCTGGATATTAGGGCTCTGTCTGAAGTGTGAGGAGTAAAGATTTGTTCCCAGGACGTAGGCTCCCTATTTACCTCTCTTATTGTTTCTTTTGCTGAGAAAATAACTTTTTAGTTTGAGTAAGTCCCATTTGTTGGTTCTAGTTATTAACTGTTGTGCTATGGGTGTCCTATTTAGGAATTTGGATCCCGACCCCACAGTATGTAGATCATAGCCAACTTTTTCTTCTATCAGACGCCATGTCTCTGATTTGATATCAAGTTCCTTGATCCACTTTGAGTTAACTTTTGTGCATGGTGAGAGAAAGGGATTCAGTTTCATTTTGTTGCATATGGATTTCCAGTTTTCCCAACACCATTTTTTGAAGATGCTAGCCTTCTTCCATTGCATGCTTTTAGCCTCTTTATCGAATATAAGATAGTTGTAGTTTTGTGGATTGGTTTCTGTGTCCTCTATTCTGTACCATTGGTCCACCCGCCTGTTTTGGTACCAGTACCATGCTGTTTTTGTTTCTATTGCTCTGTAGTATAGTTTGAAGTCTGGTATAGCTATACCGACTGATTCACACTTCCTGCTTAGCAATGTTTTTGCTATTCTGGGTCTTTTATTTTTCCATATGAATTTCATGATTGCTTTCTCTATTTCTACAAGAAATGCCATTGGGATTTTGATTGGCATTGCATTAAACCTATTGAGAACTTTTGTTAATATCGCCATTTTGATGATGTTAATTCTACCTATCCATGAACAGGGTATATTTTTCCATCTTTTAAGATCTTCTTCAATTCTCTCTTTAGGGTTCTGTAGTATTCATTGTATAAGTCTTACACCTCTTTTGTTAGGTTGATTCCCAAGTACTTTATTTTTTCTGAGGATATTGTGAATGGGGTGGTTGTCCTCATATGTATTTTAGAGGATTTGTCGCTGATATACAGGAATGCCTTTGATTTATGCGTGTTGATTTTATATCCTGCCACTTTGCTGAATTCATTTATTAGCTCTAATAGTTTCTTTGTAGACCCTTTTGGGTCTGCTAGGTATTGAATCATGTCATCTGCAAATAGTGATAATTTGAGTTCTTCTTTTCCTATTTTTATGCCTTTAATTTCTTTTGTCTGTCTAATTGCACTGGCCAGTGATTCGAGAACTATGTTGAACAGAAGTGGTGAGAGAGGGCATGCCTGTCTTGTACCAGATTTTAGAGGGAATGCCTTCAGTTTTTCTCCATTCAGAATGATGCTAGGCTGAGGCTTAGCATAGATATCTTTTACAATATTGAGGTATGTTCCTGTTATCCCTAGTTTTTCTAGAGTTTTGAACATAAAGGGATGCTGTACTTTGTCGAATGCTTTTTCCGCATCTATCGAGATGATCATATGGTTCTTATATTTAAGCCTATTGATGTGGTGAATAACATTTATTGATTTTCGTATACTGAACCAACCTTGCATCCCAGGGATAAATCCTACCTGATCATGGTGCACAATTTTTTTGATAAGTTTTTGTATCTGGTTCGCGAGAAGTTTATTGAGCATTTTTGCATCTAGGTTCATCAGAGATATTGGTCTGTAGTTTTCTTTCTTTGGAGTGTCTTTGTCTGGTTTAGGAATCAGGGTGATGTTGGACTCATAGAATGAATTTGGAAGTTCTCCCTGTTTTTCATTTTCCTGAAATAGCTTGAAAAGTATTGGTATTAGTTCCTCTTTAAAGGTTTTGTAAAACTCTGCTGTATACCCATCCGGTCCTGGGCTTTTCTTAGTTGGTAGGCTTTTGATGGTTTCTTTATTTCCTCAGTTGATATTCGTCTGTTTAGGTTGTCAATATCCTCCTAACTCAATCTGGGCAAATCATATAACTTAAGAAATTTATCGATGCCTTCACTATCTTCTAATTTATTGGAGTATAAGGATTCAAAATAATTTCTGGTAATCTTCTGTATTTCTGAAGTTTCTGTTGTGATATTGCCTTTTTCATCCCATATGCGAGTAATTTGAGTTCTCTCTCTTCTCTTCATTAGCGTGGCTAATGGTCTGTCAATTTTATTTATTTTTTCAAAGAACCAACTTTTAGTTTTGTCAATTTTTTCAATTGTTTCTTTTGTTTCAATTTCATTAATTTTTGCTCTGATTTTAATTATTTCTTGTCTTCTACTTTTTTGCTGTTGTTTTGCTCTTCTTTTTCTAGGACATTGAGTTGAAGTATTAGATCATTTATTTGTTGGTTTTTTTCTTTTTTTAAGGAATGAAGTCCAAGCAATAAATTTTCCTCTTAGAACTGCTTTCAATGTGTCCCATAGATTCCGATATGTTGTGTCTGTGTTTTCATTTATCTCTAAGAATTTTTTAATATCCTCCTTGATGTCTTCTATAACCCATTTATCATTCAGTAACCTATTTTTCATTCTCCAATTGATGCATGATTTTTCCTTACTTCTTTTATCGTTGATTTTCAATTTCATTTCATTATGTTCAGATAAGATGCATGGTATTATCTCTACTCCTTTATATTGTCTAAGAGTTGCCCTGTGACATAATATATGATCTATTTTTGAGAAGGATCCAAGTGCTGCTGAGAAAAAAGTGTAACTGCTTGATCTTGGGTGGTATATTCTATATATGTCAATTAAGTCTAGGTTATTAATTATGTTATTGAGTTCTATAAATTCCTTATTCAACTTTTCTTTGTAAGATCTATCCAGTGGTGAGAGAGGTGTGTTGAAGTCTCCCATAATTATTGTATGGTGGTCTATTAGACTCTTGAACTTGAGAAGAGTTTGTTTGATGAACATAGCTGCACCATTGTTTGGGGCATATATATTTATGATTGTGATGTCTTGTTGGTGTATGGTTCCCTTGAGCTGTATGTAGTGTCCCTCTTCATCCCTTTTGATTAACTTTGGCTTGAAATCTATTTTATTTGATATGAGTATGGACACTCGTGCTTGTTTCCGAAGTCCATAAGAGTGATATGATTTTTCCCAACCTTTCACCTTCAGTCTATGTATGTCTTTTCCGATCAAATGCATCTCCTGAAGGCAGCATATTGTTGGGTCTTGTTTTGTGATCCATTCTACTAGCCTGTGTCTCTTAATTCGTGAGTTTAAGCCATTAACATTTAGGGTTATTATTGAGATATGGGTTGTTCTTCCAGTCATATTGGTTTATTTATGTTACTAAACATGGTTTGTTTTCCTCTTTGATTATTCCCCCTCTTTACTGTACTCCCTCCTGCTGTTGGTTTTCATTGTTATTTTCCATTTCCTCTTCCTGCAATGTTTTGCCGAGGATGTTTTGAAGAGATGGTTTTCTAGCTTCAAATTCTTTTCACTTTTGTTTATCATGGAAGGTTTTAATTTCATCATCCATACTGAAGCTTAATTTTGCTCGATACACAATTCTTGGTTGGAACCCATTTTCTTTCAGTGTTTCAAATATGTTATTCCAGGATCTTCTAGCTTTCAGAGTCTGTGTTGAAAGATCAGCTGTTATCCTGATTGGTTTACCCCTAAATGTAATCTGCTTCCTTTCTCTTGTAGCTTTTAAAATTCTCTCCTTATTCTGTATGTTGGGCATCTTCATTATAATGTGTCTAGGTGTGGATCTCTTATGATTTTGCACATTTGGCGTCCCGTAGGCTTCTAGGATATGGGATTCTGTCTCATTCTTCAAGTCTGGGAAGTTTTCTCGTATTATTTCATTGAATAGATTGCTCATTCCTTTTGTTTGGAACTCTATACCTTCCTGTATCCCAATGACTCTTAAGTTTGGTCTCTTTATGTTATCCCATATTTCTTGAATATTCTGCTCATGGTTTCTTAACAGCTTTGCTGAGCTGTCTATGTTCTTCTCCAGTTGAAATACTTTGTCTTCATTTTCTGATGTTCTATCTTCTAAGTGTTCTACTCTGCTGGTAGTATTCTCAATTGAGTTTTTAATTTGGTTTATTGTTTCCTGCATTTCCAGGATTTCTGTTTGTTTGTTTTTTATAACCTTGATCTCCCTGTATAATTGATCTTTTGCTTCTTGTATTTGTTTATGTAATTCATTTTCGAAGTGGTCGAAGTGGTCTTTCATTGTCTGATTATGCTGTCTAATGTCTTCCTTGAGACTCCAGATAATCTGAAGCATGTATATCCTGAATTCTTTATCTGACATTCTATCTGCTGCAGATATTACCTCTTCTAAAGTTGAGTTGACCTGCATTCCTTGTGGTCCTTTCTTTCCTTGTCTTTTCATACTGATCGCGTTTCTTTCTGCTTGGTGAAACTGTTGTGTTATTGATTTTCCCCCTATATATTTATATTGCTCTTGTATAGTTGCAAAGTCTCCCTTGCAGGCTTTGGCGGTGGTTCTGCCCCTCCTCCAATTGGGGCAATGTGCCTACTACGCCGGCAGGCTGCTGTGCCTCTACTTTCGGTGGGCCTGTTCTTTCGGTGGTCAGAGGTTCGCCTACCTTGCAGGCGTGAGCAGCGGCTCTGCACCTCCGCTGGCCGCTAGGCCTGCTCTGTCTGTCGTTTGTAGGTCTGCCTACCTAACAGGTGCTGGTGGCGGCTCTGCCCCTCCCCCAACCGGGGTGATGTGTCAGACGGGCCACTGGGCCTGTTTTGTCAGTTGTCACGGTATCGCCTACCTTGCAGGTGGGTGGGGCAGCTGTGCCCCTCTGCAGGTTTCTGGGCCTGACCTGCCGGTGGGTCGCAGGTCATTCATTTTTTAGTTCTAGTAGTTTTTGTACACCTTTTTGTGTCTTCTATGTATAGAATAATGTCACCCGAAAATAGTGATAATTTACGTTCTTATTTTCCTATTTTTATGCCTTTTATTTCTTTAGTATGTCTAATTGCTCTGGCCAGTGTTTCGAGAACTATATGGAATAGAAGTGGTGAGAGAGGGCATCCCTGTCTTGTTCCAGATTTTAGAAGAAATGCCTTCAATTTTTCTCCATTCATAATGATGCTAGCCTGAGGCTTAGCATAGATAGCTTTTACAATGTCGAGGTAACTTCCTGTTATCCCTATTTTTTCTAATGTTTTGAACATAAAGGGATGCTGTACTTTGTCAAATGCTTTTTTTGCTTCTATCAAGATGATCATATGGTTCTTATCTTTAAGTCTATTGATGTGGTGAATAACATTTATTGATTTCCGTATATTGAACCATCCTTGCATCCCAGCTATGAATCCTACTTGATCATGGTGCATAATTTTTTTGATGTGCCTTTGTATTCGATTCACCAGAGTTTTATTGAGGATTTTTGAATGTAGGTTCATCAGATATATTGGTCTGTAGTTTTCTTTCTTTGAGGTGTCTTTTTCTGATTTCGGAATCAGCGTGATGTTGGCCTCATAGAATGAATTTGGAAGAACTCCCTCTTTTTCTCTATGCTGAAATAACTTGAAATGTATTGGTATTAAATCTTCTTTAAATGTTTTGTAAAACTCCTCTGTATAGCCATCCGTTCCTGGGCTTTTCTTGGTTTGTTGTCTTTTGATTGCTTCTTCTGTTTCATCCATTGACATTGGTCTGTTTAAATTGTGTGTATCCTTCTGACTCGGTCTGGGAATATCATATGACTTAAGAAATTTATCGATGTCTTCACTATATTCTATTTTATTGGAATATAGGTTTTCTAAATAATTTCTAATTGTCTTCTGTATTTCTGTAGCAGCTGTTGTGATATTGCCTTTTTCATCCTGTATGTTAGTAATTTGAGTTCTCTCGCTTCTTCTCTTCATTAGCATGCCTAAGGGTCTGTCGAACATATTTATTTTTTTGAAGAACCACCTTTTAGTTTTGTTAATTTTTTCAATAGTTTCTTTTGTTTCAATTTCGTTGATTTCTGCTCTGATTTTAATTATTTCTTGCTTTCTGATACATTTTTGGTTGTTTTGCTCTTCCTTTTCTAGGGCTTTGAGTTGAAGTGTGAGCTCATTTATTTGTTCGTTTTTACTTTTTTTCAGGAATGACCTCCAGGCGATGAATTTCCCTCTTAAAACTGCTTTCATTGTGTCCCATAGATTCTGATATATTGCGTCTGTATTTTCATGTATCTCTAAGAATTTTTTGATTTCCTCCTTTATATCTTCTGTAACCCACTGATCATTCAGTAACATATTGTTCATTTTCCATGTGATGTAGGATTTTTCCTTCCTTTTTTTATCATGGGTTTCCAGTTTCATTCCATTATGATCAGAAAAAATTCATGGTATTATCTCAACCCCTGTATATTTACTGAGGGTTGCCCTATGACATAATATATGGTCTATTTTTGAGAAGGATCCACGTGCTACTGAGAAAAACGTATATCCACTTGATGATGATTGATATATTCGATATATGTCAGTTAAGTCTAGGTTATTGATTGTGATATTGAGTTCTATAGTTTCTTTATTCACTTTTGTTTGGAGGATCTGTCCAATGGTGAGAGAGGTGTGTTGAAGTCACCCATAATTATTGTGTTGTGGTCTATTTCATTCTGGAACTTGAGGTGAATTAATTTTTTGAACATTGCAGCACCATTATTTGGTGCATAAATATTGATAATTTTTATGTCTTGTTGGTGAATGGTTCCTTTTAACAGTATATAATGTCCTTTCTTATCCCTTTTGATTAAATTAGTCTTGAAGTCGATTTTATTCGATATGAGCATGGCCACCCCTGCTTGCTTATGGGGAGCGTTGCATGGTATATTTTTTCCAAAACTTGCACCTTCAGCCTGTGTATGTCTTTTCCATTCAGATGTGTCTCCTGGAGGCAACATATTGTTGGATTCATTTTTAATCCAAGTTACCAGCCTATGTCGCGTTATTGGAGAGTTTAAGCCATTAACATTTAGAGTCACTATTGATATATGGTTTGTACTGCCGCTCATGATTGATGATTCATCTTTTTTTTTTTAATTTAGTTTGTTTCTCCATGATTAGCTTTTCCCCCACCCTCAGTCATTACTGAGGCACTTCCCACTGATTGTTTTGGTTGTTGATTTTCATTTCGTCTTCGTGTATTGTTTTGCTCAAGATGCTTTGCAACGCTGGTTTTCTGGCTACAAATTCTTTTACCTTTTGTTTATCATGAAATATTTTTATTTCATCATCATACCTGCAGCTTAATTTTGCTGGATACAGAATTCTTGGTGGGCATTCATTGTCTTTCAGTGTTTGAAATACGTTGTTCCAGGATCTTCTCGCTTTCAGCGACTGTGATGAAAAATCCATTCTCAACCTTATTGGTTTACCCCTTAATGTAATCTGCCTCCTTTCTCTTATAGCTTTTAATATTTTCTCTTTGTTTTGTATATTGGATATCTTCATAACAATGTTTCTTGGTGTTGGTCTACTGTGATTTTGTGTGCTCCGTGTCCTGTAAGCATGTCCAATTTGTATATCCATTTACTTTGTATTTCTGGAAATATTTCTGTAATTATTTCATTCAATACATTACTAATTCCCTTGGTTTGAATCTGTGTACCTATCCAGATGACTCATTAATTTTTTTTTTATGTTATCCCATATCTCTTGGATGTTTTACTCATGATTTTTTACCAGCCTTTCTGTGTTGGCTAGATTCATTTCAAGATGATATATTTTGTCTTCATTATCTGACATGCTGTCTTCTACTTGCTCCACAGTGTTAGTGATACTCTCAATTGACTTTTTAATTTGGTTTATCATTTCCTTCATTTCTAGAATTATTGTTTGATTTTTTTATAATCTCTATCTCCTGATAAAGATGCATAACTTCTTCTTTTATCTGTTTATATAATTCATTTTCAATGTGTTCTTTCACTGTTTGGATTTGCTGTCTCGTATCCTCTTTAAGTTTCAATTCCATCTGTCTAAGGTATTCCTTGAGTTCTTTATATGACCATTTTTCTGATGACTATAGGTCCTCCTGAATATTTTGGCTGTCCTTCGTTGTTTGTACTTATTTTCTTCCTTGATTTTTTGTGCTGCTCATGTTACTTCTTGCTCTGTTTGACTGTTGAGTTACTGCTTACTCTTATAAATTTATTTTATGCTTGGAAGAAAAGATATTAGAAGGAAAGGGAAGAAGTCACTAAAGAGAATGAGAGTAGGCAGGTAGAATTCGAGGAAGGGGAAATCAGAAAATTGAAAAGAAATGATAAGACAAAAGAAAAAATAGAAAAGAAAGAAAGAAAGAAAAAAATTTAAAAATAATGATCATTTAAAAGATGTAAATTAAAGTTTAAAATAATAATAATAATAAAATAATAATATTTAAAAAATGAAAACATATTAAAAAGTTAAAGTACAACAACAAAAAATATGAATTTACATAAAGAATCTAAACCCCACCTCAGTAGGCCTCAAGTTGGAGAAGTAGAGCAGTATTAACGCCAGGCCTATTTTTTCACTTCTGTTTCACAGGAAGGCAGTCCAGGCAACCCTGATGTTAGGCAAATGAGGGGCAAGGAAGCTTATTTTGGACACGGACGTGGGCTGTGTACCTCATGGAAACCTCCAGCCGGAGGTTATGATGAGTGTCTACATGGAAGAAGATGAGGGCCATGTTGGGGTGTTTTGGTTTTAACTGTGAACATTTGTATGGCGGTAGGAAGAGATGACTGGGTCCACCTGGGCTTGAACTCTTGTGTGATTCAACATAGACACTGAGTTCTGGAATTGACCTCAGAGAAGTATTGCCATGGATTGTGTTGGGCTTTTAGAAGGCCATGCATGAGAGTCGCCCTTGGAAAGTGAGATCTACGCCCAAGTTGACTTTCCACAGAGCAAAGGGAATCTCAGCCAGGATATCACATGATTTTATTCTGAAAGACTTGGCAGCCATAGTTGAGAGTGAAAACACACATGGACCTCACATTGTAGACCTCAATGGGCCTGGATTCATGTGACCTTTTGGCCACCCTTTGGGAAGCCTTGCCTCTGAGAGTTCTCCAGAGATTTCATTGAAATGAGCTTACTCAACATTTAATGGTTAATGAATGAATTGAAACCCACAGTGCCTACAACTTCTTCCTTGAATAATGGCTAGATGAATACCATGAAATTTTTGAAATTCCCAAGACTTGGTGTCACAGGAGAACCTTTGGATGTCCTCTAGCTGATCATGAGAATACAAGACATTGCCTTTATTGACTGGGTTTCATGAAAATGGTGTATAACAGAGATGCAAGTAAGTTGGAACCTGCTGAGTAGTGCTCCTAGAGCCGTGGTGGGCAGGTGTGTGATAAAATATCTCTGGTGTGGCCATGTTTATCTGCCATTGGTGTCCAAATAACTTGTGACTGACATTTTGCAGCCAGTAGACCCTTATATGTAAAAGAATCTTGTTATATGGAGAGGTTTCAGGGCAATGTTCAGAATCAGGTTGCTATGGTCAATGGGGCAAGCTATGTGAGATAGAAGCCTGGTTGGTGCATTCTCCAACAGAACCCAACCCACCACAACTGAAAGAACTCCCTACAGCACTGTGTCCCAGTTGAACTCTTTTTATTTCATGAAGCAAATACCACACTCCTAGTGCAACAGCAAAAAACACCACAAAGAGTGGAGGATGACCAAATGGCTTCACAGTCCAGATGAGGAGACACTTGCCCTCAGTGGCCACAGTTTACCTACAAAGAGAAAATTCAGCACTGCTGCCTCATGTTCATCGGAAAATAAGAAACCATGTCATCCATGTCACATAGATGCAGACCCAGCTTTGATGGTCTCACTACAAAGGAAGCTAATGATCCTGACAACAAAATATATTTCAAGTGCTCACCCTCAGAGGTAGTTTCTCCAGATGTTAGGCCAGCAGAGCTTCATGTTTGTGGAGTGTTTACCCTGTCCCTTACTTTTGGAAACTCCTCTACCACCTCCAAATTTGTGAACTCCTGAGCATTTTCTATAACAGGTATGTATTCACAGATTTTCTAACTCTTCTCCTCTAATTGTGTCTTACATGGGGGGAAGGTAATGCCAAGGCATTGTTGTGAATGAGAGTGGGAAGATTTTTGTGTAGCACATATTTGCATACACATTGCATACATTTTCCAATTTTCCATTCGAAATACTGAATCCCTGACACTAACAAATTCCCTTCTAGACTTTTACTTCTAATCTTAATTTGATGGAGAAAAATAACCCAAACAAAATAGAAATACAAGAGGTTCACAGGAGGCATGGTGTATAGTTGGACTTGCCTTTCCTATGATATATGGTAGGTGCTATAAATCTAGCAAATTTTAATTGAAACAGTTCTTTATGTGTTTTAAAAGTTAACAAATATGTGAATAACTGTCTCCCTTTCTCTGTAGTCTATTCAGCACATGTATTTTTTTATGCACATATTGAATTCTACCTGGTATCACACATACATTTTGTGAGGTGGCTGACTTGGCAGATACAAACTGTAAGAAAAGATCACTCCTACTAAACGCTGTTGGAACTGAAAATTCAACATATGGGTCAGCTTTCTAGTTGAACAACATAAATTGATGTTCAGGAAAATGAGTATTTTTGGATCTGTGGATGATATATATTTCATGGTGAATTTCAATTGGCATACATAATGCTACTTTTTAATGTCTCTCTCGTGTGTGTATCTATCTATCTATCTATCTATCTATCTATCTATCTATCTCTCTCTCTATATATATATGTATTCACTCTCCAGATTTTTCAAAATATGAAATGTATTTGTCTTATTTTACACTCCCTAAATTCATTCATATTTATGTATGTGGATTTATAATGAACTTTTCACAAGTTTATTCTCAGAAATATTCATCCACCTGAAATACATATTCGTTTCCAGTACTGAAAACTAACTTCAGGGGATCATATGATGGCAGCGAAAGGAGTGCATCAACCCCATATACAGCATCACTGTGCAAGAGAATGACGAATTTCCAGCAAAATTTGGGTGCTCCAAAACCTAGTGGAAGTATTTCCATCTCATGAGGATTAGCTACGGGGCTCAAACGTGAGTGATTTGTCCGCATGGAGCGTCATGCTGCTTATTCAGCAAATCGCCCTGCGGCTAGAGTCTGTGGCGCATGCTGGCAAACAATGAGATAGCAACACAAATATTCAGTGGTGCGGATTCTGTGGGCTCCTGCCAGCTGTACAATCACTGTGCTCATTGCTGAATTCTGGGTTTGAGACCGGGGAAGGACGCGGTCCAATTCGGTTTTCCACACCAGTCAGACCACAGAGGAAGCCAGGGGCCACCATCTTGGAGAGCTGACGTCACCATTCCTGTTTTCAACTCATAGCAGCTCATTCAGCTATAGAACAGGTAATCTCAGGCTGCCATTCGCCTGTGTCTCGGAGACAAATTACTCAGGCCTGTTCCTATCAGAACATACACCAAGCCCAGAGTGGCCGAATTCTGGCTCCTGGAACTGATCAGGCCCAGGGCTAAAGAACCCGCGGAAACTCCTTCTCGGTCTAGGTCTTGCTGAATACTGTGGAGGTAAATACCTACCGAGCCTTCATAGGCAGTGGCAACAGGATTGAGACGGGGCTTGTGAGGGCTGGTCAGGACTCACCCATTGCTTTGGTCATCCGGCAAAGGGAACGAAATGCTGCCATTCGCATTGGATACCAACATGTTAGAGATCTGATGTCATCACAAAGTGGTGGAGGAGATAATTTCATCGATACCACCGGTGACAGAAACAGTTGGTCTCCTGGTAAAAAAAGTGAGTCACAAACACCCGAGTCTCTCTCACTTTGTCTTCAAGCCAGAGGGGCAGAGCAGAGCCGCCGCCCATGCCCGGCACAGGCCCAGCGACCTGCAGGCGTGGTAGTCATGTCATCCCAATTGGAGTAGTGACAGAGCAGAGCTGCCGCCCGTGCCCGGAACAGGCCCATCAACCAGCAGGCGTGGTAGTCACGTCACCCCAATTGGAGTAGGGGCAGAGCAGAGCCACCGCTTATGCCCAGAACAGGCCCAACGACCCACTGGTGTGGTAGACACGGCACCCCTATTGGAGTAGTGGCAAAGCAGAGCCTTCTCCCGCGCCCAGTACAAGCCCAGCGGCCCACCAGCATGGTTGTTAGGTCACCCCAATAGGAATAGGGGCAGAGCAAAGCCACTGCCCAAAACAAAACAGTTTCAACAAGCAGAGAGAAATGCGAGCAGTATGAAAAGACAAGGAAAGAAAGGACCACAAGCAATGCAGGTCAACACAACTTTAGAAGAGGTAATAGCTGCATCAGATGGAATGTCAGATAAAGAATTCAGGATACTCATGCTTTAGATGATCTGGAGTCTCAAGGAAGACATTAGACAACAAAATCAGACAATTAAAGATCACTTCGACCATGAATTACATAAACAAATCCAATAAGCAAAAGATCAACTATATAGGGAGATAGAGGTTGTAAAAACAAACAAACAGAAATCCTAGAATTGCAGGAAGGAATAATCCAACTTAAAAACTCAATTGAGAATACTACCAGGAGAGTAGAACACTTAGAGCATAGAACATCAGACAATGAAGACAAAGTATTTCAACTTGAAAAGAACATAGACCACTCAGCAAGACTGTTAAGAAACCACGAGCAGAATATCCAAGAAATATGGGATAACATAAAGAGGCCAAACTTAACAGTCATTGGGATACAGGAAGGTATAGAGGTCCAAACCAAAGGAATGAGCAACCTATTCAATGAAATAATACGAGAAAACTTCCCAGACTTGATAAATAAAACAGAATCCCAAATCCTAGAAGCCTACAGAACGCCGAATGTGCAAAATCATAAGAGAGCCACAACTAGACACATTATAATGAAGATCCCAACAAACAGAAAAAGGAGAGAATTTTAAAAGCTACACGAGAAAGGAAGCAGATTACGTTTAAGGGTAAACCAATCAGGATAACAGCTGATCTTTCAACACAGACTCTGAAAGCTAGAAGATCCTGGAATAACATATTTCAAACACTGAAAGAAAATGGGTTCCAACCAAGAATTGTGTATCTAGCGAAATTAAGCTTCAGTATGGAAGATGAAATTAAAACCTTCCTCGATAAACAAAAGTGAAAAGAATTTGCAGCTAGAAAACCATCTCTTCAAAACATCCTCGGCAAAACATTGCAGGAAGAGGAAATGGAAAATAACAATGAAAACCAACAGTGGGAGGTAGGACATTAAAGGGGGGAAAATAATCAAAGAGGAAAACAAACCATGTTTAGTAACATAAATAAACAATTATGGCTGGAAGAACAACCCATATCTCAATAATAACCCTAAATGTTAATGGCTTAAACTCACCAATGAAGACACACTGGCTAGTAGAATTGAACAAAAAACAAGACCCAACGATATGCTGCCTACAGGAGATGCATTTGATAGGAAAATGCATACATAGACTGACGGTGAAAGTTTGGGAAAAATCATATCACTCATACGGACTTCGGAAACAAGCAGGAGAGCCATACTCATATCAAATAAAATAGATTTTAAGCCAAAGTTAATCAAAAGGGATAAAGAGAGACACTACATACTGCTCAAGGGAACCATACACCAAGAAGAGACAGCAATCATTAATATATATGCCCCAAACAATGGTGCAGCTATGTTCATCAAACAAACTCTTCTCAAGTTCAAGAGTCTAATACACCACAATACAGTAATCATGGGAGACATGAAAACACCTCTCTCACCACTGGACAGATCTTCCAAACAAGGAATAAGGATTAAGGAAACTATAGAACTCAATAACACAATTAATAACCTAGACTTATTTGAGATATGTAGAATATAACACCCAACATCAAACAGTTAACTTTTTTCTCAGCAGCACATGTATCCTTCTAAAAAATGATCATATATTATGTCACAGGGCAACTCTTGGACAATATAAAGGAGTACAGATAATACCATGCATATTATCTGATCATAATGGAATGAAACTAAAAATCAATGATAAAAGAAGGAAGAAAAAATCATGCATCACTTGGAGAATGAACAATAGGTTACTGAGTGATCAATGGGTTATAGAAGACATCAAGGAGGAAATTTAAAAATTCTTAGAGATAAATGAAAACACAGACACAACATATCGGAATCTATGGGACACATTGAAAGCAGTTCTAACAGGAAAATTCATTGCTTGGAGTTCATTCCTTAAAAAAAGAAACAACCAACAAATAAATGATCTCATACTTTATCTCAAAATCCTAGAAAAAGAAGACGAAAGAAACAGCAAAAGAAGTAGAAGGCAAGAAATAATTAAAATCAAAGCTGAAATTAATGAAATTGAAACAAAAGAAACAATTGAAAAAACTTGACAAAAGTAGAAGTTGGTTCTTTGAAAAAATAAATAAAATTGACAGACCCTTAGCCATGGTATGAAAGAGAAGAAGAGAGAACTCAAATTACTAGCATAAGGGATTAAAAAAGAAAATATCACAACAGATATTTCTGAAATACAGAAGATAATCAGAAATTATTTTGAATCCTTATACTCCAAACAAATAGAAGACAGTGAAGGCATCGATAAATTTCTTAAGTCATATGATCTGCCCATATTGAGTCAGGAGGATATAGACAACATAAACAGACCAATATCAATTGAGGAAATAGAAGAAACCATCAATCCACTCAAAACTTAGAAAAGCCCAGGACCGTATGGGTATATAGCAGAGTTTAACAAAACCTTTAAAGAGGAACAAATACCAATATTTTTCAAGGTGTTTCAGGATATTGAAAAAGAGGGAGATCTTCCAAATTCATTCTACGAGGCCAAGATCACCCTGATTCTTTCACCAGACAAAGACACTTCAAAGAAAGAAAACTACAGACCAATATCTCTAATGAACCTACATGAAAAAATCCTCAATAAAATTCTGGCGAATTGGATACAAAAACATATCAAAAAAATTGTGAATCCTGATCAAGTAGGATTCATCCATGTGATGAAAGGCTGGTTCAATATACGGAAATCAATAAATGTTATTCACCACATCAATAGACTTAAAAATAAGAACCATATGATCATCTCGGTAGATGCAAAAAAAAGCATTCAATAAAGTACAGCATTCTGTTATGTTCAACACTCTAGAAAAACTAGTGATAAGAGGAACATACCTCAATATTGTAAAAGCAATCTATGCTAAGCCTCAGGCTAGCATCATTCTGAATGGAGAAAAATTGAAGGTATTCTCTCTAAAATCTGGAACAAGACAGGGATGCCCTCTCTCACCACTTCTGTTCAACATTGTTCTCGAAACACTAGCCAGAGCATTTAGACAGACGAAAGAAATAAAAGGCGTAAAAATTGGAAAAGAAGAACTTAAATTATCAGATCACATGATTCTATGTCTAGCAGTCCCAAAAGGGTCTACAAAGAAACTAATAGAGCTAATAAATGAATTCAGCAAAGTGGCAGGATATAAAATCAACATGCATAAATCAAAGGCATTCCTGCATATCAGCGACAAATCCTCTGAAATAGAAATGAGGACAACCACTCCATACACAATATCCTAAAAAAAAATAATAATAATTAGGAATCAACCTAACAAAAGATGTGAAAGTCTTATACAATGAAAACTACAGAACCCTAAAGAGAGAAATAGAAGAAGATCTTAGAAGATGTAAAAATATATCCTGTTCATGGATAGGCAGAACTAATATCATCAAAATGGTGATATTACCAAAAGTTCTCAATAGGTTTAATGCAATGCCAATCAAAATCCAAACGGAATTTTTTCTAGAAATAGAGAAAGCAATCATGAAATTCATATGGAAAAATAAAAGACACAGAATAACAAAAACAACACTAAGCAGGAAGTGTGAATCAGGCGGCATAGCGTTACCAGACTTCAAACTATACTACAGAAAAATAGTAACAAAAATACCATGGTACTGGTACCAAAACAGGCGGGTGGACCAATGGTTCAGAATAGAGGACACAGAAACCAAGCCAGGAAACTACAACTATCTTATATTTGATGGAGGGGCTAAAAGCATGCAATGAAGGAAAATAGCATCTGCAAAAAATGGTGCTGGGAAAACTTGGAATCCATATGTAACAAAATGAAACTGAATCCCTTTCTCTCGCCATGCACAAAAGTTAACTCAAAATGGATCAAGGAGCTTGATATCAAATCAGAGACATGGCGTCTGATAGAAGAAAAAGTTGGCTACGATTTACATACTGTGGGGTCGGGCTCCAAATTCCTGAATAGGACACCCATAGCACAAGAGTTAATAACTAGAATCAACAAATATATCAAACTAAAAAGTTTTTTATCAGCAAAAGGAACAATAAGAGAGGTAAATAGGGAGCCTAAATCCTGGGAACAAATCTTTACTCCTCACACTTCAGATAGAGCCCTAATATTCAGAGTATACAAAGAACTCAAAAAAAAATAGACAATAAGATAACAAATAACCCAATAAACAAATGGGCCAAGAACCAGAACAGACACTTCTCAGAGAAGTACATACAATCAAAAAACAAGTACATGAAAAAATGCTCACCATCCCCAGCAGTCAGAGAAATGCAAATCAAAACCACCCTAAGATACCATCTCATTCCAGTAAGATTGGCAGCCATTATGAAGTCAAACAACAACAAGTGCTGGTGAGGATGTGGAGAAACAGGTACACTTGTACATTATTGGAGGCACTGCTAATTGGTAGAGCCAATTTGGAAAGCATTATGGAGATTTCTTGGAAAGCTGTGAATGGAACTACCATTTGACCCAGCTATTCCTCTTCTCGGTCTATTCCCTAAAGACCCTAAAAGAGCATGCTACAGGGACACTGCTACATTGATGTTCATAGCAGCACAATTCACAATAGCAAGACTGTGGAACCAACCTAGATGCTGTTCAATAGAAGAATGGATAAAAAAATGTGGCACTTATACACAATGGAGTATTACTCTGCTTTAAAAAATGACAAAACCATAGAATTTGCAGGAAAATAGATGGCATTAGAGCAGATTATGCAAAGTGAAGCTAGCCAATCCCTAAAAAACAAATGCCAAATGCCTTCTTTGATAAAAGGAGAGTAACTACGAACAGAGTAGTGATGAAGAGCATGAGAAGAAGATTAATATTAAATAGAAAAGAGAGGTGGGAGAGAAAGGGAGAGAGAAGGGAAATTGCATGGAAATGGAAGTAGACCCTCAGGGATATACAAAATTACATAAAAGAGGATGTGAGGGGAAAGGGAAAAATAATACAAAAGGGAGAAATTTATTACAGTAGAGGGGGTAGAGAGAGGAGAGGGGAAGAGAGCGGAGGGGAGGAGGGATAGTAGAGGATAGGAAAGGCAGCAGAATACAATAGACACTAGTATGGCAATGTGTCAATCAATTGATGTGTAACTGATGTGATTCTGCAATCTGTATACGGGGTAAAAATGGGAGTTCATAACCCACTTGAATCAAAGTGTGAAATATGATATATCAAGAAATAAATAATGTTTAGAACAACCATAAGAAATTAAAAAAAAAAAAAGAAAACTAACTTCGGTGAATGAGTCACGCGAATCCTAATATTTCTACAGTAACTGACCAAGTTTAACATCAATGCAAGTAGATTCCAATGGGACATGATGTGTATTTTTACGTTAATTTTTATTCAAAACTGGTACATTACAATTTCATCAGTTTATGCACATCATAGGATATATATTTCATAAACAATTTAGCAAATTTATAGGCATTTGTTTCACTTTCAATCACTTCCTGCTTCAAAACACATGTATTCCTCCATATTTCTTGACTGGTCTTTGCATGAGAATTCATTCCGAACACATTATTTTCGATTTCCATAATCACTTTTGAAGCAAACTTCACAAACTCTTCATGATAAATCAAAACACTAATATTACCATTAGATGTATAACTGGTTGGAATGAATGAATATATATCAATAAAAGATTTATTGTATATTTTCAGATATCAATTCAATCCATTATTTAAAGTTGGAACCAGTTATATTATTTATTCACAGTATGGTGTATTCATGCTTAATCTCTATATTCATGGACACAGGGTACACCTCTTTGTACCCCCAATACAAATTTTACGTCTTCAGTATATTGCTCCCAGAAATGGTGGTAGAAATACTCATGTCACCTGATCTACATATAGATTTTATCACAGTAATATTCTGGACAAAAAATGTAAAGGTCACACTTATGATTGTATCAAAGACTAAATGGAAAGCGATCATGGATTACTAAAAACATCCTTGTCCAGGTTGCCTAATGCTCTCAAATGTCAATCCTATTGGTTACTACATATTTGTTTCTTCCTAAGATTATATATTCAAACTCAACCCTGGTGAAAATGTCTACTCCTATCACTCACTTAATACTTTGCCTGATTTCATAATGTCTCTATTGATATCTGCTTTTCTACATATTTTCCCAATTTCATCATAGTGACTGACTCTTCATATGTGCTGACATTTACATTCACTCTCTATCCGAAACTTTATAGCTAAAGAATTTTTAGTCCCAATCCTACACTCACTCTTCTTCCTAAACCTACCGACTATCTTCCTAATTCTACTGACTATCCGTTTGGATTGGATGTTCTCTTCTACATTCAAACATCCAAGGTACAAGGTCCTATGCCATTGTATATCAAATTGTCTGAGACATCTTTGCAGAATATAATTCAAAACTAAGTATCCCAATTAAGGGCCCAATGCCCTTCTGGGCTTCAAATCATACCTAGATTTCTGTTTTCATACTTATATTTCACCTCGATATTCTTGTAAATATCGCAGGTTCCCAATACCATTATTTATCACACAGAATGATTGCTAACCCAAATCGAACCTGTTATTAAGCCTAAACATACACTGTTTCCTCAATCTCATTTTACAGAAGAGCAGGGATAGAGTCGTTCTTACAATACAGGAAAGTAGGGGACATTCCACCTGCTGAGAACCTCAAAGGTCCATTCAGAAATGATACCTGGAGAAGATGTAGGCAGCTATGAAGGACCTGAGAGAGCAAAAGTCATCTTCCATGGCAAACAACCTGGTCAGGATGAAGGGATGTGTCTGAATCAGCCTCTCTCTTTTTATTGTAGAGAAGATGGACCAAACCAGGCCTGTGTGGAGAGCTGCTGCTGGGTGCCTATGGTTGACATACCATTCTACCTTGTGAAAGTGTCACAGGAAGTAGGGGCAGCCTCCATCTCATGGGACACTTGGAAGCAACTGTTAGGACAAAGTGGTTGCCAAGGCAGTGACCTCATTCAGTTCCAAAGAAAGTGATATACCTCATTTCCTTGGTGATGGAACTCTCTGAACTTTGTATCCAAGAATCCAGGCACCCCGAGGCAGCCCCAGTCCCAGTGGACTCACTTGTTTGGATTTACCAAGGACAGAGTCAGTCTTTCTTGGTACCTACCGATGTGAGGATGGCCAAATGCCAGGAGAGCTCTGAAGAGGGACCTTTCCAGAAGAAGCAGGTAGTGGCTCACCCCTTTTTCTTGACAACTTCACAGAGTTGGCCAAGGAAACCAGATCTGAGAGAGGTCAGGCCATGTTCTGAGAATAGGTAGGAAAGTTGGTTTGTTTGGTTTGGAGTGGATTGTTTTTAGTAAGTCGTTTGACCAGGCGAGTGTTTCTATGTCTGTGTATCCCACTGTGTCCATTGTTGTAGACATTAGAAAAGAGAAAGCATTAATGGATGCGTCCAGTCTACTATAAATCTTCCCATAATTCATCCTGCCCAATTTATGAATGGACTGCAGCTTGTCTTATCGAGAGGCAACACATTCTATCTTCCTAAGTTCCTGTTTTCTTCCTGAATTCTGGCCACTCTCCAGAATAGGCTCATGGTTTTGTGTCCAAGATATGCACCACTACAAGCTCTGTGACATGGCCATGTACTGGATAGCGGAAGAGAATGGCCAGCCTTCCAGAAAACTCAGATATCAGTGTGAACAGAAATGTCTCAGTGGAAAAACCCCGCTTTGGGCCTTTTGCTTACCTATTGTTCTGTTGCACTGAATGTCAGGAAAGACTTGGTCTCAGGCCACCCCTTTGTGAAGCCTGAAGAAAGAGTTTTCAAATGGAAATGAATGGGCATCACCTGTGGCTCTTTGCTTAATTGCTTTGGAAAGGGATGTGGCTGAATTAGCCTCTTGGCCTGTGTGTGGCTGTGTCTTACATTCTCAGCACCTGATGGATCTAAAGAATGATCCCATGTGTGCATCAAAAACCATAATGGCAAAAAGATCAGTCATTGTGGATGAAGTCTCTTGCCTTCCTCTGTTAGGTTCCTGACCTCTGTCAAGTGAGAAAATGGATTCTTTGGGTCAAAAGAGTTCCTCAAAGCCCTGCAGAGGTGCTTGGGGTTTCGCATGACTCCAAATCACAAAGAATCTATACCTGAAAATTAGTAGGCCTCAAATTGGAGAAACAGAGCATTATTAATGACAGGCTTATTTGATCACTCCTGGTTCACAGGAAGGGTGTCCAGGCCACCCTGACTTTAGGCAAATGAGGGGCAAGTGAGCTTATTTTGGACACTTTCTTGGGCTTCGCCCCTCATGAAAATCTTCAGCCAGACATTATGATGAATGACAATATGTAAGAAGATGAGGGCCATGTGGGAGTCTTTTCGTTTTAATTTTGGTCATTTGTGTGGCGGTTGGAAGAAATGACTGGGTCCACCTGGGCTTGAACTCTGGTGTGATTCCCCTTAGAGACTGAGTTGTGGAACTGACCTTAGAGAAGTATTGCATTGAATTTTGTTGGGATTTTAGGAGGCCACGCATAAGAGTCACCCTTGGAACTGAGATCTAGGCCCAGGGTTGCTTTCCACAGATTTTTCAATTTCTGAAAGAAGTGACCTCACCTCACTTCCTTGGTGATGGAACTCTCTGATCTTGGGATCCAGGAATTCAGGCAAAAAAGCCAGGGCCAGTTCCAGTCCGAGTGGTCTCATTTGTTTGGATTTACCAAGGACAGAGTCAGTCTTTCTTGGTACCTACTCATGTGAGGATGGCCAAATGGCAGGAAATCTCTGAAGAGCGGCCTTTCCTGAGAAAACAGGTAGTGGCTCACAGCTGGCTCCTGACAATTAAATAGAGTTGGCCATGGAGTCCAAATCTGAGACAGGAGTGGCCATTTCGGGGGAACATAGTATGGCCCATAAGTCAGAGGACACTCAAGATAGTCAAAGACCTACTTGGCAGAAGGAGGTGCCTTTGTAGGTTTGGTTGTGGTTTTGTGGTTTTGTCTCATGTTCTGAAAATAGGCAGGGAAGTCGGTTTGTTTGGTTTGGAGTGAACTGTTTCTAGTAAGTCGTTTGGCAAGGCGAGTGTTTCTATGTCTGTGTATCCCACTGTTATCTATGGTTGTAGACATTAGAAAAGATATTGGATCAATGGATATGTCCTGTTTAGTAGAAAGCTTCCCAGAATTCATCCTGCACAATTTATGAATGGACTGCCGCTTGCCTTATCAATTGGCTACACCTGCTATCTTCCTAAGTTCCACTTTTCTTCCTGAATTCTGGCCACTCTCTAGAATAGGCTCATGGTTTTTTGTGCAAGATATATACCACCTCCAAGCTCTGTGACATGGCCATGTACTGGATAGCTGAAGGGAATGGCGAGCATCACAGAAAACTCAGAAATCACTATGACCATTAAAGACTCAGTGGAGAAACCCTGCTTTGGGCCTTTTGGTTACCTATTGTTCTGTTGCCCTAAATGCCAGGAATGTCTTTGCCTTAGGCCACCCCTTTGTGAAGCCTGAAGAAAACAGTTTTCAAATGGAAATGAATGGGCATCACCTGTGGCTCTTTGCTTAATTGCTTTGAAAAAGATGTGTCTCATTCAGACCATTGGCCCTGTGTGAGGCTGTTGCTTAGTTTCTCATCACCTGATGGATCTAAAGAAAGATTCCATGTGTACATCCAAAACCAAAGTGGCAAAAAGAGCAGTCATTGTGGATGAAGTCTCTCGTCTTCCTCTGTAAGGTTCGTGACCTCCATCCAGTGAGAATAGGGATCCTTTGTCTCAAATGAGTTCCTCAAAGCCCTGCAGATTCTATCCCATAGGTGCTTGGGTTTTATCATGACTCCAGTTCACATAAAGAATCTAAAACCCACAGTCAGTAGTCCTCAAATTGGAGAAGCGGAGCAGTATTAATGGCAGGCCTATTTGATCACATCTTGTTCACAGGAAGTGTGTACAGCCACCCTCAGTTTAGTCAAATTAAGGGGCATGGGAGCTTATTTTTGACACTGGCTTGGGTGGAGCCCCTTATGGAAACCTCCAGCCAGAAGTTATGATGAGTGTCTATATGGAAGAAAATGTTGGTCATGTGGGAGTGTTTTGGTTTTAATTGTGGTCATTTGGGTGGTGGTTGGAAGTGACGACTGGGTCCACCTGGGCTTGAACTCTGGTGTGATTCCCCTTAGATACTGAGTTGAGGTACTGACCTCAGAGAAGTATTGCCATGAATTGAGTTGGGATTTTAGGAGGCCACGCATGAGATTTGCCCTTGGAAACTGAGATCTAGGCCCAGGTTGGCTTTGCACAGAGCACTTGGAATCTCAGCCAGGGTATCACATAATTTTATTCTGAAAGACTTGGCAGCCATAGTTGAGAGTCAAAACACACATGGACCTCACATTGTAGACCTCAATGTGCCTAGCATCATGTGATCATTGGCCACTCTTTACGAAGCCATGCTTATGAGAGTTCTCCAGAGCTTTCATTGAAATGAGCATCCTCACCATTTAATGGTTCCTGAATGAAGTGAAACCCACAGTGCCTTCAACTTCATCCTTGAAAAATGGCTAGATAAATAACGTGAAATTTTTTTAAATTTCCATGACCAGGTGGCACTGGAGAACCTTTGGATATCCTGTTGCTGACTATGAGTATACCAGACAGTGCCTGATGGACTGGGTTTCCAGAAAATGGTGTAGAGCAGAGATGCCAGTAATTTGGAGCCTGCTGAGTAGTGGGCATAGAGCTGCAGTCGGCAGGTGTGTGATAAATCATCTGTGGTGGAGCCATGTGGATCTTCCATTGGCTTCCAAATTGCTTGTGACTGACATGGTGCAGCGAGCAGACCCTTATATGTAAAGGCGTATTTTTATTTGTAGAGGTTTTAGGGCAATGTTCAGAATCACGTTGCTATGGTCAAGAGGCAAGCTATTTGGGATAGAACCTTGGTGGGTACATTCTCCTGCAGACCCTGACCCACCACACGTAAGAAACTCCCTCCAACACTTTGTCCCAGGTGGACTCCTTGTATTTTGTGAAGCAAATACCAAACTACCAGTGCAGCAGCAATAAACACCACAAAATGTGGAGGATGACCAAATGGCTTCACAGTCCACACGGGGAGACACTTAGCCCCCAGTGACCACAGTTTACCTACAAAGATTGAATTCAGCACTGCTGACTCATGTTCATTGGAACATAAGAAACCATGTCCTCCAGGTCACATAAATGCAGACCCAGCTTTGATGCTCTCATTACAAAGGAATCTAAAGCTCCTGACAACAACATATATTTCAAGTGCCCAACCTCAGTGGCAGTTTCTGAAGAAGTCTTTAGGCCAGCAGAGCTCCATATTTGTGGAGTGTTTACCCTGTCCCTTACTTTAGTAAACTACTCTACCACCTCCAATGTTGTGAACTTTTGAGCATATTAAATTCCAGCTATGTATTCCCAGATTTTCTAACTCTTCTCCTCTAATGATGTATTACTTGGGGCGAGGGTAATGTCAAGGCATTGTTCTGGAAGAGAGAGAAATATTTCTCCATGTGTTTTTTTTTTCAATTATTTTATTTCATATTATTTTTTTTATTTTTTTAATTGGGTGTTCAAAACATTACAAAGCTCTTGACATATTATATTTCATACATTAGATTCAAGTGGGTTATGAACTCCCATTTTTATCCCAAATACGGATTGCAGAATCATATGTGTTACACATCTGCATTTTTATAATGCCCTATTAGTAACTGTTGTATTCTGCTACATTTTCTATCCTCTAGTATCCCCACTCCCCTCCCATCTTCTCTCTCTACCCCATCCACTGTAATACATTTATATCTTTGTTAATTTTCCCATTCCCCTCACAACCTCTTATATGTAATTTTGTGTAACAATGAGGGTCTCCCTCCATTACCATGCAATTTCCTTTATCTCTCTCTTTCCGACCCCCACCTCATGTCTCTGTTTAATGTTGATCTTTTCTTCCTGCTCTTCCTCCCTGCTCTGTTATTAGTTGCTCTCATTATATCAAAGAAGACATTTTTATTTGTTTTTTAGGGTTTGGCTAGCTTCACTAAGCATAATCTGCTCTAGTGCCATCCATTTCCCTGCAAATTCAATGATTTTGTCATTTTTTAATGATGCATAATACTCAATGGTGTATAAATGCCACATTTTTTTATCCATTCATCTACTGAAGGGCATCTGGGTTGGTTGCACAGTCTAGCAATTTTGAATGGTGCTGCTATGAACATCAATGTGGCAGTATCTCTGTAATATGCTCTTTTAAGGTCTTCAGGGAATAGTCTGAGAAGGGCAATAGCTGGGTCAAATGGTGGTTCCATTCCCAGCTTTCCCAGGATTCTCCATACTGTTTTTCAAATTTGCCACAACAGTTTGCAGTCCCACCAGCAATGTACAAGAGTACCCTATTCTCCACATGCTCGCCAGCACTTGTTGTTTGACTTCATAATGGCTGCCAATCTTACTAGAGTAGGATGGTTTCTTAGGGTGATTTTAATTTGCATTTCCTTGACTGGTAGAGATGGTGAGCATTTTTTCATTTACTTACTGATTGATTGTATGTCCTCCTCTGAGTAGTGTCGGTTCAGGTCCATGGCCCATTTTTTGATTGGGTTATTTATCATCTTATTGTCTAATTTTTTGAGTTCTTGGTATACTCTGGATATTAGGGCTCTATCTGAAGTGTAAGGAGTAAAAATTTGTTCCCATAATTTAGGCTCCCTATTTACCTCTCTCATTTTTTATCCTGCTGAGAAAAAACTTTTCAGTTTAAGTAAGTCCCATTTGATGATTCTTGTTATTAACTCTTCTGCTATGGGTGTCCTGTTAAGGAATTTGGAGCCCGGCCCCACATTATGTAGATCGGAGCCAACTTTTTCTTGTATCAGATGCAGAGTCTCTTATTTGATATCTAGCTCCTTGATCCACTTTGAGTTAACTTTTGTGCATGGCAAGAGGAGGGGATTCGGTTTCATTTTGTTGCATATGGATTTCCATTTTTTACAACACCATTTGTTGAAGATGCTATATTTCCTCCATTGCATGCTTTTAGCTCCTTTATCAAATATAGCATAGTTGTATCTTTGTGAATTAGTCTTTTTGTCCTCTATTCTGTACCATTGGTCAACCTGCCAGTTTTGGTACCAGTGCCATGCTGTTTTTGTTAATATTGCTCTGTAGTATAGTTTTAAGTCCGGTATCGCTATACCGCCTGATTCACACTTCCTGCTAGAATTGCTTTTGCTATTCTGGGTCTTATATTTTTCCATATGAATTCCATGATTGCTTTATCTATTTCTACAAGAAATGCCATTGGGATTTTGATTGGCATTGCATTGAACCTATAGAAAACTTTTGGTAATTTCGCCATTTTGATGATGTTAGTTCTGCCTATCCAGGAACAGGGTATATTTTTCCATCTTCTAAGATCTTCTTCTACTTCTCTTTTTAGGGTTCTGTAGTTTTCATTGTATAAGTCTTTCACCTTTTTTGTTTGGTTGATATTCAAGTATTTAATTTTTTTGAGGGTATTGTGAATGGAGTGTTTTTCCTCATTTCTGTTTCAGGAGGTTTGTCGCTGATATACAGAAATGCCTTTGATTTATGCGTTTTGATTGTATATCGTGCCACTTTGCTGAATTCATTTATTAGTTCTAGTAGTTATTTTGTAGACCCTTTTGGGTCTTCTATGTATAGAATCATGTCACCAGGAAATAGTGATAATTTTCGTTCTTATTTTCCTATTTTTATGCCTTTGATTTCTTTCGTCTGTCTAATTGCTCTGGCCAGTGTTTTGAGAACTATATTGAATAGAAGTGGTGACAGAGGGCATCCCTGTCTTGTTCCAGATTTTAGAGGGAATGCCTTCAATTTTTCTCCATTCATAATGATGCTAGCCTGAGACTTAGCATAGATAGCTTTTACAATGTCGAGGTTAGTTCCTGTTATCCCTATTTTTCTAATGTTTTGAACATAAAGGGATGCTGTACTTTGTCAAATGCTTTTTCTGCATCTATCGAGATGATCATATGGTTCTTATCCTTAAGTCTATTGATGTGATGAATAACATTTATTGATTTTCGTATATTGAACCATCGTTGCATACCAGGGATGAATCCTACTTGATCCTGGTGAACAATTTTTTTGATGTGCCTTTGTATTCGATTAGGCAGATTTTTGTTGAGGATTCTTGCATCTAGGTTAATCAGATATATTGGTCAGTAGTTCTCTTTCTTTGAGGTGTCTTTTTCTGGTTTTGGAATTAGGGTGATGTTGGCCTCATAAAATGAATTTGGCAGAGCTCCCTCTTTTTCTATTTCCTGAAATAACTTGAAAAGTATTGGTATTAATTCTTCTTTAAAGGTTTTGTAAAACTCCGCTGTATAGCCATCCGTTCCTGGGCTTTTCTTGCTTGGTAGTCTTTTGATTGCTTCTTCTATTTCATCCATTGATATTGGTCGGTTTAAAATGTGTGTATCCTCCTGACTCAGTTTGGGCAAATCATATGACTTAAGAAATTTATCGATGTCTTCACTATTTTCTATTTTATTGAAATAATGGTTTTCAAAATAATTTCTAATTGTCTTCTGTATTTCTGTAGCATCTGTTGTGATGTTGCCTTTTTCATCCCATATGTTAGTAATTTGAGTTCTTTCTCTTCTTTTCGTCTTTAGCATGGCTAAGGGTCAGTTGATCTTATTTATTTTTTCGAAGAACCCACTTTTAGTTTTGTTAATTTTTTCAATAGTTTCTTTTGTTTCAATTTCCTTGATTTCCACTCTGATTTTAATAATTTCTTGCCTTCTGCTAAATTTGCTGTTGTTTTGCTCTTCCTTTTCTAGGGCTTTGAGATGAAGTGTGAGCTCACTTATTTGTTGGTTTTTCCTTTTTTTTCAGGAATGACCTCCAGGCGATGAATTTCCCTCTTAAAACTGCTTTCATTGTGTCCCATAGATTCCGATATGTTGTGTCTATAATTACATTTATCTCTAAGAATTTTTTGATTTCCTCCTTTATGTCTTCTGTAACCCATTGATCATTCAGTAACATATTGTTCATTTTCCATGTGATGTAGAATTTTTCCTTCCTTCTTTTATCATTGATTTCCAGTTTCATTCCATTATGATCAGATAAAATGCATGTTATTATCTCCACACCTTTATATTTACTGAGGGTTGCCCTATGGCATCATATATGGTCTTTTTTTGAGAAGGATCCATGTGCTGCTGAGAAAAAGTATATCCACTTGATGGTGGTTGATATATTCTATATATGTCAGTTACATGTTGGTTATTGATTGTGATATTGAGTTCTATACTTTCTTTATTCAACTTTTGTTTGGAGGATCTGTCCAATGGTGATAGATGTGTGTTGAAGTCACCCATAATTATTGTGTTGAGGTCTATTTCATTTTGGAGCTTGAGGAGAATTTGTTTCATGAACATCGTAGCACCATTATTTAGTGCATAAATATTGATAATTGTTATGTCTTGTTGGTGAATGGTTCGTTTTAACAGTATATAATGTCCTTCCTTATCCCTTTTGATTAACTTAGTCTTGAAGTCGATTTTATTTGATATGAGGATGTCCACCCCTGCTTGCTTATGAGGATAAGTGTGCATGGTGTATTTTTTCCCAACCTTTCACCTTCAGCCTGTGTGTCTTTGCATTTCAGATGTGTCTCCAGGAGGCAACATATTGTTGGATTTGTTTATTTAATCCAAGTTACCAGCCTATGTCGCTTTATTGGAGAGTTGAAGCCATTTACATTCAGAGTTACTATTGATGTATGGTTTGTACTGCCAGCCATGTTTGATTATATATCTTTTTTTAAATTTAGTTTGTTTCTCCATGATAAGCTTTCACCCTGCCTCTGTCATTACCAAGGTACTTCCCACTGATGGTTTTGGTTGTTGTTTTTCATTTCTTTCTTGTGTAGTGTTTTTCTCAAGACGCTTTGTAAAGCTTGTTTTCTGGCTTCAAATTCTTTTAGCTTTTGTTTATCATGAAAGATTCTTATTTTATTGTCGTACCTGATGGTTAATTATGCTGGATACATAATTCTTGGTTGGCATCCATTGTCTTTCAGTGTTTGAAATACGTTTTTCCAGGATCTTCTCGCTTTCAGCATCTGTGATCAAATATCCGTTGTTAACCTTATTGGTTTACCACTGAATGTATTCTGCCTCCATTCTCTTGTAGATTTATTATTTTCTCTTTGTTCTGTATATTGGATATCTTCATAACAATGTGTCTTGGCATTGGTCTACTGTGATTTTGTGTGCTCTTGTCCTGTATGCAGCTACAATTTGTATATCCATTTCTTTTTTTATTTCTGGAAAGTTTTCTGTAATTATTTCATTCAGCAGTTTTCTCATTCCCTTGGTTTGAGTCTCTGTACCTTCCTCTATCCTGATGACTCGTAAGTGTGGTTTTATTTATGTTATCCCAAATCTCTTGGATGTTTTTCTTGTGATTTTTTTGCCAGCCTTTCTGAGTTGGCTGGACTCATTTCAAGATGATATATTTTGTCTTCATTATCTGACGTTCTGGCTTCTACTTGCTCCACTCTGTTAGTGATACTCTCAATGGAGTTCTTAATTTGGTTTATCATTTCCTTCATTTCTAGAATTATTGTTTGATTTTTTTTATAATCTCTATCCACTGATAAAGATGCTTAACTTTTTCTTTTATATGTTTATGTAATTCATTTTCAATGTTTTCTTTTACTGTTTGGATTTTCTGTCTCGTATCTTCTTTAAGTTTCCATTCCATCTGTCTAAGGTATTCCTTGAGTTCTTTATATGACCACTTTTCTGATGAATCCTGGTCCTCCTGAATATTTAGGGTGTTCTTCGTTGTTTGTTCTCCTTTTCTTCCTTTCTTGTTTATGCTGCTCATGTTACTTCTTGTTCTGTTTGACTGCTGAGTTACTGTTCACTCTTATAAATTTATTTGATGCTTGGGAGGAAAGATTTTAGAAGGGAAGGGAAAAAGTCACTAAAGAGAATAAGAGTAGGCAGGTAGAATGCAAGGAATGGGAAATAAGAAAATTGAAAAGAAATGAAATACAATAGAAAAAATAGAAAATAAAGAATGAAAATGATTTTTTTTAAAAAAATGATAATGATAATATAAAATTAAAATTAAAATTTTAAAAAATAATAATAACAAAATAGGGGATGGGAGGGGGAATTGTAGAGGAAAGGAAAGGCAGCAGAATACAACAGTTACTAGTATGGTATTATGTAAAAATGTGGATGTGTAACCCATGTGATTCTGCAACCTCTACTTGGTTTCAAAAGGGAGTTCATAACTCACTTGAAGCTAATGTATGCTAATGTATGAAATATGATATGTCAAGAGCTTTGTAGGGTTTTGAACAATCAATAAAAAAATAAAATAAAATAATATTATTTTGCCATTTAAAAAAAAAAGAAAATAATTTTGAAGTTTATCTATGATCCAGGGGCAAGTTAAATGAAACAGTTTCCAGTTGTTAAGTCACCAAAAAATTTATTATTTCATGTGTTATTTATTTGCTTTGTAGTATGTTTAAATTTTATTTTTGGAAAGTTTTTAACCTTATTAAATTTGTTTATTTGTTGTGGGGAAAACAATTGTATATAGGTTAAGTATTGTTTATCAAAAATGCTTAGAACAAGAAGCATTTCAGATTTTGGATTTTTTTGGAATTATGGAATATTTATACACACATAATCTTGGGGATAAGACTCAAGTGTAAATATGAAATTCATTTATATTTCATACATGCCTTAGACCCATAGCCTGGAGGAAATTTCATACAACATTTTTAGTATACCTGCATTTTGACTGTAACCTGTCAAATGAAGCCAAGTAGGAAACTTTTCACTTGTCACATTCCAGTACTAAAACACGTTATATTTGGCATTTTGGATTTGGGATTTGGGGATTATTGGTGCCCAGTTTCCAGAGAGCAAATTCTATTTTTCTACTAAAGTAAACTCATTTATCATAGTAAGTTGTCCTAAGTTAATTATCTTTGTATCCACAAAATGCCTAAAACGTATTGTGGTGCCTATATTTCTCCTTAAAATCATATTTCAAACATTTAATCTTGCTTCATTGAATAAAAACAAATCATATTTTCATCTAATTTTTAGATTCTTTAATTAATTAACACAATTGCTGTCTTATTAAAGGTTCTTTCACTTAAAATACATATTTTACATTGATATTAATAATAGATGTTCTGGAATTATCAATAAAATTTTTATACAATAGCTTTTGCTCCCTGTATTTTCAAACACCACTTAACTTGTGTGTTTGTGTTGCAAACAACTTAGAGCTGATTTTGTATTTTTACTTCAAATGACATTTTCTACACACTTTCATTTATTTTTTATAATTTATTCTTTTTTACTAGTTTTTTTAGTTGTTGATGGATCCTTATTTAATTAATTAATTTATATGCAGTGCTGAGAATCCAACCAGTGCCTCACACATGCTAGACAAGTGCTCTACCACTGAGCCACAACTCTAGCCCACTCCAGTTTATTCTTAAAATTCACATTTTTTTTTAGTTTATGTATAGGTATTTTTTTATTGGCTCTACACAGCACTGGTATACTATCATATTTCTTTTTTTAATTGGTTCTTTTTATACATAACATTAAGATTATACATAACATTAAGATTCATTTTGGCATAATTATAAAAGCATGAAATATAATTTGCTCTAATTCAGTCCCCAGTACTTCCTCTTTTTCTCCTTTCCTCCCTCTTTCTGTTCCCTTCCCTCACTCTACTGATCTTTCCGCTATTTACTTTTAGTTTGGGTGGATTGTGCAGGTGTGTGTTGTGTGTATACATAATGGTGAGATCCAATATGTTTTTTTCCCTTTCATTTGTTGTTTTATGGTAATACCGTGTGATTATTTTTATAGTGTTTAAGTTCTTTTATGAGGATTTTGGAAAATAAAAGCAATAAATTTGTGTTCTCAGATGGTCATCATGAACCGGAAAAAAAATAAAATATATAAAAAATTTTAAAACATTTTTTAAAAGTTAAAGAACAGCAACAAAAAAATGAAAATAAAAGAAAACAAACAAAAAAAATTAAAATAATAATAATAACAATAAATGCAGTCATAGATTGCAATAAACTTCTTTTCCAGTAGGTAGAGCTGTACCCACTGGGCCAAGCTTCTTCTTTCAATAAGTGGGAACCAATCACTGTGCAGCAGCTCTTCCTCCCAGACTGGGTGGGTGTTCAATCCTGAGTGCCTAGGGCCTTCTTTTGTGTTTCCTCAAGCCAGGCCCCACTCACCTGTGACACTCACCACAATACTGGCTACATGCCAGGTCTGCTGCTCCTAGGAGCCCTGTTTTCATGAACGCCTGGGCACAATCTCCCTGTTTGTCTCCCTCAGACCCTAAATTTGTAGAGCTTAGGCCTGAGAACCCCCAGCGAATTTGCTTGCACTCCGGAAGCCATGCCCCCGGAAGCTGGAGCAAGAGACTTCAGTTTTCAGCACTGGTGAGAGCGGTGGCCTGGAGGTCTGCACCACGAGTCCCGTGCCACTCCTAATTCCCTCGGTCTGGCTATCGTGCTCAAGGGAGAGCTGGGAGGGGCTCTTAAGATTTCCCCACAAGTTCGCAAACTTACAGGAATTTGTTTCACTTTCAATCACTTCCTGCTTCAGGACACATGTATTCTTCCATGTTTCTTGACAGGTCTTTTCATGAGAGTTCTTTCAAGACACATTACTTTCAATTTCCATAATCACTTTTGAAGCAAAACTCACATAAATTTTATGATGAATTATAACTCTGATATTACCATTAGATGTATGACTGGTTGGAATTAATGATTGCATAACGATATAGGATTTCTTATATATTTTCAGATAAAAATTCAATCCATTATTTAAAGTGGAACGAGTTATATTATTTATTCACAGTATGGTCTATTCATGCATTATCTCTATATTCATAGACGCAGTGTACACTTCTTTATACCCCCAATACTAATTTATATGTCTTCAAAATATTGCTCCCTGAAATGTTGGAAGAAATACTCATGTCACCTGATCTACTTATACATTTAATCACAGAAATATTCGGAACACAAAATGCAAAGCTCACACTTATGTTTGTACCAAAGCCTAAAAGGAAAGTAAACATGGATTACTAAAAACATCCATGTCCAGCTTGCCTAATGCTCTCAAATATCAATCCTATTGGTGACTACATATTTGTTTCTTCTTAAGATTATATATTCAAACTCAACCCTACTGAAAATGTCTAATCCTATCCCTCACTTTATACATTGCCTGATTTCATTATGGCTCTATTTCTATCTGTTTCCTACATATTTTCCCCAGTTCATCATTGTGACTGACTCTTCACATGTGCTGACATTTACATTCACACTCTAATCGATAACCTATTGCTAATAAACGTTTGTTCCTAATCCTATACTCATTCTTTTTCTAAACCTACCGACTATCTTCCTAATCCTACCGACTATCCTTTTTTGACTGGATATTCTCTTCTACATTCAATCAAGCAAGGTACAAGGTCTTATGCCATTGTATATTGATCTATCTGAGACCTCTGTGCAGAATGTAATTTTATTCTAAGTATCACAATCAAGGGTCCAATGCCCTTCTGGGCTTCAAATGTTACCTAGATTCCTAGTTTCACACTTATATTTCACATATATATTCTAGTAAATATCGCAGTTTCAAATACCATTATTCATTCTGCAGGATGATTCCTAAACCAAATCCAACATGTTATTGACCCTAAACATACACTGTTCCCTCAATCTAACTTTACAGAAGAGCAGGGACAGAGTTGGTCTTACAATACAGGAATGTAGGGGATCTTCCACCTGCTGAGAACCTCAAAGGTCCATGCAGACATGATCCCTGGAAAAGAGGTAGACAGCTATGAAGGACCTGAGAGAGCAAAAGTCATCTTCCATGGCAAACAACCTTGTCAGGATGAAGGGGTGTGTCTGAATCAGCGACCTTCTTCTTAATGTAGAGAAGATGGACCAAACAAGGTCTGTGTGGAGAGCTGTTCCCGTGTGTCTATGGTTGATATACCATTCTAACTTGTGACAGTGTCACAGGAAGTAGGGGCAGCCTCCATCTCATGGGACCCTTGGAAGCAGCTATTAGGACAAAGTGTTTGCCAAGGGAAGGCATTGACCTCATTCAGTTCCTGAAGGAAGTGACCTACCTTACTTCTTTGGTGATCGAACTCTCTGAACTTGGGATCCAGGAAGCCAGGCATCCAGAGCCAGTCCCAGTCCCAGTACCAGTGGGCTCACTTGTTTTGTTTTACCAATGACAGATTCTGTCTTTCTTGGTACCTACTGATGTGAGGATGGCCAAATATCAGGAGAGCTCTGAAGACGGGCCTTTCCTTAGTAAGTAGGTAGTGACTCACCGCTGGCTCCTAACAACTACACAGAGTTGGCCAAGGAGACCAGATCTGCCACAGTACAGGCCATTTCGGGTGAACATAGTAGGGCCCGCTAGTCAGAGGACACTCTGGATATTCAGAGACTTACTTGGGGGAAGGAGGTGCTTTGTGTTTGTGGGTGTGAGCTTGTGGTTTTGTCTCATTTTCTTAGAATAGGTAGGAAAGCTGGTATGTCTGGTTTGCAGTGGACTGTTTCTAGATAGTCTTTTGACAAGGCAAGTGTTTCTATGTCTGTGTATAACACTGTGTCCGTGGTTGTAGACATTAGAAAAGAGAATGCATCAATGAATGTGTCCTGTCTAGTAGATAGCTTCCCAGCATTCATCCTGCCCAATTTATGACTGCACTGCAGGTTGCCTTATCGATGGGCAACACCTACTATCTTCCTAAGTTTCAGATTTCTTCCTGAATTCTGACCAATCTGCAGAATAGTCTCATGGTTTTGTGTCCAAGATAGGTACCACCCCAAGCTCTGTCACATGGCCATGTACTGAATAGCTGAAGGTAATGGCGAGCTTCTTAGAAAACTCAGATATCAGTGTGACCAGGTAAGTCTCAGTGGAGAAACCATGCTTTGTGCCTTTTGCTTACCTATTTTTCTGTTTCACTGAATGACAGGAAGGTCTTTGCCTCAGGCCACCCCTTTGATAAGCATGAAAAAAACAGTTTTCATATGGAAATGATTGGGCATCACCCGTGGCTCTTTGCTTAATTGCTTTGAATGGGATGTGTCTGAATCAGCCTCTTGGCCCTGTGTGAGGCTGTGGCTTATATTCTCAGCACCTGATGGATATAAAGAAAGATCCCATGTGTGCATCCAAAACTAAAATGGCAAAATTCAGTCATTGTGGATGATGTCTCTCTCCTTCCTCTATTAGGTTGCAGACAATCATCAAGTGAGTATAGGGATCCTTTGGGTCAAATGAGTTTTTCAAAGCCATGCAGAGGTGCTTGGGTTTTCTCATGATTCCACTTCACATAAAGAATCTAAACCCCACAGTCAGTAGGCCTCAAATTGGAGAAGCAGAGTAGTTGTAATGGCAGGCCTATTTGATCACTCCTGGTTCACAGGAATGGTGTCCAGGCCACCCCGACTTTAGGCAAATGAGGGCCAAGGGAGCTTATTTTGGACACTCTCTTGCGCTGCACCCCTCATGGAAATCTCCAGCCAGAGGTTAAAATGAGGGTCTATGTGGAAGAAGATGAGGGCCATGTGGGAATGTTTTGGTTTTAATTTTGGTAATTTGTGTGGCAGTTGGAAGGGATGACTGGGTCCCCCTCGGCTTGTACTCTGGTGTAATACTCCTTAGAGACTGAGTTGTAGAACTGACCTCAGAGAAGTATTGCCATGAATTGTGTGGGGATGTTAGGAGGCCACGCATGAGAGTCGCCCTTGGAAACTGAGATCTAGGCCAAGGGTGGCTTTCCACAGAACACTGAGAATCTCAGCCAGGATATCACATGATTTTATTCTGAAAAACTTGGCAGCCATAGTTGAGAGTCAAAACACACATGGACCTCACATTGTAGACCTCAATGGGCCTGGCTTCATGTGACCTTTTGGCCACTATTTGGGATGCCTTGCCTGTGATTGTTCTCCAGAGCTTTCATTGAAATGAGCTTCCTTAACATTTAATGGTTCCTGAATGAATTGAAACCTACAGTGACTACAACTTCTTCCTTGAATAATGGCTAGATAAATACCATGAAATTTTTGAAATTTCAAAGACCAGTTGGCACTGGAAAACCTTTGGATGTCCTGATGCTGATCATGAGTATACCAGACAGTGCCTTGATTGACAGGGTTTCATAAAAGTGGTGTAGAACAGAGATGCCAGTTAGTTGGTGCCTGCTGATTAGTGGGCCTAGAGCAGTGGTGAGCAGATGTGTGACAATACATCTGTGGTGAGGCCACGTGGAACTGCCATTGGCGTCCAAATGGCTTGTGACTGATATGGTTTCAGCCAACAGACCCAATAGGTAAAGGCATCTTGTTATATGGACAGGTTTCAGGGAAATGTTCAGAATCAGGTTGCTATGGTCAAGGGGGAAAGCTATGTGGGATAGAAGCCTGGTTATTGCATTCTCCTGCAAACCCTCACCCACCACACGTGACAGAACTCCCTTCAACAATGTGTCCCAATTGACCTCCTTTATTTCGTGAAGCAAATACCAAACTCCCAGTGCAGCAGCAAGAAACACCACTAAAAGTGGAGGATGAACAAATGTCTTCCCAGTTAGCAAAGGGAGAAACTTAGCCCCAGTGTCCACAGTTTAGCTACAAAAAAAGAATTCAGCACTGCTGCCACATATTCAATGAAAAATAAGAAACCATGTCTTACAGGTCACATATATGCAGAACCAGCTTTGATGGTCTCTCTACAAAAGAACTAAATCTCCTGAAAACAACATGTATTTCAAGTGCCCAACCTCAGAGGCAGTTTCTCAAGAATTTTATAGGCCAGCAGAGCTCCATGTTTGAGGAGTGTTTACCTTTTGCCTTACTATTTTGAACTCTGCTACCACCTCCAAGGTTGTGAACTCCTGAGCAAATTCCATTCCAGATATGTATTCACAGAATTTCTAACTCTTCTCCTCTAACTGTATCTTACTTTGGTAAAAGATACTGTCAAGGCATTGTTCTGGATGAGACTGGGAAGATTTTGGGGTAGCACATATTTGCATAGACATTGGATTCATTTTTCAATTTCCCTTTAAAACACTGAATCTCTAACCCTAACCAATTCCAAACTAGACTCTGACTACTAATCCTAATATGATGGAGAAAAATAACAAAAAACAGAAAAGAAGTACAAGCAGTTCAGAGGAGGCAAGGTGTATACTTGGACTTGCCTTTTGCATAATATAGGGTAGGAGTTATAAATCTTGCAATTTTTTTTGAAATAGTTCTCCATGTGTTTTTAAAGTTAACAAATATGTGAATTCCTTTCTCCCTTTCTCTGTAGCCTATTAAGCACATGTATTTTTATATGCACATATAGAATTCTACCTGGTACCACACGTACATTCTTGTGAGGTGGTTGACTTGGCAGATACAAATTGTGAGAAGAGATCACTCCTCGTAAATGCTATTGGAACTGAAATTTCAAACTATGGGTGAACTTTCTAGTTGAACAACATTATACATAAATCCATGTTCAGTATAATGAATATTTTTGGATCTGTGGATGATATATATTTCATGATGGATTTTGATTGGCATATATATTGTTAGTTTTTAATGTCTCTCTCTCTGTCTCTCTCTCTCTCTCTCTCTCTCTCTCTCTCTCTCTATATATATATATATATATATATATATATATATATATATATATACTCTCCAGATATTTCAAAATATGTAATATATGTGACTTATTATACACTCCCTAAATTCATTCATATTCATTTATGTGGATTTATAATCAACTTTTCACAAGATTTTTTTCCAAACTATTCATCCACCTGAAATTCATATTTGTTTCCTAGTACTGACAACTAACTTCAGTGAATGGTGTATACAAATCCTAATATTTCTACAGTAACTGACCCAGTTTAACATCAATGCAAGTAGATTCCTATGGGACATGATATGTATTTTGACGTTCATATTTATTCAACAGTGGGACATTATTATTTCTTCAATTTATGCACATCATAATATATATATTTCATCCAAAAGTTCAAAAATATATAGGAATTTGTTTCACTTTCAATCACTTCCTGCTTCTGAAAACATGTATTCCTCCATGTTTCTTTACTGCTCTTTTCATGAGACTTCTTTCCAAACACAATATTTTCGATTTCCATAATCAATTTTGAAGCAAAACTCACACACTCTTCATGAAAATCCTAATACTAATATTATCATTGATGTATAACTGGTTGTAATGAATGTCTGTATATCAATATTTGATTTCCTGTATTTTTTCAGATATCAATTCAATCCATTATTTATAGTGGAATGAGTATAGGTTTTATTCAGAGTATGTTCCATTCATGCATTATCTGTATATTCATAGAAACAGGGTACACCTGTTTGTACCCCCAATACTAATTTATACGTCTTCAAAATATTGCTCCCAGAAATGGTGGAAGATATACTCATGTCACCTGATCTACATATATATTTTATTACAGTAATATTATGGACACAAAATGCAAAGGTCACACTTATGATTGTACCAAAGCCTAAATGGAAAGTGAGCATGGATTAGTAATAACATCCATGTCCAGGTTGCCTAATGCTCTCAAATGTCAATCCAATTGGTGACTACATATTTGTTTCTTGCTAAGATTATATATTCAACCTCAACCCTGTTGAAAATGTCTAATCCTATAACACACATTATACTTTGCCTGATTTCCTTTTGTCTCAATTGATATTTACTTTAATACATATTTTCCCCAGTTCATCATTGTGAATGACTCTTCACATGTGCTGACATTTACATTCACTCTCTACCCGAAACCCTATTGCTAAAAAAGTTTTTGTCCAAATCCTATACTCACTCTTCTTTCTAAACCTACTGACTATCTTCCTAATCCTATCGACTATCCCTTTTTGACTGCATGTTCTCTTCGACATTCAATCATCCAAGGTAAAGGTCCTATGCCATTGTATAGCGATTAATCAGAGACATCTGTGCAGAACATAATTCAAAGCTAAGTATCCTACCCAAGGGCCCAATACACTTCTGGGCTTCAAAACTTACATAGATTTGGGTTTTCAAACTTATATTTCACCTATATATTCTTTTAAATTTCGCAGGTTCCCAATAACATTATTCATCCCGCAGAATGATTCCCAACTGAATTCGAACCTGTTATTAACCCTAACCATACGCTGTTCCCTCAATCTACCTTTACAGAGGAGCAGGGATAGAGTTGGTCTTACAATACAGGAATGTAGGGGATCTTCCACCTGCTGAGAACCTCAGAGGTCAATGCAGAAATGATCCTTGGAGAAGTTGTAGGCAGCTATGTAGTACCAAAGAGAGCAAAAGTCTTCTGACATGGTAAAGAACCTGGACAGGATGAAAGGATGTGTCTGAATCAGCCTCTCTCTTCTTAATGTAGAGAAGATGGACCAAAGCAGGAATGTTTGGAGAGAAGTTCCCCGGTGCATATGGTTGATATACCATTCTAACTTGTGACAGTGTCACAGAAAGTAGGAACAGCCTCCATCTCATGAGACCCTTGGCAGCAACTGTTAGGACAAAGTGGTTGCCAAGGCAGTGACCTCATTCATTTCATGAAGAAAGTGACTTCACCTAACTTACTTGGTGATGGAACTCTCTGAACTTGGGATCCAGGAAGCCAGGCATCCAGAGCCAGTCCCAGTAACAGTCCTAGTGGGATCACATGTTTGGTTTTACCAAGGGCAGAGAGAGTCTTTTTTGGTACCTACTGATGTGAGAATGGCCAAATGCCAGGACAGCTCTGAAGAGGGTCCTTTCCTAAGAAAACAGGTAGTTGGTCATCGCTGGTTCCTGACAACTTCACAGATTTGGCCACGGAGACCAGATCTGAGACAGGGCAGGCCAGTTCAGGGTAACAATATGGTCCACAGTCAGAGGACACTCCGGATTGTCACAGACATATTGGGGGAAGGAAGTGCTTTTGTGGGTGTGGGTGTGAGTTTGTGGTTTTGTCTCATGTTCTGAGAATAGGTAGGAAAGGCGATTTGTTTGGCTTGGAGTGGACTGCTTCTAAAAAGTCGTTTGACAAGGTGAGTGTTTCTATATCTGTGTATCTCACTGTGTCCGTGGTTGTAGACATAAGAAAAGAGAATGCATCAATGGATATGTCCTGTCTAGAAGAAAGTTTTCCATCATTCATCCTACCCAAGTTATGACTGGACTGCAGGTTGCTTTATGGATGGGCAACCCCTACTATCTTCCTAAGTTCCTGTTTTCTTCCTAAATTTTGGCCACTACCCAGAATAGGCTCATGGTTTTGTGTCCAAGATATGTAACACCTCCAAGCTCTGTGACATGGCCATGTACTGGATAGCTGAATGGAATGGCGAGCATCTCAGGAAACTCAGATATCAGTGTTACCAGGAAAGTCTCAGTGGAGAAACACTGTTTTGGGCTTTCTGCTTACCTATTTTTCTGTTGCCCTGAATGTCAGGAAGGTCCTTACCTCAGGCCACTCCTTTTTGAAGCCTGAAGTAAACAGTTTTTAAATGCAAATGAATGGGCATCACCTGTGGTGCTTTGCTTAATTGCTTTCGAAAGGGATGTGTCTTAATCAGCTGCTTGCCTCTGGGTCAGGCTATGGATTAGATTCTCAGCACCTGATGGATATAAAGAAAGTTCCCATGTGTGTATTGAAAACGAAAATGGTAAAAATATCAGTCATTGTGGATGAAGTTTCTTGCCTTCCTCTGTTAGGTTCCTAACCTCCATCAAGTGAGAATAGGATCCTCTGGGTCAAATGAGTTCTTTGAACTCCTGCAGAAGTGCTTGGGTTCTCCCATGATGCCAAATCACATAAAGAATCTATACCTGACAGTCAGTTGGCCTCAAATTGGAGAAGCAGAGCAGTATTAAAGGCAGGCCTATTTGATCACTCCTGGTTCACAGGAAGGGTGTCAAGGCCACCCTCATTTTAGGCAAATGACGGGCAAGGGTGCATATTTTGGACATTGCCTTGGGCTGCGCTCCTCATGGAAACCTCCAGCAAGAGTTTATGATGAGTGTCTATATGGAAGAAGATGAGGGTCATGTGGGAATGTTTTGGTTTCAATTGTGGTCATTTGTGTGGCGGTTGGAAGAGATGACTGGGTCCACATGGGCTTGAACTCGGGTGTGATTCTCTTTCGAGACTGAGTTCTGGAACTGACCTCAGAGAAGTATTGCCATTAATTGTGTTGGGATTGTAGGAGGCCACGCATGAGAGTCACCCTTGAAACCTGAGATTGGGCCCTGGGTGGCTTTCCACAGAGCACTGAGAGTCTCAACCAGGATATCACATGATTTTATTCTGAAAGACTTGGCAGCCATAGTTAAGAGTCAAAACACACATGGACCTCACATTTTAGACCTCAATGGGCCTGTCTGCATATGACATTTTGACCACTCTTTGGAAAGCCTTGCCTGTGAGAGTTCTCCAGAGCTTTCATTGAAATGAGCTTCCTCACCATTTAATGGTTCTTGGATGAATGGAAACCCCAAAGTGCCTCCAACTTCATTCTTGAACAATGGATAGATAAATACCATGAAATTTTTGAAATTCCCAATGACCAGGTGGCACTGGAGAACCATCGGATGTCCTATTGCTGCTCATGAGTGTACCAGACAGTGGCTTGATTGACTGGAGTTCTTGAAAATGGTGTGGAACACAGATGCCAGTAAGTTGGAGCCTGCTGAGTAGTGGGCCTAGAGCAGTGGTGTGCAGTTGTCTGATAATATATTTGTGGTGTGGCCATGTGGGTGTGTCATTGGCTTCCAAATGGCTTGTGACTGACTTGGTGCAGCCAGCAGAAAATTATATGAAAAGGCATCTGGTTATATGGACAGGTTTCAGGGCAATGTTCAGAATCAGGTTGCTATGGTCAAGGGAGCAAGAAATGTGGGATAGAAGCCTGGTTGGTGCATTCTCCTGAAGACCCTGACCCACCACACCTTACAGGACTCCCACCAGCACTGTGACCCATTTGAAATCCTTGTATGTTGTGAAGCAAATACAAAACACCCAGTGCAGCAGCAAGAAACACCACGAAAATTGGAGAATGACCAAATGGCTTCAAAGTCCACACAGGGAGACACTTAGCCCCCAGTGGCCACAGTTTATCTACAAAGAGAGAATTCATCACTGCTTCCTCATGTTCATTAGAAAATAAGAAACCATATCCTCCAGGTCACATAGATGCAGACCCAGCTTTGATGGTCTCCGTACACAGGGAGCTAAAGCTCCTGACAACAACATATACTTCAATTGTCCAACCTCAGAGGCAGTTTCTCAAGAAGTCTTAATGCCAGCATAGCTCAATGTTTGTGGAGTGTTTACACTGTCCCTTACTTTTGGAAACTCCTCTACCACCTCCAAGGTTGTGAACTCCTGAACATTTTCCATTCCAGGTATGTATTCACAGATTTTCTAACTCTTCTTCTCTAATTGTGTCTTACTAGGGGCGAAGATATTGTCAAGGCATTGTTCTGGATGATAGTGGGAATTTTTTGTAGCACATATTTGCATACACATTGGATTTATTTTCCATTTGAAATACTGAATAACTGACACTAACCCATACCCTAATAGACTCTTACTACTAACCCTAATATGATGGAGTAAAATAACCCAAACAGAATAGAAATGCAAGCATTTCAGAGGAGGCATGGTGTATAGTTAGACTTGGCTTTTGCATGATAAAGTGTAGGTGTTATAATTCAAGTTAATTTTTAATTGAAATAGTTCCATGGGTACTTAAAGTAAACAAATATGTGAATTCCTGTCTCCCTTTCTCTGTAGCCTATTCAGCACATGTATTTTTATATGCACATATAGAATTCTACCTGGTACCACAGGTACACTCTTGTGAGGTGGCTGACTTGGCAGATAGAAATTGTGAGAATAGATCACTCCGCCTAAACGCTGTTGAAACTGAAATTTCAAACTATGGGTGAGCTTCCTAGTTGAACAACATTATACATAAATCCATGTTCAGTAAAATGAATATTTTTGGATCTGTGGATGATATATATTTCATGGTGAATTTCGATTGGCATATGTATTGCTAATTATTAATGTCTCTGTGTGTGTGTGTGTGTGTGTGTATATACACACACACACACACACACACACACACTAAATTTTTTTAAAATATAAAATATATGTGTCTTATTATACACTCCCTAAATTCATTCATATTCATGTATGTGGATTTAGAGTTAACATTTCACAAGATTATTCACGGAAATATTCATCCACCTGAAATACATATTTTTTTCCTAGAAATGAAAAATAACTTCAGTGAATGGTGGATACAAATCCTAATATTTCTACAATAATTGATCCAGTTTGTCATCAATGCAAGTAGATTCCTATGGGACATGATGTGTATTTTGATGTTCATTCTTATTCACCACTGGTATGTTACAATTTCTTCAGTTTATGCACATTATAGGATATATATTTCATCCATACGTTAGCAAAATTATAGGCATTTGTTTCACTTTCAATCATTTTCTGCTTTAGAACACATGTAATCCTCCATGTTTCTTGACTGGTTTTTTCATGAGACTTCATTCCAAACATATTATTTTCGATTTCCATAATCCATTTTGAAGTAAAACTCACACACCCCTCATGATAAACTATAACCCTAATATTACTATTAGATGTATAACTGGTTGGAATGAATGATTGTATATCAATATAAGATTTCTTATATATTTTCAGATATCAAATCAATCCATTATTTAAAGTGGAACCAGTTATATTATTTATTCACACTATTGTCTATTCATGCATTGTCTCTATATTCATAGACACAGAGTACACCTCTTTGTAAACCCAATACTAATTTATACGTCTTCAAAATTTTGCTCCCAGTAATGGTGGAAGAAATACTCATGTCATCTGATCTACATATACATTTTATCACAGTAATATTCTGGACACAAAAAGAAATGGTCACACTTATGTTTCCACCAAAGCCTAAATGTAAAGTGAACATGGATTACTAAAACCATCCATATCAAGTTTGGCTAATGCTCTCAAAATTCAATCCTATTTGTGACAACATATTTGTTTCTTGCTAAGATTATATATTCAAACTCAACCCTGTTGAAAATATCTAATCCTATCTCTCACTTTATACTTTTCCTGATTTCATAATGTCTCTATTTATATCAGCTTTCCTACATACTTTCCGCAGTTCATCATTGTGACTGACTCTTCAATTGTGCTGACACTTACATTCACACTCTAATCCAAACCCTATTGCTAAGGAACTTTTGTTCCAAATCCTATACTCACTCTTCTTCTTAAACCTGCTGACTATCTTCCTAATCCTACCCATTATCCCTTTTTGACTGGATGTTCTCTTATACATTCAATAATCCAAGGTACAGGGTCTAATGCCATTGTATATCGATCTATCTCAGACATCTGTGCAGAACATAATTCAACGCTAAGTATCACAATCAAGGGCCCATCCCCATTCTGCGCTTCAAATCTTACTTAGATTTCTTTTTTCATACATATATTTCACCTATATATACTTATAAATGTCGCAGGTTCCCAGTACCATTATTCATCCAGCAGAATGATTCCTAATTCAAATTGAACATATTATTAACCCTAACCATACACTGTTCCCTCAATCTAACTTTACAGAAGAGCAGGGACAGAGTTGGTCTTACAATACAGGAATGTAGGGGATCTTCCACCTCCTGAGAACCTCAAGGTCCATGCAGAAATGATCCCTGGAGAAGATGTAGACAACTATGAAGGACCTGAGAGAGCAAAAGTCAGCTTCCATGGAAAACAACCTGGTCAGGATGAAGGGTTGTTTATGAATCAGCCTCTCTCTTCTTAATATAGAGAAGATGGACCAAACCAGGTTGGTGTGGAGAGCTCTTCCTAGGTGCCTATGGTTGATATACCATTCTACCTTGTGAAAGTGTCACAGAAAGTAGGGGCAGCCTCCATCTCATGGTAGTCTTGGAAGCATCTGTTAGGACAAAGTGGTTACCAAGGCAGTGATCTGATTCAGTTCCTTAAGGAACTGACCTCACCTCACTTCTTTGTTGATGGAACTCTCTGAACTTGGTATCCAAGAAGCCAGGCACCAAGAGGCAGTCCCAGTCCCAGTGGTCTCACTTGTTTGGACTTACCAAGGACAGAGTCAGTCATTCTTGCTACCTACTGATGTGAGGACGGCCAAAACCAGGAAAGCTCTGAAGAGGGGCTTTTCCTGAGAAAGTAGGTAGTGGCTCACTGCTGGCTCCTGACAACTTCACAGAGTTGGCCAAGGAGACCAGATCTGAGACAGGACAGGCCATTTCATTGGAACATAGTATGGCCCACCAGTCAGAGGACACTCCGGATAGTCACAGACCTACTTAGGGGAAGGAGGTGTCTTTGTGGGTGTGGGTGTGGGTTTGTGGTTTTGTCTCATATTCTGAGAATAGGTAGGAATGGCGGTTTGTTTGGTTTGGAGGGAACTGTTTCTAGTAAGTAATTTGACAAGGCGAGTGTTTCTATGTCTGTTTATACCACTGTGTCCCTGGTTGTAGACATTAGAAAAGAAAATGCATCAATTGGTGAGTCCTGTCTAGTAGAAAGCTTCTCAGCTTTCATCCTGCCCAATTCATGAATGGACTGAGACTTGACTTATCGATGGGGAACACCTGCTAACTTCTTAAGTTCCTGTTTTCTTCCTGAATTGTGTGCACTCTCCAGAATAGGCTCATAGTTTTGTGTCAAATATATGTACCACCTCAAATCTCTGTGACATGGCCATGTACTGGATAGCTGAAGGGAATGGCGAGCATCTCAGAAAGCTCAGATATCAGTGAGACCAGGAATGTCTCATTGGAAAAACCCTGCTTTGGACATTTTGCTTACCGATTCTTCTGTTGCCCTGAAAGTCAGGAAGGTCTTTGCATCAGGTGTGTCATGTGGAGGTGTTTTGGTTTTAATTGTGGTCATTTTTGTGGCCGTTGGAAGACATGGCTATGTCCACCTGGGCTTGAACCCTTATGTGATTCCCCTTAGAGACTGAGTTCTGGAACTGACCTCAAAGAAGTATTGCCATGTATTGTGTTGGGATTTTAGGAGGCCACGCATGAGAGTCGCCCTTGGAAACTGAGATCTAGGCCCAGGGAGGCTTTCCGAAGAGCACTGGAAATCTCAGGAAGGACATCACATGATTTTATTCTTAAAGACTTGGCAGCCATCGTTGCAAGTCAAAACACACATGGACCTCACATTGTAGACCTCAAATGCCTGGCTTAATGTGACCTTTTAGCCTGTCTTTGGGAAGCCTTGCCTGTTAGAATTCTCCAGAGCTTTCATTGAAATGAGCTTCTTCTCCATTTAATGGTTCCTGAATAAATTGCAACCCACAGTGCCTTCAACTTCATCCATGAAAAATGCCTAGATAAATATCATTAAAGTTTGGAAATTCCCATCACCTGGCCGCACTGGAGAACCTTTAGGTGTCCTATTGCTGATCATGAATGTACCAGACAGTGCCTTGATTGACTGGGTTTCATGAAAATGGTGTAGAACAGAGATGCCAGTAACTTGGAGCCTGATGAGTAGTCGGCCTAGAGCAGTGGTGTGCAGGTGTGTGTTAAAACATCTGTGGTGGGCTGATGTGGATATGCCATTGGCTTTCAAATGCCTTGTGACTGATATGGTGCAGCCCCCATACCCTTGTATGTAAAGGCATCTTGTTATATGGACAGGTTGCAGGGCAATGTTTAGAATCAGATTGCTGTGGTCAAGGGGGCAAGCTATGTGGGATATAAGCCAGGTTGGTGCATTCTCCTGCAGACCCTTACCCACCACACGTGACAGAACTCCCTCCATCACTGTATCCCAGTTGAACTTCTCGTATTTTGTGAAGCAAATACCAAACTCCCAGTGCACCTGCAAGAAACACCACGAAAAGTGGAGGATGACCAAATGGCTTCACAGTCCACACTGCAAGACACTTAGCCCCCAGTGGCAACAGTTTACCTATAAAGAGAGAATTCAGCCCTACTGCTTCATGTTCATAGGAAAAAAAGAAACCATGTCCTCCAGGTCATATAGATGCAGACCCAGCTTTGATGGTCTCACTACAAAGGAAGCTAAAGCGCCTGTCATCAACATATATTTCAGGTGCCCAATCTCAGAGGCAGTTTCTCAAGAAGTCATTAGGCCTGCAGAGCTCCATGTTTTTGGAGTTTTTACCCTGTCCTTTACTTTTGGAAACTCCTCTACAACCTCGAAGGTTGTGAACTCCTGAGCATTTTCCATTACCGATATGTATTCACAGATTTCTAACTCTTCTCCTCTAATTATGTCTTACTTGGAGTGAAGGAAATGTCAAGGCATTGTTCTGAATGAGAGTGGGAAGATTTTTGGGTAGCACATATTTGCCTACACATTGGATTCATTTTCCAATTTTCCATTCGAAATACTGAATCCCTGACTGTCAGGGGTAGAAGGAATTCTTCTTCAAAGAACAGCCTGACACTTACAAGAAACAGCCCCCAGGAGACATCCTGTCTGGAAGACATCCTGTAGCCATATATGTCCCTGAGACATCCTGTGGCCATCTTTCTTCCAGAAACATCCTGAAGTTATCTCACCTTGTGAAGACATCCAGGAACTGCTGATAAGAGAGCTTTCCCATATCCAGCATATTAATACCCATGTGTGAACAATAAAATTTTGCAGCTTGATCAGAACTCCTGTGTTGCTCTCATCTCTCATGCCTCTTGTCCCTTCATTCCTCCCAATCTAGGTTCGCTGACCACGTTGATGTGTCCTGCCGGCCGGGACATCTGGCGCCCACCGACTGGGGCTCAAGCCTTTGACTGAGGGGGAACCCCTTCCTCCTGGAAGACTTGGTCAAGAGGAGCTCACGATCGCCTCAGCAGACACCACCCGGAGACATATCCAGGAGGAAGGTGGGGATGATGCACGTTGAGTGACGCACCATGTGACAAGCAGTATCGTCACATGATTTGTTTATTTCAGGCCTCAAGGAGTCCTTCAAGACATGAGGGGCACATGTTAAGAAAAAGGACTTAAAATTTTTCTTTTCATACATAGGAGAATTGTGTCCATGGTTTCCTCTTGAAGGGACCATTGATAGCAAAAATGGCTTAGAGTAGGAGACTGTTTAAAAGATTATTATAAATCATTTGGCCCAGAAAAAATGCCAGTTCCCACCTTTTCTTACTGGAACTTAATTAATGAAATTCTTAAAAGTTTTCGCTTTGACAATGGTACCTTACAACTTGTCAGGATTGGGGAAGAGATTATGCAAAAGACCTCTCATCCCCCCTCTGCATGCCCATCATTAGTATAGACATAGACCCTTCTCAGTCTTCCCAGGACCCTGAGAACCTTCCTGGTCCCCCTCAAAATACGACCCTAATTAATAAGGCTCCAATGATTAAAAACCACCTTTATCCAGTTTTAAATCCCAGAGACACATTGACCCCTGGGGAGGACGCTATCTTGGAGAAGGAAGCAGCTCTCTACCATTCAGAACACCCGCGACCTCTCAGGACCCTGCCACAGCCTATAGGATTTACCAAGCGAAGGTGAAAGCACCTATGTAAAACATCTTGCCTTTGAAAATGCCAACCCAGCATGTCAGAATGTTCTTCAACCACATAAGGATAAAGGGAAACTTTCTGAAGTAATTAGACTCTGTGAAGACGTGGGTGCAGCCCATGCCATGGGTCTGGCTTTAGGGACCGCCTTTACCAAGGCCTTTCACAATCCTGGCTCACGTACTTGCTTTACTTGTAAACAACCTGGCCATTTTGCATGTGAGTGTCCCACAGGCAAACAAAGCCTAGGAAGAGCGTCTCCTCAAACTGGGGCTTTACCGCCCCCAGCTACCCTTTTCCATAGAAGTGGTAAAGGTCATCACTGGGCCAGTGAGTGTAGATCTAAGACAAATGCCCTCAGACAGCCTATTTCTTCCTACTTCTCGGGAAACTCCCTGCGGGGCCAGCCCCCGGCCACAACATCCCCCACGACAAACACAGGAGCAATAAGGTTTGTTCCCTCCTAAACTCCCAACCTACCACAAAATCCTTCTCCACAATTGCCTCCCTCCAACTAGCCACCCCAGGCAGCACAAAATTGGACATCTGTGCTGCCACAAATACAATATTAGACCCAATGCAAGGGCCCCAGATAATACCCAATGAAATTATGGGTCCCCCTCCATCTCATACATGTGCCCTTAATCTTGGAAGAGCCTCCACTACCATACAAGGTGTTCAGGTCTTCGTTGGCATTAATGATAATGATTTCACTGGAGAAATAAAAATACTGGCCACTGCTATTAATGGAGTTGCCGCCATCCCAGCAGGAACAAGACTTGCACAATTAATTCTCCTTCCCTTGGATTCAGGAGGCATTTCCAAAACCCAAACCTACCTCGGGGGACTGCCTTCTTGGGCTTCTCTGATGTGTATTGGGTTCAGTCCATTTCTCACAATAGACCCACCCTTACCTTACTTACTGAAGGAAAGGAATTCCAAGGAGTTCTAGATATTGGAGCTGATGCCACAATTATTTCTCAAAAATACAAGCCATCAGGTTAGCCCCTCACTCCATCCTTGACTGACCTTAAAGGGATAGGAAAATAAAAAAATCCTCTGGTCAGCTCTAGGTCTATTAGCTGCACTGATAAAGATAGTAATAAGTCAACTGTCACTCCTTTCGTTGATTCTGACCTCCCTGTTAACGTATAGGGAGGAGATATTTTGAGTTATTGGAAGTTATTCTCGCCAGTCCCAATTCCATGGTGACTCATCAAATGCTTCCTATGAATTTTGTTCCTGGTACAGGCCTGGGGATACTGAAACAAGGACTAGTGGAGCCTATACAACCCATACAAAAACAAATACATGTGGACTTGTGTATTCAGATTTTTAGTGTCAGTCCCTGACCCTCCTGTACCCCATGCAGATAAAATTATTTGGGACACTCAGACTCCTGTGTTGGTGGATCAGTGGCCCCTTACCCAAGAAAAATTGGAGGCTGCCTCCACGTTAGTCCAGGAACAGCTCGCAGCCGGCCATGTAAAGCCCTCAACCTCATCATGGATTACTCCTATTTTTATTATCAAGAAAAAATCAGGCAAGTGGTGCCTTTTACAATATTTGTGTGCCATTAATAAAGTTATGCGCCCGATGGGAGCACTACAGCCAGGCATTCCCACACCAGTGGCGATTCCAAAAAACTATTGTAAAATGGTTATTGACTTAAAAGATTGCTTTTTTACCATTCCTTTACATCCTGAGGATAGACCCTATTTTGCCTTTAGTCTCCCTCACATTAATTTTCAGGGCCCTATGCAGAGATTTCAATGGAAGGTTCTTCCCCAAGGTATGGCCAACAGCTCTAGTCTTTGCCAAAAACACGTTGCTCAAGCAGTAGACCCTGTGAGAGAGCGATGAGCACAAAATTATATTTTACATTATATGGATGATTTGTTAATTGCTGCACCTAATACCCATGACCTTAATAATTGTTACTTGGACTTTTACAAAACCTCACTACCTTGGGACTACAGATAGCTCCAGATAAGTTTCAAACACAGGACCCTTATACCTATTTGGGCCTTAAACTTCAAGATAATCAGATCCAAATTCCTAAAATACAACTATGTGTGGACCATCTTCACACACTTAATGATTTTCAAATATTACTGGGGGATATTCAATTGCTAGGAACATATTTAAAATTACCCACTTGTGTACTTTTGCCCCTTAATGATATTTTGATAGGTGATTCCCACCCCTCCTCCCCTCAAAAGCTTACTCCCGAGGCATGACATGCATTAAACCAAGCCACAGAAGCCATTGCCCAAAAGTTTGTTACACAAATTTCTTATAACCTTCCTCTGGTTCTGGTTATTTTCCACACTCCTCATACACCCACAGGAATATTTTGGCAGCAAGATCCACATTTTAAAAATAAAGGCTGCCCCTTGCTTTTGGTCCTTGTATCCACCACATCCTCCAAGGTTATTACTGTTTATCTTGCTCAGGTAGCTTCTCTTATTTTTAAAGGTCGTTTGCTTTCTCGACAACATTTTGGCAAAGACCCTGATAATATTTTAATTCCATATACTAAGGACCAAACCCTTACTACAATTTTTACTAGAGACATGGATCAATGGGGTATTGCCCTATCAGGCTTTTTGGGAACAATTCATAACCACATCCCCAATGACCCCGTTTTAAATTTTGTCCAGTTACATTCAGTTATTTTTCCCAAAATTACTCAAAAGGCTCCCATTCCTCAAGAACTTACTGTCTTTACAGATGGTTCCAGTAATGGCCGTGCAGTCTTTGTTGTCAATAACAAGCCTACCACCTTTGATACTGTCTATCAGTCAGCTCAGTTTGTGGAATTGTTCACCATAACACAAGTTTTCATAAAGTTTTTTTGATAATCTTGTTAATATTTATACAGACAGTGCCTACATTGCTCATTCTGTGCCCCTGCTGGAGATTTCACCCACCATTATGGCTTCTTCCAATTCCCCCTTTCTGTTTCACCAGCTTCAGCAGCTAATTCAGGCCAGAAAACATGCATTTTCCTTAGGACACATCATGACACACTCTGACCTTCTGAGCCCTCTAACACAAGGTAATGCCCAAGCTGATGCTGCAACACGTTCCATCTTTCCAATTTTTGTTGGCTCCATTCAAAAGACCATGGAGTTACAAAATCTTCACCATCTAAATTCCCAGAGCCATCGATTACTTTGGAAAATTACCAGGCAACATGCATGAGAAATAGTAAAAGCATGCCCTGGTTGCACTGTCTCCCTCCCCATTCAACACTTGGGAGTTAACCCCCGAGGATTACAGCCCAATCAGGTTTAGCAAATGGATGTTATTCATTTTCCTGAATTTTGAAAAAACAAATATATATACGTTTCTATAGATACCTTCAGCGGCTTTAGTTTTGCATCACCACATTCTGGAGAGGCTACCAAAGATGTCCTTTCTCATCTTGTTTCAGCCTTTTTCGTAATGGGTAAACCAATACATATTAAAACAGATAAATGTCCTGCATATACCAGTGCCAAGTTTAAACAGTTTTGTGCTACCTTGCAATTTTGTCATACTACTGAAATTCCATACAACTCTCAGGGCCAGGCATGTGGAACTTGCCCAGCTTAGCTTAAAGACTTGGCTATCCCGTCTTAAGGCTTCCGCCCTTGTATTTACCACTCCCAGGGATCGCCTTAACCATGCATTATTTGCCCTTATTTTTCTTACCTTAGACAGTGAAGGCCATTTGGCCACAGACAGACACTGGCATCCTTCGTCCAATTCTGTTCACTCGCCTGTTATGTGGTGCAATCCCATTACAAATAAATGAAAACGCCCAGATCCTATCCTCATCAGGGGATGAGGCTCAGCTTGTGTTTTGGACCAAGAGCAAGCATCCCCAAGATGGTTACCAGAATGCCTGGTTAAACAGGTAAATTACTTACCTCAACCCAGGGACGGAGGCCCTCCCCCCTGAGGACAAATTTTCCTCCATTTCAGATACAGCCAACAATCTGTGCGAGGATCCTGCTTAAGGCACTTCCTGCTGAACAGGTTTGAACACGGAGGCCTTGGACCTCCAATTTCCAACATCATGGAGTACCTTTTTGCCCCCCCCCCCGTGAATGCAAAGGAGGATTTTGGACTGAGGCTCCCACTAGTTGGACCCAGACTGCTGACTGCATGACTAAGGTGACTTACCTCCGTGCCAATGTTGACCATAATCTCGGAGGAGTTCATCAGCCTAAATGGGTATGTGTTAACAAGCCAAAGATTATTCCCCCTAGTACAAGTAAAGCTCTCCAAAATTGTTCTGCAACTTGTACGCATACCCAGGGGATGCATGTCTCTTGTAATGCGTCGGCTTCACTTTGTGTTAATAAACAGGGAGAACAAGTTTTTGAAGCCTCCCTAACTAAAACTCATGCAGCAGGGGGACCACTATTCATTTTACCCCCATTCTCTTTGACCATGGAGGAGATGGCAAATACACCAAGCTACAGTCAGCTGGGTGCCAAGGCACTGTCGGAAAACCTTCCTACTGGCCCATTAAGGCCCCTACAGGGGTCTCTGATGGTGGAGGACCCACTTATTCTGTCAAGCATCCTCAGATAATCAAACTTTTGAAACCCCAAATCCCTGAGCTCACATATCTTCCCTTAATGTAGCCTAAATCCCAGTTCCCAGGTTTAGATACCAATACATTAGATATTTTGCAACTACATTCTCCTAGCTTAATAATTCGAACCCCACTCTTGCTGGTGATTGCAGGCTCTGCATGACAGCAGGGGCAATCATGCCTATGGCAGTTCCTATTAATTCTATCATGGACAATGATAATACATGCCAACCCGAATTTCCCTTTAAAGTATAGCCTATAGGCACTTTTACATTATTTCTTTTAGGCGCGATGCAGAATAATACCTATGATATTGATGTTCGACTTACTTCCTTTTGAAATTGCTCAACAGTATAAAATTATTCCTCACCCACCCCATCTCTTTGTCCCTCCAATGGCACAGTTTTTATGTGTGGAGGAAACTCGGCCTTCCCACGCTTCCAGAGAATTGGACCATTGGTTGTGTTCTTGCTTTATTACTCCCTGATATAACTATTGTCCCAGGAGATGAACCTCTACCAATTTCTAGCCTAGACACTTTAGTCAAAAGACATAGGTGGGCAATACAGGCTTTACCACTCATTGCCAGACTTGGAATAACAGCTGCTGTGGGCACAGGTACAGTGGCTTAGGCACGGCTATTCACTCTTACCATCGCCTGTCTCAACAACTTATAAATTATGTACAAACTTTATCAGGAACCTTTAAAGATTTGCAGGACCAAATAAATTCCCTGGCAGAAGTGTTCCTTCAAAACAGACGAGGCTTAGATTTGCTGACAGCTAACCAGGGAGGTATTTGCTTAGCCTTAGGGGAACGATGCTGCTTTTATGCCAATAAATCAGGCATAGTACGCACTAAAATTAAGCAGCTTCAAGAAGATCCAGAAAAGAGACAAAGGGAACTATTTGAAAATCCCCTCTGGATTGGGCATAATGGATTTCTACCCTACCTTCTTCCCATATTAGTCCCTTTGTTGGGTTTACTTTTAATGGTGTCCATAGGCCCTGCATTATAAAGAGGCTGGTACAATTTATTAAAGAACAGATTAATATTTTGGTTTCTAAGCCCATACAGGTCCACTATCATGGTCTGGAGATGGAAGACAGCACTGCCAACATTTAAAAGAATGTTCAACCCTTCTCACAGTCTTATTAAGTTTACATCCCCACAGATCTCTCTTTCTTACAGAAAACTATAAGTAACAGCTCTGAGCAACCATCTTCTACCCTTGCAATAAGGGTTCGTTCTCCATGGGCCCCTCCGCTTGGGGGAGGACACACCCTTGGAATGAGCACGTTAGGCCATAATAACGGAGGGTCCAGGAAGGACTGCAGGAGGATGGATCCACGGATCCCCAAACACAAGACCTCTGAATGACACGCTCTGGTGCATGGCGGTTGGCATGCTATCCCCTCAAATACGTCTCCTCCAAAAACATGCCAAAGCCAACACGAAATCTCCTAGGAAAGATGCTCGCTCAAATCAGGAGATATTCTAAGGCATCCTAGAGAAACAGAGCCACTATCACCCCCTAAATCCATGGCCTGTAAGGTATGGTCGAATATTTTATATAACAAAAGGGGAGATGTCAGGGGCTAGAAGGAAGTTCTCCTTCAAAAAATAGACTGACAAAAGAAACAGCCCCCTGGGACACAACCTGCCTGGGAGACATCCCACAGCCATCTATCTCCTTTTGACATCCAGCTACCATCTGTCTACCTGAAACATCCTGAGGTTATCTCACCCTGTGAAGACATCCAGCAACTGCCGATAAGAGAGCTTTCCCATCCGCAGCATATAAATACGCTCTGAGAATAATAAAAGTTTGCAGCATGATCAGAACTCCTGTCTTGCTGTCATCTCTCGTGTCTCTTGTCCCTTCATTCCTCCCCAACTAGGATCGACACCCAAGTTGATGTGTCCTGCCAGCCGGGCCATCTGACACTAACCCATACCCTCCTAGACTCTGATGACAAATCCTAAAATGAAGGAGAAAAATAACCCAAACAGAATAGAAATACAAGCAGTTCAGAGGAGGCATGGTGTATAGTTGCACTTGCCTTTTTCATGATATAGGGTAGGTGTTATAAGTCTAGTTAATTTTTAATTGAAATAGTTCTCCATGTGTTTTTAAAGTTAACAAATATGTGAATTCCTGTCTCCCTTTCTCTGTAGCCGATTCAGCATATGTATTTTTATATGCACATATAGAATCCTACCTGGTATCAGATGTACATTCTTGTGAGGTGGCTGACTTGGAAGATACAAATTGTGAGAAGAGATCACTCCTCCTAAACGCTGTTGGAACAGAAAATTCAACCTATGGGTGAGTCTCCTAGTAGAACAACATTATACATAAATCCATGTTCAGTAAATTAAATATTTTTGCATCTGTGGATGATATATACTTCATGATGAATTTCGATTGGCATATATATTGCTACATTTTATTGTCTGGGTGTGTGTGTTGTGTGTGTGTGTGTGGGGTATATATATATATATATATATATATATATATATATACACTCTCCAAATATTTCAAAATATGAAATATATGTGTCTTACATATACTACCTAAATTTATTCATGTTCATGTATGTGTATTTATAATCAACTTTTCACAATATTATTCTCAGAAATATTCATCCACCTGAATTACATATTTTTTTTCTAGTACTGAAAACTAACTTCAGTGAGTGGTGCATACAATCCTAATATTTCTACTGTAACTGACCCAGTTTAACATCAATGCAACTAGATTCCTCTTGGATATGATGTCTATGTTGAAGTTCATTTTATTCAACACTGGTACATTACTATTTGTTCAGTTTATACACATCATAGGATATATATTTCATCAACAACTTCAATAATTTATAGGATTTTGATTCACTTTCAATCATTTCCTGATTCAGAACACATGTATTCCTCCAGGTTACTTGATTGTTTTTTCATGAGACTTCTTTCCAAACGCTTTTTTTTTCGATTTCCATAATCATTTTGAAGAAAAACTGACACACTCTTCATGATAAACCATAACCCTAATATTACCATTAGATGTATTTCTGGTTGGAATGAATGATTGCATATAAATATACGATTTTCTGTTTATTTTCAGATATCAATTCAATCGAATATTTAAAGTTGGAACAAGTTATAATATTTAATCACAGTATCATCTATTCATAAATTATCTCTATGTTCATAGACACAGAGTAAATCTATTTGTAACCCCAATACTAATTTTTTAATCTTCAAAATGTTGCTCCCAGAAATGGTGGAAGAAATACTCATGTCACCTAATCTACATATACATTTTATCACAGTAATATTCTGGACACAAAAAGAAGAGGTCACACTTATGATTGTATCAAAGCCTAAATAAAAAGTGAGCATAGATTACTGAAAACATTCATGTCCAGTGTGCCTAATGCTTTCAAATGTCAATCCTATTGGTGACTACAAATTTGTTTCTTCTTAAGACTATATTTTGAACCTCAACCCTGTTGCAAATGTCTAATCCTATCACTCAATTTATACTTTGCCTGATTTCCTAATGTCTCTATTGATGTCTGCTTACCTAAATATTTTCCCCAGTTCACCATTGTGACTGACCCTTCACGTGTGCTGACATTTACAATCACTCTCTACCCGATACACTATTGCTAAAGAACTTTTGGTCCAAATTCTGTACTCAGTCTTCTTCTGAAACTTATCGAATATCTTCCTAATCCTACCGACTATCCCTGTTCTAGTGGATGTTCACTTCTACATTCAATCATCCAAGGTACAAGGTCCTATGCCATTGATTATCAATTTATCTGAAACACCTGTTCAGAACGTATATCAAAGCTAAGTATCCCAATCAATAGCGCAATGCCCTTCTGGGCTTCAAATCTTACCTAGATTTTTGTTTTCATACTTATATTTCACCTATATATTCTTATAAATATCACAGGTTCCAAATACCATTATTCATCAATTAGAATAATTCCTAACCCAAATCAAACCTGTTATTAACCCTAACCATACACTGTTCCCTCAATCTAACTTTACAGAAGAGCAGGGACCAAGTTGGTCTTACAATACAGGAATGTAGAGAATCTTCCACCTGTTGTAAAACTCAAAGGTCCATGAAGAAGTGATCCCTGGAGAAGATGTAGGCAGCCATGAAGGACCTGAGAGAGCAAACGCCATCTTCCATTGCAAACAACCTGGTCAGGATGAAGGGTTGTGTCTGAATCAGCCTCTCTGTTCATAATGTAGAGAAGATGGACACAAACAGTCCTGTTTGGAGACCTGTTCCTGGGTGCCTATGGTTCATATACCATTCTAACTTGTGAAAGTGTCACAGGAAGTAGGAGAAGCCTCGATCTCATGGGACCCTTGGAAGCAACTTTTAGGACAAAGTGGTTGCCAAAGCAGTGACCTCATTCAGTTCCTGAAGGAAGTGACCTCACCTCACTTCCTTGGTCATGGAACTCTCGGTACTTGGGATCCAGGAAGCAAGGTACCAAGAGCCTGTCCCAGTCCCAGTCCCAGTGGGCTCACTTGTTTGGATTTACCAAGGACAGAGTCAGTCTTTCATGGTACCTACAGATATGAGGATGGCCAACTGCCAGGAAAACTCAGAAGAGGGGCCTTTCCTGAGAAAGCAGATAGTGGCTCACCGCTGGCTCCTGACAAGTTCACAGAGTTGGTGTTTTCCGGGGAACATAAGTTGGCCCACCAGTCAGAAGACACTCTGGATAGTCACAGACATACTTTGTAGAAGGTGGTGCCTCTGTGGTTGTCGGTGTGGGTTTGTGGTTTTGTCTCATGTTCTGAGAATAGGTAGGAAAGGCGGTTTGTTTGGTTTGGAGTGAACTGTTTATAGTAAGTCGTTTGGCAAGCAAGTGTTTCAATGTCTGTGTATCCCACTATGTGCATGGTTTTAGATATTAGAAAACTGAATGCATCAATTGTTGTCTCCTGTCTAGCAGAAAGCTTCCCAGCATTCATCCTGCCGAATTTATGAATGGATTTCAGCTTGCCTGATCGATGGGCAACATGTGGTATCTTCCAAAATTCCTGCATTCTTCATGAATTCTGGCTACTCTCCAGAATAGGCTCATGGTTTTGTGTCCAAGATATGTAGCAGTTCCAAGCCCTGTGACATGGCCATGTACTGGATAGCTAAAGGGAATGTCGAGCATCTCAGAAAACTCAGATATAAGTGTGACCATGATATTCTCAGTGGAGAAACCCTGCTTTGGGCCTTTTGCTTACCTATTGTTCTGTTGCCCTGAATGTCAGGAAGGTCTTTGCCTCAAGACATCCGTTTGTGAAGCCTGAAGAAAACAGGTTCAAATGGAAATGAATGGACATCACCTGTGGATCTTTGCTTAATTCCTTTGAAAATGGAAGTGTCTGAATCAGCCTGTTGGCCCTGTGTGAGGCCGTGGCTTAGATTCTCAACCCCTGAAGAATCTAAAGAAACATCACATGTGTGCATCCAAAACAAAAATGGCCAAAAGTGCAGTTATTGTGGATGAAGTCTCTCCCCATTCTCTGTGAGGTTCCTGACCTCCATCAAGTTAGAATAGGGATCCTTTGGGCCAAATCATTTCTTCAAAGCCCTAAATTGCTTGAGTTTTCCCGTGACTACAATTCACATAAAGAATCCAAACTGCACAGTCAATACGCCTCAAATTGGAGAAGCAGAGAAGTATTAACAGCAGGCCTATTTGAACACTCCTGGTTCACAGGAATGGTGTCCACCCTGAATTTAGGCAAATTAGGGGCAAGAGAGATTATTTAGGAGACTGTCTTGGGCTTCGCCCCTCGTGGAAACTTCCAGCGATAGGTTATGATGAGTGTCTATATAAAAGAACATGAGGGCCATGTGGGATTGTTTTGGTTTTAATTGTGGTTGTTAGTGTGGTGATTGGAAGAGATGACTGGGTCCACCTTGACATGAACTCTGGTGTTTTTCCCCTTAGAGACTGAGTTCTGGAACTGACCTCAGAAAAGTATTGCCATTAATTGTGTTGGGATTTTAGGAGGCCATGCATGAGAGTCGCCCTTGGAAATTGAGATCAAGGCCCAGGGTGGCTTTCAACAGAGCACTGGGAATCACAGCCAAGATATCACATAATTTTCTACTGAAAGACTTGGCAGCCGTAGTTGAGAGTCAAAAGTCACATGGACCTCACATTGTAGAACTCAATGGGCCTGGCTTCATTTGACCTTTTGGCCATTCTTTGGGAAGCATTGCCTGTGAGATTTCTCCAGAGCTTTCATTGAAATGAGCTTCGTCAACATTAATGGTTCTGGAATGAACTGAAACTCACAGTGCCTCCACCTTCATTGTTGAAATATGGCTAGAAAAATACCATGAAATCTTTGAAATTTCCATGACCAGCTGGCACAGGAGAATCTTTGGATTTCCTGTTGCTGATCATGAGTATAACAGACACTGCCTTGATTGACTGGTTTTAATGAAAAGTGTGTAAAACAGAGATGCCAATAAGTTGGACCCTGATGATTAGTGGGCCTAGAGCAGTGGTAGGCAGGTGTGTGATAAAACATCTGTGGTGGGGCCATGTGGATCTGCCATTGGCTTCCAAATGGCTTGTGACTGACATGATGCAGCCAGCAGTCCCTTCTAAGTAAAAGCATCTTGTTATTTGGAGAGGTTTCAGGGCAATGTTCAGAATCGATTTGCTATGGTAAATGGGGCAAGCTATGTGATATAGAAGCATGGTTGGTGCAATCTCCTGCAGAAATTGAAATACCACACGTGACAGAACTCCCTCCTGCACTGTGTCCCAGTTGAACTCCGTGTATTTCATGAAGCAAATACCAAACTCCCATTATAGCAGCAAGAAACACCATGAAAATTGGAGGATGAACAAATGGCTTCACAGTCCACACAGGGAGACACTTAGAACCCAGTGGCCACAGTTTACCTACAAAGATCAAATTCAGGACTGCTGCCTCATGTTCATTGGAAAATAAGAAACTATGTTTTACAGGTCACATAGGTGCAGACCCAGCTTTGATGATCTCACTACAAAGGAAGCTAAAGTTCCTGATAACAACATATGTTTCAAGTGCCCAAACTCAGAGGCAATTTCTCAAGAAGTCTTTAGGCCAGCAGAGCTCCATGTTTGTGGAGTGTTCACCCTGTCCCTTACTTTTGGAAACTCCTCTACCACCTCCAAGGTAGTGAACTCCTTAGCATATTCCATTCCAGATAAGTATTCACTGATTTTCTAACTCTTCTCCTCTAATTATGTCTTACTTGGGGCGAAGATAATGTCAAGCCATTGTTCTGGAGGAGTGGGAAGATTTTGTGTAGCACATATTTGCATACACATTGGATTCATTTTCCAATTTTCCATTCGAAATACTGAATCCCTGACTCTAACCCCTACCCTACTAGACTCTGACTACTAATCGTAATATGATAGAGAATAAAAACTCAAACAGAATAGAAATACAAGCAGTTCAGAGGAGGCATGGTGTATAGTTGGAATTGCCTTTTGCATTATATAGGTTAGAAGTTATAAATCTAGTCAATTTTTTGTTGAAATAGTTCTCCATGTGTTTTGAAAGTTAACAAATATGTAAATTCCTGTCTACCTTTCTCTGTAGCCTATTCAGCACATGTAATTTTATATGCCCATATAGAATCGTACCTGGTATCACACGTACATTTTTGTGAGGTGACTGACTTGGCAAATACAAATTTTGAGAAGAGATCACTCCTCCTAAATGCTGTTGGAAGTGAAAATTCAACCTATGGGTAAGCCTCCTAGTTGAACAACATTATACATAAATCCATGTTAAGTATATGAATATTTTTGGGTCTGTGGATGATATGTATTTCATGATGAATTTCAATTGACATATATATTGCTAGTTTTTAATGTCTGTGTGTGTGTGTGTATATATATATATATATATATATATATATATATATATATATATTCTCTCGGGATTTTTCAAAATATGAAATATTTGTGTCTTATTATGCACTCCCTAAATTCATTCATATTCATGTATGTGGATTTATAATCCACTTTTTAAAAAATTATTCTCAGAAATATTCATCCACCTGAAATACATATTTTTTCCTAGTACTGAAACAGTTTTCAGTAAATGGTGCATCCATATCCTAATATTTCGGCATTGCAAGATGACTGTGAAGACAGTGTATCACACCCAGTGTACCCTGCCACTGCGCAGGTGAATAACGAGTTAGAACGAAGAAAAACTATCTTGTTAGGATCTTACATGAAAATGGGTGTTTACCAAAATCTAGAAGAATGATTTCCACCACTGAGGTTCGGTAATTGAGTCTCAAACACAAGCCACTTGTGCAACCGGAGATCCATTCTGATTGATCCGCGTGACCTGCCCCGTGTCTACAAATGGTGAGGCACCACCGAGAAGCGACCAGCAAGCAGGGAGAAACGTTGCTGCAGATTCTGTGGAATCCTGCTGGCTGAGCATCCACTGAGCCCCCAGCTGAATTTGGGATTTCAGACGGGAAAGTTAGCAGTACATTTCTATCCCCCAAAGTGGAAACTCCACAAAGGAAACCAGCAGCCACTATCTTGGAGAGCTGAAGTAACCACCACCACTCCCAGACAGATTGCAACAATAAAACAGGTGTGTGTTTCTCAGCTCATCTCACATACAGAGGAAAATTCGCATAAAATCTCTCCTAGGCTTTTGGGGGAGGGATAATCAGAGCAAGTCTGCATAAAGACTGGGGGAAAACTAGAGGCACCTGACCTTCATCTCCCCTTCCCATCAGTGGCAAAAATGAAACTTGTCTAGCCAGTGCGGGGCGAGGGGCAAGCGGAAAATATTAAAACAATAGAGTTCCAGGGTTCACAATAGACACCCTCCCCACCCAACAAACGGCAGACCCGGAGAACAGTTTGAGCTGCCGAGAAGCATCACTCAGGAGAAATCTGGTCTAGCAGGAGAAATCAGGACTAGCAGGATAAACCAGGGGACTAGAGGCCAGGCCCTCCTGACTGGGTGGCTGGAGAACGCCAGAGCGCTGCCAGTGTGACTGGGCAACTGGAGACCACCTTCCTGCCGGCGCCAGCCCACCTGATGACGGCATGTCTTGACGGCTGGAGAACGCGCGCCTGCCGACGACCGAACGCGCAACTGTGTGGCTAGAGATCACCCACCCACCGGCAATAGCCCATCCGCTGCCCGCGCTACTGGGTGGCTGGAGACTGCTGGCATGCCAGCGACCGGGAGCTGAAACCAACAAGAGACAATCCAGTCCACCCCCCCAATTCGGACACTCCAGCAAGGAGCCTGGGGCCCACCACAGCAGAGAGGTGACATCACTGGAGCTCGTCTGTCAGAATTCCTTAAGAGCGAAATCCACTTAAGCAGGCATAGTCTACCAACACAAAGGAAAGAAAACAGAGATATATAAACCCTTAACAAATCTATAGAAGAGAGCAGAAACACAGCAATCAAATAGAGCCAGAAAATAACGTGAACATCATGAAAAAACAAGGGGAAAAAAAGGTGTAGAAACAATGAAGGACAACTTAATACTACAGGAGAACCTAGAAGCATCAGAAACAGGGATAGGGAAAAAACTTAAGTCATACCTAACTCAGATGGAAAGGAATAATAGAGAAGACATGAGGCAGCAAGTCCAAGAAATAAAAGTATATTTTGAAAATGAATTAAACAACCAAATTCAAATGGCAAAGAACAAGGTTTACCAGGAGATAGAGATCTTTTAAAAAATCATACAGTAATTCTAGAAATGCAGGAAACTATAAACCAAATTAAAAACTCAAACAAGAATATTACAAATAGACTAGATCAAGTAGAAGTCAGAACATCAGATAATGAAGACAAAGTTTGTCAACTTGAAAAGAATATAGTCAACACAGAAAACATGCTTAAATCCCATGAGCAACTATTCAAGAGATATGGGATGTCATAAAAAAACCAAATTTGGGAGTCATCGGGATAGAAGAAGGCATAGAGATTCAAACCAAATGAATGGACAACATATTAAATGAAATAATTCTAGAAAACATCCCAGAGATGAAAGATGGAATGGATTGCCATATCCTGGAAACCTACAGGACCTCAAACATTCAAAACCATAATAGACAAACTCCAAGACATATAATTATGAAGATAGCCAACATACAGAACAAGGAGAGAATATTAAAAGCTACGAGAGAAAGTAGGCAGATAACATTCAGGGGTAAACCAATTAGGTTAAGAATTGATTTTTCATCACAGACTTTGAAAGCGAGAAGATCTTTGAACAATGTATTTCAAACACTGAAAAATAATGGATTCCAACCAAGAATACTGTATCCAACAAAATTAAGCTTCAGATTTGACAATGAAATTAAGTCTTTCTTGATAAACAAAAGCTAAAAGAATTCGCAGACAGAACACCAGCACTGCAAAGCATTTTGAGCAAAATACTACAAGAAGAGGAATTGAAAAATAGTGCCCAAAACTAACAGCGGGAGGTATCTCAGTAAAGGGGTAAGAAAATAACCAAAAAGTAAAAACTACCCAAATTAAAATAAATAAATAAATAAACATGACTGGAAGTATAAATCATATTTCAATTGTAACCTTAAATGTTAAAAATCTAAACTCACCAATCAAGAGACATAGGCTAGTAACCTGGATCAAAAAAATAAATCCAACAATATGCTGCCTTCAGGAGACTCTTTTGATAGGTAAAGACATACACAGGCTGAAAGTGAAAGGTTGGGAAAAATCATACCACTCACGTGGCCCTCGGAAGCAAGCAGGAGTGGCCATACTCATATCATATAAAATCAACTTCAAACCTACGTTAATCAAAAGGGATAAAGTAGGACACTATATATTGTTAAAAGGAACCATCCACCAACAAGACATAACAATTATCAATTGGTATGCACCAAACAATTGAGCTGCAATGCTCATAACACAAACTCGCCTCAAGTTCAAGAGTCAAATAGACTACAACACAATAATTATGGGCGACTTCAACACACCGCTCTCGCCATTAGACAGATCCTCTATAAAAAACTGAATAAAGAAACTATAGAATTCAACAGCACAATCAATAACCTTGACTTAACCGACATATATAGAATATATCAACCATCATCAAGTGGATACACTTTATTCTCAGCAGCACATGGATCCTACTCCAAGTTAGACCATATATTATGCCATTGGGCAACTCTTAGTAAATATAAAGGCGTGGAGATAATACGATGCACCATATCTGATCATAATGGAATGAAACTGGAAATCAATGAGAATAGAAGGAAGGAAAAATCCTACATCAGATGTAAAATGAACAATATTCTACTGAATGATCAATGGGTTACAGAAGACATAAAGGAGGAGATAAAAAAATTCTTAGAATCAAATGACAATACAGACACAACATACTGGAATCTATGGGACACAAAGAAGGCCGATTTAAGAGGGAAATTCATTTCTTGGAGTTCTTTCCTCAAAAAAAGAATAAAACAACAAATAAATAAACTCACAGTACACATCAAAAACCTAGAAAAGGAAGAGCAAAACAACAGCAAATGTAGTAGAAGACAAGAAATAATTAAAATTAGAGCAGAAATCAACGAAACTGAAACAAAAAAAAACATTTTAAAAATTGATAAAACTAAAATTGATTCTTTGAAAAAATAAATAAGATTTACAGGCCCTTAGCCATGCTAAGGATGAGAAGAAGAGAGGGAACTCAAATTACTAACATACGGAATGAAAAAGGCAATATCACAACAGACAGTACACAAATACAGAAGATAATTAGAAAGTATTTTGAAATCCTATATTCCAATAAAATAGAAGATAGTTATAATATCGATAAATTTCTTAAGTCATACGATCTGCCCATATTCAGTCAGGAAGACACACACAATTTTAACAGACCAAAAGCAAAGAAAGAAATGGAAGAAGCCATCAAAAGACTACCAATCAAAAAAAGCCCTGTACCTGATGGGTATACAGCGGAGTTCAACAAAACCTTCGAAGAAGAATTAATACCAATACTATTCAAGCTGTATCAAGAAATGGAATAATAAGGAGCTCTTACAAATTCATTCTCGGAGTCCAAAATCACCCTGATCCCAAAACCAGACAAAGACACTTCAAAAAAGAAAACTACAGACCAATATGTCTAATGAAGTTGGATGCAAAAATTCTCAATAAAATCCGTGTGAATTGAATACAAAAACATATCAAAATAGTTGTGCACCATGATCAAGTAGGATTCATCCCTGGAATGCAAGGCTGGTTCAATATACGGAAATCAATAAATGCTATTCACCATATCAATAGACTTAAGGACATGAACCATATGATCATCTCGATAGATGTAGTAAAACATTCAACAAAGTTCAGCATCCCTTTATGTTCAAAACACTAGAAAAACTAGGGATAACAGGAACTTACCTCAACATTGTAAAAGCTATATATGCTAAACCTCAGGCTAGGATCATCCTAAATGGAGAAAACTGAAGGCATTCCCTCTGAAATCTGGAACAAGACAGGGATGCCCTCTATCACCACTTCTATTCAATTTAGTTCTTGAAATACTAGCCAGAGCAATTAGACAGACAAAAGAAATTAAAGGCATAAAAATAGGAAAAGAAGAACTTGAATTATTGCTATTTGTGGATGACATGGTAATATATTTAACAGACCCAAAAGGGTCTACAAAGAAACTGCTAGAGTTAATAAATGAAGGATATAAAACCAACACGCATAAATCAAAGGCATTCCTGTATATCAGCAACAAAACTTCTGAAATGGAAATGAGGAAAACCACTCCATTCAAAATATCCTCAAAGAAAATAAGATACTTGGAAGTCAACCTAACAAAAGAGGTGAAAACCACAGAACCCTAAAGAGAGAGATAGAAAAAGATCTTAGAAGATGGAAAAATGTACCCTGGTCATGGATAGGCAGAACTAAATTCATCAAAATGGCGAAATTACCCAAAGTTCTCTACAGGTTTAAAGCAATGCCAATCAAAATCCCAACGGCATTTCTTGTAGAAATGATAAAGCAATCATGAAATTCATATGGAAAAACAAAAGACACAGAATAGCAAAAGGAATTCTAAGCAGGAAGTGTGAATCAGGAGGTATAGCGATACTAGAGTTCAAACTTTACTACAAAGCAAGAGTAACAAAAACAGTGTGGTACTGGTACCAAAACAGGCAGGTGGACCAATGGTATAGAATAGAGGACAGAGAAACCAATCCACAAAATTACAACTTTCTTATATTTGATAAAGTGGCTATAAACATGCAATGGATGAAGGATAGCATCTTCAACAAATGGTGCAGGGAAAATTAGAAATCCATGTGCAACAAAATGAAACTGAATCCCGTTCTCTCACCATGCACAAAAGTTAACTCAAAATAGATCAAGGAGCTAGATACCAAATCAGAGACACTGCGTCTCATAGAAGAAAAAGTTGGCTATGATCTATATACTGTGGGGTCGGGCTCCAAATTCTTTAATAAGACATCAATAGCCCAAGAGTTAATAACAAGAATAAACAAATGGGACTTACTTAAACTAAAAAGTTTTTTCTCAAGAAGAGAAACAATAAGAGAGGTAAATAGAGAGCCTACATCCTGGGAACAAATTTTTACCCCTCACACTTCAGATAGAGCCCTAATATCCAAAATATACAAAGAACTCAAAATATTAAACAATAAGATAACAAATAACCCAATCAACAAATGGGCCGAGGACCTAAACAGACACTTCACAGAGGAGGACATACAATCAATCAACAAGTACATGAAAAAATGCTCACCATCTCTAGCAGTCTGACAAATGCAAATCAAAACCACCCTAAGATACCATCTGACTCCAGTAAGATCAGCAGCCATTATGAAGTTAAACAACAATAAGTGTTGGCGAGGATTTGGGGAAAAGGATACACTTGTACACTGCTGGTGGGACTGCAAATTGGTGAGGCCAATTTTGAAAGAAGTATGGATATTCCTGGAAAAGCTGGAAATGGATCCACCATTTGACCCAGCTATCACCCTTCTTGGAATGTTCTCTGAGGATCTTAAAAGAGCGTACTATAGGGATACTGCCACATCAATGATCATAGCAGCACAATTCACAATAGCTAGACTGTGGAACCAACTTAGATGCCCTTCAATAGATTAATAGATAAAAAAAAAATGTTGCATCTATACACAATGGAGTATTACACAGCACAAAAAATGACAAAATCATAGAATTTGCAGGAAAATGGATGGCATTAGAGCATATTATGCTAAGCGAAGCTAACCAATCCTTAAAAAACAAATGCCAAATGTCTTCTCTGTTATAAAGAGAGCAAATAAGAACAGAACAGGGAGGAAGAGCATGAGGAAAAGATTAACATTAAACAAAGACGAATGGGGAGAGAGAAAGGGAGAGAGAAGGGAAAGCTTATGAAAATTGTAGGAAACTCTCAATGTTACACAAAATTGCATATAAGATGTTGTGAGGGGAAGGGAGGGGGAAACAATGGAGAGAATTGAACAATAGCAGATGAGGTAGAGAGGGAAGATGGGAGGGGAGGAGAGGGTGGATAGTAGGGGATAGGAAAGGTAGCAGAATACAACAGTCACTAATATGCCATTATGTAAAAATGTGAATGTGTAACCGATGTGATTCTACAATTCGTATTTGGGGAAAAAATGGGAGTTCATAACCCAATTGAGTCAAATGTATGAAAGATGATATATCTTGAGCTTTGTAATGTTTTGAACAACCAATAAAAATAAATAAATAAATAAAGGTTTAAAATTTAGTGGGAAGAAATCAGCTAAAAATGGGTTCAGATGTATTCATTTTGCTATACAGAAACTTTGTTTTGTGAATATCACAAATTTATTTTACCAGAAAATGCACATAAATTGAGATTAAAGGATAATTCACCTAACTTCATGAAAAATTCATAGCATTTTCTACACTTTTCATATTTCATTTTTTTCGTGAATATTTTGTCATGGACAAGGTCTAGTCTTAGGCTATTCTTCCAGAATACTACCTCATCTGACAAGTTCGTACAATGTGTTGGATTGTTCTTTTCATCTTTTATTTAATAGTTTCTAGCTGATAATGTGTATTTTTTCTTATCTTTATTTGGACATACAAACCTAACTATATCTTTGCATTTTATGTTTTACTGGGGAAGAGACTCATCAAAAGCTCTTTGTTATATGTATCAACAATCAAACATCTAGAGCATGCAATTATTCTTAAATTGCATGAAAATAAATTTGTACCATTTTTCTTATAAAGATGTAGTATTATTAATAATGTCCCTACTGTAATAAGTAACTACTTACAAGAAGAATTAAACAATTGACTTTATATCAATTATGAACATGAAAAGTACTAAAATAAGTATTTTGCAATTAATACACAATTGATAGAAATTGAAATCACAAGAAAACCATTTAAAATGTCAGTGCATACGGTCCTTAAATAATAGGTTGTTCAAATAAAATTTCTCTAATTCATAAGAGTTAATATGCGACATTACCACTTAATGTGATATAAAACTTTAAATTATCAGTATTGATAAATAAGAATGATACCTGTTTACTTAAATATGTTTATTTGATTTTCACTGTAAGATGTTAATTATGGAAGAATTGAGAATTAAGAAAGACTTGGTCTATATTATTTCTAACAGGAAAATCAAAGTACTTTTAAATATATATGTATATATATAATATATGTAATGCATATGCATGAATATAGATACATATGTATAATAAATGTATTGTAATATATCTATCAGGTGATTATAATTTTTAAATTTTCTCAAGAAAAAGAATGACTATAAAAAACAGTCTTAAATTTAAATTTCATAGCATACTACTGTTTGTAATGACATGAGAGAAAAATAGATATGGAGGGGAAACCAAAAAGGAAGGGAGAGAAGGGGGAAAATGAGGAAGAAAGTGAATAAAGAAGAGGGACATGAGTGTATGATGTTAAGATAGAAGTGGAGGGGCTGGGTTTGTTGCTCAGAGGTAACATGCTTTTCTAGCATGTGTGAGGCACATGGTTCTATTCTCAGCACCACATACAAATAAACAAAATGAAGGTCAATCAACAACTGAAAAAATAAAAAATGAAAAAAGAAGAAATATTACGAAAATTCCAAGCTTTGATGAATGTTAAATAAGAAAAAAATGTTACATAGCCTTATGTAATTTCTAGACTATCCAAAATTGTCACTAAATGTTAGATTATTAGTGCTATAACTTAAAATCCATTGATCTTTCCTCTACATTCTGTGGCATGCTAGTGCTAAAATAAAATGTATTATTAATTCCCCCCCAAATCCTAATATTTCTACAGTAACTGACCCAGTTGAACATCAATGCAAGTAGACTCTATGAGACATGATGTGTATTTTGATGTTCATTTTTATTCAACACTGGCACATTACTATCTTCAGTTTATGCACATCATAGCATATATGTTTCATCAAAATTTCTCAAATTTATAGGCATTTGTTTCACTTTCAATCACTTCCTGCTTGAGAACACATGTATTCCTCCATGTTTCATAACTGCTCTTTTCATGAGACTTCTTCCCAAAAACATTATTTTCGATTTCCATTATCACATTTGAAGCAAAACGCACAAACCCGTCACAATAAACCATAACATTAATATTACCATTAGATGTATAACTGGTTGGAATGAATGGTTGTATATCGATATAAGATTTCTTACTTAGTTTCAGATATCAATTCAATCCATTATTTAATGTGGAACCAGTTATATTATTTATTCACAGTACAGTCTATTCACGAATTATCTCTATATTCATAGACACAGGTCCACCTCTTTGTACCCCCAATACTAATTTATACGTCCTCAAAATATAGCTCCCAGAAATGGTGGAAGAAATACCCATGTCCCTGATCTCCATATACATTTTATCACAGTAATATTCTGGACACAAAAAGCAAAGGTCACACTTATGATTGTACAAAACCTAAATGGAAAGTGAACATGGATTACTAAAAACATCCATGTCCAGGTTGCCTAATGCTCTCAAATGAAAATCCTATTGGTGACTACATATTTGTTTCTTCCAAAGATTATATATTCAAACTCAAACATGTTGAAAATGTCTAATCCTGTCACTCACTTTATACTTTGCCTGATTTTGTAATGTCTCTATTGATATCTGCTTTCCTACATATTTTCCCCAGTTAATCATTGTGACTTCCTCATCACATGTGCTGATATTTACATTCACTCTCTTAGCGATACCCTACTTCTAAAGAACTTTTGTTCCAAATCCTACACTCATTCTTCTTCCTAAACCTACCGACTATCTTCGTAATCCTACCGACTATCACTTTTTGACTGGATGTTCTCTTCTACATTCAATCATCCAAGGTGAAAGGTCCTATGCCATTGTATATCGATTTATCTGAAACATCTGTGCAGAATGTAATTCAACGCTAAGTATCCCAATCAAGGGACAAATGAAGTTCTGGGCTTCAAATCTTACTTAGATTTCTGTTTTCGTACATATATTTCACCTCTATATTCTTATAAATATCACAGGTTCCCAATACCATTATTCATCCAGCAGAATGGTTCCTAACCCATATCGAACATGTTAATAACACTAATCATACACTGTTCCCTCAATCTAACTTTACTGAGGAGCAGCGACAGTGTTGGTCTTACAATACAGGAATGTATGGGATCTTCCACCTGCTGAGAACATCAAAGGTACATGCAGAAATGATCTCTGGAGAAGATGTAGGCAGCTATGAAGGACCTGAGAGAGCAAAAGACATCTCCATCGCAAAGAACCTGGTAGGATGAAGGAATGTGTCTGAATAAGCCTCACTCTTCTTAATGTAGAGTAGACCAAACCAGGCCTGTGTGGAAAGCTCTTCCCAGGTGCGTATGGTTGATATACCATTCTAACATATGAAAGTGTCACAGGAAGTAGGGGCAGCCTCCATCTCATGGGACCCTTGGAAGCAACTGTTAGGACAAAGTGGTTGCCAAGGCAGTTACCTCATTCAGTTCCTGAAAGAAGGGACCACACCTCACTTCCTTGATGATGAAAGTCTCTGAACTTGGGATCCAGGAAGCCAGGCACCCAGAGCCATTACCAATCCCAGTCCCAGTGGTCTCACTTGTTTGAATTTACCAAAGACAGAGTCAGTCTTTCTTCTTACCTGTTAAGGTCTGTAAACGAGTCAGATTGGCACCTGTTATTTTACCAGAGAAATGTTAGAGTCTGTAAAAAAGTCTGGATGGCGCCTGGCAAAATGCCAGAGGGAGTGGTTTGTGAAGTAACAAAAGTGAGCCATTAAGTGTGGAGATTCCTTATTGTTTGACTGCTGTATCTATTTCATGCTAATTAGATAGGCTGTGTAAAATGTATAAATACCGCTCTTATTCAACAATAATCGGCTTCCACTCCTGCTGCATCAGTCTACCCAAGTTGTTCGTCACCCCCCCGGTTATTTTGCCCAGCCAGCTGGGCTGCGGCACTTACCTACTGATGTGAGGATGGCCAAATGCCAGGGAAGCTCTGAAGATAATTCTTTCCTGATAAAGCAGGTATTGACTCACCGCTGACTCCTGACTACTTCACAGAGTTAGCAAAGGAAAGCAGATTTGAGACAGGACAAGCAATTTTGGGGAACATAGTATGGCCCACCAGTCAGAGGACACTCTGGATAGTCACAGACCAACTTGGAGGAAAGAGTTGCCTTTGTGGGTGTGGTTGTGGGTTTGTGTATTCCACTGTGTCTGTGGTTATAGACATTAGAAAAGAGAATGCATCAATGGAATTGTTCTGTCTAGTAGAAAGCTTCTCAGCATTCATCCTGCCAAATTTATGAATGGACTACGGCTTTCCTTATGAATGGGCAACACCTGCTATCTTCCTAAGTTCCTGTTTTCTTCCTGAATTCTGGCCACTCTCAAGAATAGGCTCATGGTTTTGTGTAAAAGATATGTACCACCTCCAAACTCTATAACATGGCCTTGTACTGGATAGCTGAAGGGAATGGAGAGGAACTCAGAAAACTCAGATATCAGTGTGACCAGTAAAGTGTCAGTGGAGAAACACTGATTTGGGCCTTTTGTTTACCTATTGTTCCGTTGCCCTGAATGTCTGGAAGGTCTTTGCCTCAGTCCACCCCTTTGTGAAACCTGAAGAAAACAGTTTTCTAATGGAAAATAATGAGCATCACCTGTGGCTCTTTGCTTAATTGCCGTGGAAAGGGATGTGTCTGAATCAGCCTCTTGGCCCTGTGTGAGGCTGTGACTTAGATTCTCACCACCTGATGAATCTAAGGAAAGATCTCATGTGTGCATCCAAAACCAAAATGGAAAAAGAGCAGTCTTGTGGATGAAGTCTCTCGCCTTCCTCTGTAAGGTTCCTGACTTCCATCAAGTGAGAATAGGTATCTTTGGTTCAAAAAGTTTTTCAAAGCCCTGCAGAGGCAAGCCCATAGGTGCTTGGATTTTCTCATAACTCCAATTCACATAAAGAATCTAAACCCCACAGACATAAGGCTCAAATTGGAGAAGCAGAGCAGTATTAATGGGCAGGCCTAATTGATCACTCCTTGTTCACAGATAGGTTGTCAAGCCACCCTGACATTAGACAAATGAGGGTAGGGAGCATATTTTGGATACTGTCTTCAGCTGCACCCCTCATGGAAACTTCCAGCCAGAGGTTATGATGAGTGTCTATGTGGAAGTAGTTGAGAGCCATGTGGGAGTGTTTTGGTTTTAATTGTGGTCATTTGTTTGGCTGATGGAAGAGATGACTGGGTCCACCTTGGCTTGAACTCTGGTGTGAGTCTTCTTAGAGACTGAGTTCTGGAAATGACTGCAGAGATGTATTGCCATGAATTGTGTTGGAATTTTTGGAGGCCACGCATGGTAGTGGCCTTTGGAAACTGAGATCTAGGCTCGGGGGGCTTCCCAAAGAGCACTGGGAATCTGAGCCAGAATATCACATGATTTTAATCTGAAAGACTTGACAGCCATAGTTGAGAGTAAAAACACACATGGACCTCACATTGTAGACCTCAATGGGCCTGGCTTCATTTGATCTTTTGGCCACTCTTTGGGAAGTCTTGCCTGTGAGAGTTCTCCAGATCTTTCATTGAAATGGGCTTTCTCACCTTTTAATGTTTCCAGAATGAATTAAATCCCACAGTGCCTCCAACCACATCCTTGAAAAATGGCTAGATAAACATCATAAAAATTTGAAATTCCCATCACCAGGTGACACTGGATACACTTTGGATTTCCTGTTGCTCATCATGAGTGTACCAGACAGTGCCTTGATTGACTGGGTTTCATGAAAATGGTGTAGAACAATGATGCTAATAAGTTAAAGTCTGCTGAGTAGTGGGCCTAGAGCAGTGTTTTGCAGGTCTGTGATAAAACTTCTGTGGTGGGGTCATGTGGATCTGCCAAAAGGCTTGTAACTGACATGGTGCAGCCAGCAGACCCTTGTATGTAAAGGCATCTTGTTGAATGGAGAGGTTTCAGGGCAATGTTCAGAATCAGGTTGCTATGGTCAAGGGGGCAAGCTATGTGGGATAGAAGCCTGGTTGGTGCATTCTCCTGCAGACCCTGACGCACAACACGTGACAGATCTCCCTCCAGCACTGTGACCCAGTTGAATTCCTTGTAATTCCTGAAGCCAATACCAAACTCCCAGTGCAGCAGCAAGGACACCATGAAAAGTGGAGGATGACCAAATGGCTTCACAATCCACACGGGGCCACACTTAGCCTTCAGTGGCAAGAGTTTACTTACAAAGAGAGAATTTAGCCTTGCTGCCTCACGTTCTTTGGAAAATAAGAAACCATGTTCTGCAGGTCACATAGATGGAGACCCAGCTTTGGTGGTCTCACTAGAAAGGAAGCCATAGGTCCTGACTACAACATATACTTCAAGTGGCCAACCTCAGAGGCAGGTTCTCCAGAAGTCTTTAGGCTGGCAGATCTCCATATTTGTGCAGTATTTACCCTGTCCCTGACTTTTGGAAACTCCTCTACCACCTCCAATATTGTGAACTCGTAACCAGGTTCCATTCCTGATATGTATTCACAGATTTTCTAAATCTTCTTCTTTTATTTTGTCTTACTTGGGGCAAAGATAGTGTCAAGGTATTGTTGTGAATGAGAGTAGGAAGATTTTGTGTAGCACATATTTGCATACACATTTGATTCATTTTCCTATTTTACATTCAAAATACTGAATCCCTGACACTAACCCATACCCTACTAGACTCTGACTACTAACCCTAATATGGTGGAGAGAAATAATACAAACAGAAGTGAAATACAAACAGTTCAGAGGAGGCATGGTGTATAGTTGGATTTGCCTTTTGCATGATAAAGTGTAGGTGTTATAAATCTAGTCAATTTTTAATTAAAATAGTTCACCATGGGTTTTTGTAGTTAACAAATACGTGAATTTCTGTCTCCCTTTCTCTGTAGCCTATTCAGCACATGTATTTTTATATGCCCTTTCTCTGTAGCCTATTCAGCACATGTATTTTTATATGTACATATAGAATCCTACCTGGTATCACACGTACATTTTTGTGACTTGGCTGACTTGGAGATACAAATTGTGAGAAAAGATCACTCCTCCTAAAAGCAGTTGGAACTGAAAATTCAACCTATGTGTGAGCTTCCTAGGAGAACAACATTGTACATAAATCCATGCTCAGTAAAATAAATTATTTTGCTTCTGTGGATGTTATATATTTCATGATGAATATTGATTGGCTTATGTATTGGTACTTTTTAATATCTCTGTGTGTGTTTTGGGTGTGTGTATATATATATATATATATATATATATATATATATATATATATATACACTCTCAAGATTTTTCAAAATATGAAATATATGTGTCTTATATACACTACCGAAATTCATTCATGTTCATGTATGTGGATTTATAATAAAAATTTCACAAGATTATTCTCAGAAGTATTCATTTACCTGAACTACATATTTGTTTTCTAGTACTTAAAACTAACTTCAGTGAATGTGCATACAAATACTAATATTTCTACAGTAATTGACCCAGTTTAACATCAATGCAATTAGATTCCTATGGGACATGGTGTGTATTTTGATGTTCATTTTTATTCAACATTGGTTCGTTAATATTTCTTCAGTTCATGCACATCATAGGATATATATTTCATCGACAAATTCACAAATTTATAGGCATTTGTTTCTCTTTCAATCACTTACTGCTTCAGAACACATGTATTCCTCCAGGTTTCTTGACTGGTCTTTTAATGAGACTTCTTTCCAAACACATTATTTTCGATTTCCATAATCACTTTTGAAGCAAATCTCACACAATCTTTATAATAAAACATAACGCAATTATACAATTAGATGTGTAACTGGTTGGAATGAATGATTGTATATCAATATAAGTTTTTGTGTATATTTTCACATATCAATTCAATCCATTATTTAAAGTGGAAACAGTTATATTATTTATTCACAGTATTGTCAATTCATGCATTAATTCTATATTCATAGACACAGAGTACAAATCTTTGTACCGCCAATAATAATTTATACATCTTCAAAATATTGCTCTCAGAAATGGTATAAGAAATACTTATGTCACCCAATCTACATATACATTTTATCACAGTAATATTCGGGACCCAAAATGCAAAGGTCAAACATGATTGTACCAAAGCCTAAATTGAAAGTGAGCATGGATTACTAAAAACATCCATGTACATGTTGCCTAATGTTCTCAAATGTCAATCCTATTTGTGACAACATATTTTTTTCTTCCTTAGATTATATATTCAAACTCAACCCTGTTGAAAATATCTAATCCTATCACTCACTTTATACTTTTCATGATTTCTTAATGTCTCTATTGATATCTGCTTACCGACATATTTTCCCCAGTTCATCATTGTGACTGACTCTTCACATGTGCTCACATTTAAATTCACTCTCTATCCGAAACCCTATTGCTGGAGAACTTTTGTCCAAAACCTATACTCACTCTTCTTTCTGAAACTGAATATCTTTCTAATAATTTCAACTATCCCTTTTTGACTAGAAGTTCTCTTCAACATTCCATCATCCAACGTACAAGGTCCTATGCCATTGTACTGAATTTATCTGAGACATCTCTGCAGAAAATAATTCAAATCTAAGTATCCCAATCAAGGGCCCAATGCCCTTCTGGGCTTCAAATCTTACCTACATTTCTGTTTTCATACTAATATTTCACCTATATTTTCTTGTAAATATTGCAGCTTCCCAATCATTCCTGCAGAATGATTCCTAACTCATATCGAACATGTTATTAATCCTAACCATACACTGTTCCCTCAATCTAACTTTACAGAAGATTAGAGACAGAGTTGGTCTTTCAATATAGGAATGTAGCAGATCTTCCACATGCTAAGATCCTCAAAGGTCCATACAGAAATCATCCCTGGAGAAGATGTATGCAGCTATGAAGGACCTGAGAGAGAAAAAGTCATCTCCATGTAATGGCTCACCGCTGGCTCCTAATAACCTCACAGAGTTGGCCAAGGAGACCAGATCTGAGACAGGACAGGCCATTTCTGGGAACATAGTATGGCCCACAGTAAGAGGACACTCCGGATAGTCACAGACCTACTTGGGGGAAGGAGGTGCCTTTGTGGGTTGGGTGTGAGTTTGTGGTCTTGTCTCATTTTCTGAGAATAGGTAGGAAAGGCAGTATGTTCATTTTGGAGTGGATGGTTTCTAGAAAGTCGTTTGACAAGGAGTGTGTTTCTATGTCTGGGTATCCCACTGTGTTCGTGGATGAAGACATTAGAAAGAGCATGCATCAATGGATGTGTTCTGTCTAGTAGAAAGTTTCCCAGCATTCATCCTTCCCAATTTATAGATGGACTTGGCTTGCCTTCTGGATGGGCAACACCTACTGTCTTCCTAAGTTCCTGTTTTCTGCCTGAATTCTGGCCACTAACCATAATAGGCTCATGGTTATGTGTCCAAGATATGTACCACCTCCAAGCTCTGGGACATGGCCATGTACAGGATAGCTGAAGGGAATTGGAGCATCTCAGAAAACTCAGATATCAATGTGACCAGTAAAGTCTCTGTGGAGAAACCCTGCTTTGGGCCTTTTGCATACCTATTCTTCTGTTGCACTGAATAACAGGAAGGTCTTTGATTAGGCCACGCCTTTGTGAAGCCTGAAGAAAACAGTTTTCAAATGGAAATGAATGGGCATCACCTGGGGCTCTTTGCTTAATTGTTTGGAAAGGGATGTGTCTGAATTGGCCACTTGGCCCTGTGTGAGGCTGTGGCTTAGATACTCAGCACCTAATGGACCTAAAGAAAGATCCCATGTGTGCACCCAAATCCAAAATGTCCAAAAAGCATTTATTGTGGACTACGTCTCTCGCCTTCCTCTATAAGGTTCCTGATCTCCATCAAGTGAGAATAGGGATCCTTTGCATCAAATGAGTACTTCAAAGCCTTGCAGAGTCTAGCCCACTGGTGCTTGTGATTACTCATGACTCCAGTTCACATAAAGAATCTAAATACCACAGTCAGTAAGCCTCAAATTGGAATTGTGGAGCAGTATTAAAGGCAGGGCTCTATGATCATTCCGTGTTCAAAGGAAGGGTGTCCAGGCAACCCTGACTTGTGACAAATGAGGTGCGAGGGTGCTTATTTTGAACACTGTGTTGGTCTGTGCCCCTCATGAAAACCTCAAGCCAGAGGTTATTATTAGTGTCTATATGGAAGAAGATGCGTGCCATGTGGGAGTCTTTTGTTTTTAATTGTGGTCATTTGTGTGGCGGTTGGAAGAGATGTCTGGTTCCACCTGGGCTTGAACTCTGGTGTGATTCCCCTTAGAGACTGAGTTGTGGAACTGTCCTCAGATAAGTATTGCCATGAATTGTGTTGAGATTTTAGGAGGCCACACATGAGATTCGCCCTTGGAAACTAAGATCTAGGCCCAGGGTGGCTTTCCACAGAGCATAAGTAATCTCAGCCAGGATATCACACGATTTTATTGTTAAAGACTTGACAGCCATAGTTGAGAGTCAAAACACACATGGAGCTCACATTGTAGACCTCAATGAGCCTGGCTTCATGTGACCTTTTGGCCACACTTTGGGAAGCTTTGCCTGTGATATTTCTCCATTTCTTTCGTTCAAATGAGTTTCCTCGCCATTTAATGGTTCCTGAATGATTGGAAACCCACAGTGCCTCCAACTTCATCCTTAAAAAATAGCTAGATAAATACCACCAAATTTTTGAAATTCCCTTGACCAAGTGGCACTGGAGAAACTTTGGATTCCTGTTGCTGATTATGAGTATACTAGACAGTGCCTTGATTGACTTGGTTTCACGAAAATGCTGTAGAACAGAGATGCCAGTAATTTGGAGCCTGCTAAGTAGTTGGCCTAGAGCAGTGGTGGGGAGGTGTCTGAAATAACATCTGTGGTGAGGCCATGTTTATCTGCCATTGGCTTCCAAATGGCTTGTGACTGACATTTTGCATCCAGCAGACCCTTGTATGTAAAAGCATCTTGTTATATGGAGAGGTTTCAGGACAATATTCAGAATCAGGTTGCTATGGTCAATGGGGCAAGCTCTGTGGGAAAGCAGCTTGCTTGGTGCATTCTCCTGCAGACCCTGACCCACCACATGTGACAGAATTCCCTCCAGCACTTTGTCCCAGTGGAACTCCTTGTATTTCAAGAAACAGATACCAAACTCTCAGTGCAGCAGCAAGAAACACCACAAAAAGTGGAGGATGAAAAAATGGCTTTACAGTAAAGACAAGGAGACACTTAGCGTGCAGTGGCTACAGTTTACCTACAAAGAAAAAATTCAGCACTGCTGCCTCATGTTCATTGGGAAATAAGAAACAATGTCCTCCAGGTCACATAGATGCAGACCCAGTTATGATGGTCTAACTAGAACGGAAGCTAAATCTCCTGACAGCAACATATATTTCAAGTGCCCAAACTCAGAGGCAGTTTCTCAAAAGTCTTTAGGCCAGCAGAGCTCCATGTTTGTGGAGTGTTTACCCTGTCCCTTACTTTTGGAAACTCCTATACCACCTCCAAGTATATGAACTCCTGAGCATATTCCATTCCAGATATGTATTCACAGATTTTTGTAAATCATGTCCTCTAATTGTGTCTTACTTTAAGAGAAGATGATGTCAAGGCATTGTTCTGGATGAGAGTGCGAACATTTTTTTGTATCACATATTTGCATAAATATTGAATTTATTTTCCTATTTTCATTTCGAAATACTGAATCCCTGACACTAACCCAAAACCTACTAGACTCTGACTACTAATCCTAATATGATGGAGTAAAATAACCCACACAGAATAGAAATACAACCAGTTCAGAGGAGGCATGGTGTATAGTTGTACTTTCCTTTTGCATGATAAAGGGTTGGTGTTATAAATCTTGTCAATTTGTAGTTAAAATAGTTCTCTATGTGTTTTTAAAGTTAACAAATATGTGAATTCCTGTCTCCCTTTCTCTGTAGCCGATTCACCACATGCATTTTTATATGCACATATAGAATACTACATGGTATCACACGTACATATTTGTGAGGTAACTGACTTTTCAAATACAAATTGTTAGAAGAAAAAACTTCTTCTAAATGCTGTTGGAACTGAAAATTCAACCTATGGGTGAGCTTCCTAGTTGAACAACATAAATCCATATTTAGTAAAATCAATATTTTTTGATCTGTGGATGATATATATTTCATGGTGAATTTCGATTGCCATACATAATGCTACTTTGTAATGTCTGTATTTAGGTGTGTGTGTGTGTGTGTGTGTGTGTGTGTGTGTGTGTGTGTGTGTGTGTATTCACTCTGCTGATTATTCAAAATATAAAATATATGTGTCTTATTATACACTAACTAAATTCATTCATATTCATGTATTTGGATTTATAATCAACGTTTGAGAAGATTATTCTCAGAAATATTTTTCCACCTGAAATACATGTTTGTTTCCTAGTACTGAAAACTAACTTCAGGGGATCATATTATGGCAGCGATGGGAGTTCATTACCCACCTGTACCGCGTCACTTTGCAGGAGAAGGACGAGTTAGAACGGCTAAAATCTATCTTATTAGAAATTTCCAGGAAAATTGGTGTGCTCCAAAACCTACAGGAAGGATTTCCATTGCACAAGGACCAGCTACGGGGACTCAAACACCAGCAATTTGTCCTCACGGAGGGTCACGCTGCTTATTTAGCAAATCGCCCCACGGCTAGTGTCTGCAATGTGCGCTGGAAACGACGAGAGAGCAACACAAAGATACAGTCTGTGGATTATGCGGGCTCCTGCCATCTGGGCAATCACTGTGCTCAGTGCTGAATTCTGGGTTTGAAATGGGGGAAGGAAGCGGTCCAATTCGGTTTTCCACACCGGTGAGAACACAGAGGAAGATAGCGGTCACCATCTTGGAGAGCTGATGTCACCATCCCTGTTTTCGACTGATCACAGCTCATTCAGATACAGAATAGGTAATTTCAGGCTGCCATTCGCCTTCATCTTGCAGACAAATTACTCAGGGTCAGTGCTAAAGTACCCATGAAAATTGCTTCTTGGATCGTTCTCCTATGAGAACATACACCGAGCCCGGAGCGGCTGAATTCCGGGTCCCGGAACTGCTCTGGCCCAGGGCTAAAGAACCTGCAGAAACTGTTTCTTGGTCTGGGTCCTGCTGAATACTGTAGAGGTAAATGCCAACTGAGCCTTCATAGACAGTGGCAACAGGATTGAGACGGGGCTTGTGAGGGCCGGTCAGGACTCACCCGTTGCTTTGGTCACCCGACAAAGGGAATGAAATGCTGCCATTTACATGGGATACCAACATGGCAGACATCTGATGTGATCACAAAGCGGTGGAGGAGATAACTTCATCGATACCAGTGGCGAGAGAAATAGTTGGTCTCCTGGTAAAGAAAGTGAGTCACAAACATCTGAGTCTCTCTCATTTTGTCATCAAGCCAGAGGTGCAGAGCAGAGCTGCCGCCTGTGCCTGGAACAGGCCCAGCGACCCACCGGCGTGGTAGTCAAGTCACCCCAATTGGAGTAGGGGCAGAGCAGAGCCGACACCCATGCCTGCAAGGTAGGCAGACGTATGACCGACCGGCAGAACATGCCTACCGGCCGGTCAGCATGGTAGACAGATCACCCCAATTGGAGGAGCAGCACAGCTGCCAACCGCACCTGCAATGGAGACTTTTCCACTATACAAGAGCAATATAAATATACAGGGGGAAAATTACAAAAACACAACAGTTTCACCAAGCAGAAAGAAACGCAAGCTGTATGAAAAGACAAGGAAAGAAAGGACCACAAGCAATGCAGGTCAACTCAACTTTAGAAGAGGTAATAGATGCAGCATATGGAATGTCAGATAAAGAATTCAGGATATACATGCTTCAGGTGATCTGGAATCTCAAGGAAGACATTAGACAGCAAAAATCAGACAATGAAAGATCACTTCGACAATGAATTACATAAAAAAATCCAAGTAGCAAAGATCAACTATACAGGGAGATAGAGGTTATAAAAAACAAACGAACTGAAATCTTAGAAACGCAGGAAGTAATGAACCATCTTATAAACTCAATTGAGAATACTACCATCAGAGCAGAATACTTAGAAGATAGAACATCAGACAATGAAGACAAAGTATTTCAACTCAAAAAGAACATATACAGCTCAGCAAGACTGTTAAGAAACCATGAGCAAAACTGCAAGAAATATGGGATAACATAAAGAGAATAAACATAAGACTCATTGGGATACAGGAAAGTATAGAGGTCCAAACCAAAGGAGTGAGCAATCTATTCAATGAAATAACAGGAGAAAAATTCCTAGACTTGAAGAATGAGACAAAATCCCAAATCCTAAAAGTCTACAGGACACCGAACGTGCAAAATCATGAGATCCACACCTAGACACATTGTAATGAAGATACCCTACATACAGAATAAGGTGAGAATTTTAAAAGCTACAAGAGAAAGGAAGCAGATTATAGTTAGTGGTAAACCAACCAGGATAACAGCTGATCTTTCAACACAGACTCTGAAAGCTAGAAGATCCTTTAATAACATATTTCAAACACTGAAAGAAAATGGGTTCCAACCAATTATCATGTATCCAGCGAAATTAAGCTTCAGATGGAAGATGAAATTAAAACCTTCCACGATAAACAAAAGTGAAAAGAATTTGCAGCTAGAAAACCATCTCTTCAAAACATCCTCGGCAAAACATTACAGGAAGTGGAAATGGAAAATACCAATGAAAACAAACAGTGGGAGGTAGGACATTAAAGGGGGGAAAATAATCAAAGAGGAAAACAAACTATGTTTAGTAACATTAATAAACAAATATGGCTGGAAGAACAACCCATATCTCAATAATAACCAAAAATATTAATGTCTTAAACTCACCAATTAAGAGACACAGGCTAGTAGAATGGATCACAAAACAAGAACCAACAAAATGCTGCCTACAGGAGACGCATTTTATAGGAAAAGACATACATAGACTGAGGGTGATACTTGGAAAAATCATATCACTCTTATGAACTTCGGAAACAAGCAGGAGTGTCCATACTCATATCAAATAAAATAGATTTGAAGCCAAAGTTAATCAAAAGGGATAAAGAAGGACACTACATACTACTCAAGGGAACCATACGCCAACAAGACATAACAATCATAAATATATATGTCACAAACAATGGTGCAGCTTTGTTCATCAAACAACCTCTTCTCAATTTCAAGAGTCTAATAGACCACAATACAGTAATCATGGGAGACATGAACACACCTCTCTCACCACTGGACAGATCTTCCAAACAAAAGTTGAATAAGGAAACTATAGAACTCAATAACACAATTAATAACCTAGACTTAATTGACATATATACAATATACAACCCATCATCAAGAAGTTACACTTTTTTCTCAGCAGAACATGGATCCTTCTCAAAAATACATCATATATTATGTCACAGGGCAATTCTTAGACAATAAAAAGGAGTAGAGATAATACCATGCATTTTATCTGATCATAATGGAATGAAATTAAAAATCAACGATAAAAAAGGAAGGAAAAATCATTCATCACTTGGAGAATGAACAATAGGTTTCTGAATGATCAATGGGTTACAGAAGACATCAAGGAAGAAATTAAAAAATTCTTAGAGATAAATGAAAACACAGACACAATATATCAGAATCTATGGGACACATTGAAAGCAGTTCCAAGAGGAAAATTCATTGCTTGAGTTCATTCCTTAGAAAAAGAAAAAACCAACAAATAAATGATCTCATACTTCATCTCAAAATCTTAGAAAAACAAGAGCAAACAACAGCAAAAGAAGTAGAAGGCAACAAATAATGAAAATCAGAGAAGAAATTAATGAAATCGAAACAAAAGAAACAATTGAAAAAATTGACAAAACAATACATTGGTTTTTTGAAAAAATAAATATAATCGACAGACCCTTAGCCATGCTAACAAAGAGAAGAAGAAAGAGAACTCAAATTACTAGCATATGAAATGAAAAAGGAAATATAACAAGAGACACTTCAGAAATACAGAAGAAAATCAGAAATTATTTTGAATTAATATACTCCAATAAAATAGAATATAGTGAAGGCATTGATAAATTTCTTAAGTCATATGATGTGCCCAGATTGAGTCAGGAGGATATAGACAACTTAAACATTCCAATATCAATTGAGGAAATAGAAGAAACCATCAAAATACTACCAACTAAGAAAAGCCCAGGACCGGATGGGTATAGAGCAGAATTATACAAAACCTTTAAAGAAGAACAAAAACCAATACTTTTCAAGGTATTTCAGGAAAAATGCAAAAATCCTCAAAAAAATTCTGGCGAATCAGACAAAAAAACATGTATATAAAAAAAAATGTGCACCATAATCAAGTAGGATTCATTCCTGGGATGCAAGGCTGGTACAATATATGGAAATCAATAAATGTTATTCATCACATCAATAGACTTAAAAATAAGAACCATATGATCATCTCGAGAGATGCGGAAAAAGCATTTGACAAGGTACAGCATCACTTTACGTTCAAAACTCTAGAAAAACTAGGGATAACAGAATCATACCTCAATATTGTAAAACCAATCTTTGCTAAGCCTCAGGCTAGCATCATTCTGAATGGAGAACAATTGAAGGCATTCCCCCTATAAACTGGAGCAAGACAATGATGCCCTCTCTCACCCCTTCTGTTCAACATAGTTATCGAAACACTGGCCAGAGCAATTAGAAAGACTAAAGAAATTAAAGGCATTAAAATAGGAAAAGAAGAACTCCAATTATCGCTATTTGCAAAAGACATGATTCTATACCTAGCAGACCCAAAAGGGTCTACAAAGAAACTATTAGAGGTAATAAATGAATTCAGCAAAGTGGCAGGATATTAAATCACCACGCATAAATCAAAGGCATTTTTGTATATCAGCGACAAATCCTCTGAAATGGAAATGAGGACAATCACTCCATTCACAATATCATCAAAAAAATAAATAAAATACTTGGGAATCAACCTAACAAAAGAGGTGAAAGACATATACAATGAAAACTACAGAACCCTAAAGAGAGAAATAGAAGAAAATCTTAGAAGATGGAAAAATATACCCTGTTCATGGATAAGCATAACTAACATCATCAAAATGACGATATTACCAAAAGTTCTCTATAGGTTTAATGCAATGCCAATCAAAATCTCAAGGTCATTTCTTGTAGAAATAGATAAAACAATTATGAAATTCATATGGAAAAATAAAAGACCCAGAATAGCAAAAACAGCTCTAAGCAGGAAGTGTGAATCAGGCAGTATACCGATACCAGACCTCAAACTATACTACAGATCAATAGTAACAAAAATAGCATGGTACTGGTGACAAAACAGGCGGGTGGACCAGTGATACAGAATAGAGGACACAGAAACCAATCCACAAAACTACAGCTATCTTATATTTGATAAAGGGACTAAAAGCATGCAATGGAGGAAGGATAGCATCTTCAACAAATGGTGCTGGGAAAACTGGAATTCCATATGTAACAAAATGAAACTGAATCCCCTCCTCTCACCATGCACAAGAGTTAACTCAAAATAGATCTAGGAGGTTGATATCAAATCAGAGACACTGCAACTGGTGGAAGAAAACTTTTGCCACCATCTACATACTGTGGTGTCGGGCTCCAAATTTTTCAATAGGACACCCATAGCACCAGAGTTAATCCCTAGAATCAACAAATGGGACTTACTCAAACTAAATACATTTTTCTCAGCAAAAGAAACAATAAGAGAGGTAAATAGGGAGCCTACATCCTTGGAACAAATCTTTACTCCTCACACTTCAGATAGAGCCCTAATATCCAGAGTATACAAAGAACTCAAAAAAATTAAACAATAAGAAAATGAATAACCCAATCAACAAATGGGCTAATGACCTGAACAGACACTTCTCAGAGGAGGACATACAATCAATCAATAAGTACATGAAAAAATGCTCACCATCTCTAGCAGTCAGAGAAAAGCAAAACAAACCCACCCTAAGATACCATCTCACTGCAGTAAGATCGGCAGCCATTATGAAGTCAAACGCCATCATGTTCTGTCGAGGATGTGGGGAAAAGGGCACACCTGTACATTGCTGGTGGGACTGCAAATTGGTGCAGCCAATTTGGAAAGCAGTATGGAGATTTCTTGGAAAGCTGGGAATGGAACCACCATTTGACCTATTCCCCTTCTCGGTCTATTCCCTAAAGAACTAAAAAGAGCATGCTACAGAGATACTGATAAATCGATGTTCATAGCAGCACAATTCACAATTGCAAGACTGTGGAACCAACCTAGATTCCCTTCATTAGATGAATGGATTAAAAATGTGGCATTTATATAGAATGGCTTGTGACTCACAAGGTGCAGCCAGCAGACCCTTATATGTAAAGGTAAATTGTTATATGGTTTGGTTTCAGGTAAATGTTCAGAATCAGGTTGCTATGGACACAGGGGCAAACTATGAGAGATAGAATATTGGATGGTGCATTCTCCTGCAGAACCTGACCATACACACGTGACAGAACTCCCTCCAGCACTGTGTCCCAGTTGAACACCTTGTATTTCGTGATGCAAATACCAAACTCCCAGTGCAGCAGCAAGAAACACCACGAAAAGTGGAGGATGACCAAATGGCTTCACAGTTCACACGGGGAGACACTTAGGTTCCAGTGTCCACAGTTTACTTAGGAAGAGTGAATTCAGCACTAAGGTCTCATGTTCATTGGAAAATAAGAAACCATGTCCTCCAGGTCACATAGATGCAGACCCATCTTTGATGGTCTCACTACAAAGGAAGCTAAAGCTCCATACAACAAAATATATTTCAAGTGCCCAACCTCAGAGGGACTTTCTCAAGAAGTCTTTAGGCCAGCAGAGCTCCATGTGTGTGGACTGTTTAAACTTTCCCTTACTTTTGGAAACTCCTTTACCACCTCCAATTTTTTGAACTACTGAGTATATTTTATTCCACATATGAATTCACAGATTTTCTAACTCTTCTCCTCTAATTGTGTTTTACTAGGGTCGAAGGTAATGACAAGGCATTGTTCTTGATGAGAGTTGGAAGATTTTTGTGTAGCATATGTTTGCGTACACATTGGATTCATTTTCCTATTTTCCATCCAAAATACTGAATCTCTGACACTATCCCATACCCTACTAGACTTTGACGATTAATCCTAATATGGTGAAGAAAAATAACCCAAAGAGAATAGAAATACAAGCAGTTCAGAGGAGGCATGGTGTATACTAGGTCTTGCCTTTTGCATGATAAAGGGTAGGTATTATAAAAATTGTCAATTTTTAATTGAAATAGTTCTACATGTGTTTTTAAAGGTAACGAATATGTGACTTCCTGTTTCCTTTTCTCTGTAGCCTATTCAGCACATGTGTTTTTATACGCACATATAGAATCCTACTTGGTATCACACATAATTTCTTTTGAGGCTACTGACTTGGAAGATAAAAATTGTGAGTAGAGATCATTCCTCCTAAACGCTGTTGAAACTGAAAATTCAACCTATGTCAGCTTCCTAGTAGAACAACATTATACATGAATCCATGTTAAGCAAAATGAATATTTTTCGATATGTGGATTATATATATTTCATGATGAAATGCGATTGGCATATATATTGCTACTTTTAATGTCTGTGCATGTGTCTGTGTGTGTGTGTGTGTGTGTGACTCTCCAAGTTTTTTAAAATATGAAATATATGTGTATTATATACACTCCCTAAATTCATTCATGTTCATGTATGTGGATTTATAATCAACTTTTCAGAAGATTATTCTCAGAAATATTCATCCACCTTGAATACATATTTGTTTCCCATTTCTGAAATCTGACTTCAGTTAATGGTTCATACAAATCCTAACATTTCTACATTAACTGACCCAGTTTAACATCAATGCAAGTAGATTCCTATGGGACATGATGTCTATTTTGAACTTCATTTCTATTCAACACTGCTACATTACTATTTCTTCACGTTTAGCCCATCATAGCATATATATTTCATCCACAAGTTCACAAATTTAGAGGCATTTGGTTCACTTTAAATCCCTTCCTGCTTTAGAACACATGTATTCCTCCAGGTTTCTTGACTGGATTTTTTGAGACTTCTTTCCAAACACATTATTTTCGATTTCCATAATCCTTTTGAAGAAAATAAGACACACCCTTCATGATAAACCATAACCTAATATTACCATTAGATGTATAACTGGTTGGAATGAATGATTTTATATCAATATTAGATTTCCTGTATATTTTCAGATATCAATTAAATGAATTATTTAAAGTGGAACCAGTTATATTATTTATTCACAGTATGGTCTATTCATGCATTATCTCTATATTCACAGACACAGCGTACACCTCTTTGTACCCCCAATACTAATTTATACGTCTTCTCAATATTGCTCCCGGAAATGGTGGAAGAAATACTCATGTCACCTGATCTACATATACATTTTATCACAGTAATATTCTTGACAAAACTGCAAAGGTCACACTTATGATTTTACAAAGCCTAAATGGAAAGTGAACATGGATTACTAAAAACATCCATGTCCAGGTTGCCTAATGCTCTCAAATGTCATTCTTTGGTGACTACATATTTGTTTCTTCCTAAGATTATATATTCAAACTCAATCCTGTTGAAAATGTCTAATCCTAACAATCACTTTGTACTTTGCCTAATTTCCTATTGTCTTCCTTGATATTTGCTTTCCTACATTTTTTCCCTAGTTCATCATTGTGAATGACTCTTCACATGTGCTGACATTGGCATTCACTCTCTAATCGAAACCCTGTTGCTAAAGAGTTTTTTTTTTTTCCAAATTCTATACTCACACTTCTTCCGAAAACTACCGACTGTCTTTCTAATCTTACCGACTAGCCCTTTTGGAGTTGATGTTCCCTTCTAAATTCAATCATCCAAGGTACAAAGTCTTATGCCATTGTATATTGATTTATCCAAGAAATCTCTGCTGAAGGTAATTCAATGCTAAGTATCCCAATCAAGGGCCCAATTCCCTTCTGGGCTTCAAATCTTACCTAGATTTCTGTTTTCATACATATATTTCACCTCTATGTTCTTATAAATATAGCAGATTCCCAATATCATTATTCATCCCTCAGAATAATTCCTAACCAAAATTGAACAAGTTATTAATGCTAACCATACACTGTTCCCTCAATCTAACTTTACAGAAGAGCGGGACAGAGTTGTATTGTAAGACCTTACAATACAGGAATATAGGGGATCTTCCACCTGCTGAGAACCTCAAAGGTCTATGCAGATATGACCCCTGGAGAAGATGTAGGCAGATATGAAGGACCAAACAAGGCCTGTGTGGAGAGCTGATCCCGGGTGCCTATGGTTGATATACCATTCTAACTTGTGAAAGTGTCACATGAAGTAGGGGTAGCCACCAGCACTTGTCCCCGTTGAACTCCTTGTATATAGTTAAGCAAATACCAAACTCCCAGTGCAGCAGCAAGAAACACCACGAAAATGGAGAATGAACAAATGGCTTCACAGTCCACATGGGGAGACACTTAGCCCCCAGTGGCCACAGTTTACCTACAAAGAGGGAATTCAGTACTGCTGCCATATGTTCATTATAAAATAAGATACCATGTCCTCCAGGTCACATAGATGCACACCCAGCTTTGATGGTCTCACTACAAAAGAAGCTATTGCTCCAGACAACAATATAAATTTAAGTGCCCAACCTCTTAGCCAGTTTCTCAAGAAGTCTTTAGGCCAGCAGACCTCCATGTTTGTGTTGTGTTTACAATGTCCCTTACTTTGAGAAACTCCTCCACCATATCCAAGGTTGTGAACTCCTGAGAATTTCCCATTCCAGATTGGATTTATTTTGCAATTTTCCATTCTACAGTAACTGACCTAGGTTTACATCAATGCAAGTAGATTCCTATGGAACATGATGTGTATTTTGAAGTTCATTTTTATTCAACACTGTTACATTACTATTTCTTCAGTTTATGCACATAATAGGATATATATTTATTCCACAAGTTAGGAAGTTTATAGGCATTTGTTTCACTTTCAATCACTTTCTGCTTCAGAACACATGTATTTCTCCATGTTTCTTGACTGGTCTTCTCATGAGACTTCTTTCCAAACACATTATTTTCTATTTCCGTAATCACTTTTGAAACAAAACTCACACACCCTTCCTTATAAACCATAACTCTAAGATTACCATTAGATGTATAACTATTTGGAATGAATGATTGTATATCAATATAAGATTTCCTATATATTTTCAGATATCAATTCAATCCATTATTTAATTGGAACCAGTTATATTTTTTCCCAGTATGATCTATGTATGCATAATCTCTATATTCATAGACACAGCATACACCTCTTTGTACCCCCAATACTAATTTATTCGTCTTCACAATATTGCTCCCGGAAATGGTGGAAGAAATACGCATGCCACCTGATCTACATATACATTTTATTACAGTAATATTCTGGACACCAAATGCAAAGGTCACACTTATTATTGTACCAAAGCCTAAATGGAAAGTGAGCATGGATTACTAAAAACATCCATGTCCACATTGCCTAATTCTCTCAAATGTCAATCCTATTCGTGACTACATATGTATTTCTTCCTAAGATTATATATTCAACCTGAACCCTTTGAAAAAGTCTAATCCTATCACTTTATAGTTTGCCTGATTTTGTAATGTCTCTATTGATATCTGCTTTCCTACATATTTCCCAAGTTCATCATTGTGATTGACTCTTCACATGTGCTGACAAATATTCACTCTCTAACCAAAACCCTATTGCTAAAGAACTTTTGTTTCAAATACTATACTCACTCTTCTTCCTATACCTACCGACTATCTTCCTAATCCTACCAACTATCCCTGTTTGACTCGATGTTCTCTTGTACATTCAATCATCCAAGGTAGAAGATCCTATGCCATTGATTATAGATTCATCTTAGACATCTATGCATAACATAATTCAATGCTAATTATCCCAGTCAAGGTCCCAATGCCATTCTGGGCTTCGAATCTAAACTAGATTTCTGTTTTCATAATTATATTTCACCTCTATATTCTTTTAAATATTTTAGGTTCCAAATACCATCATTCATCCAGCAGAATGATTTCTAACCCAAATCAAACATGTTGTTAACCTTAACCATTCACTGTTCCATCAATCTAACTTTACAGAAGAGCAGGGATAGAGATGTATGAGATCTTTCACCTGATGAAAACCTCAAAGGTACATGCATAAATGATCTCTGAAGAACATGAAGGCAGCTATAAAAGACCTGAGACAGCAAAAGTCATCTTCAATGGCAAACAACCTGGTCAGGATGAAGGGTTCTGACTGAATCAGCCTCTCTCTTCTTAATGTAGAGAAAATGGACCAAACCCAGCCTGTGTGGGTAGCTGTCCCAGGGCGCCTATTATTGATATACCGTTCTATCTTGTGAAAGTGTAACAGGAAGTAGGGGCAGTCTCCTTCTCATGTGACACTTGGAAGCCACTGGTAGGACAAAGTGGTTGCCAAGGCAGTAACCTCATTCAGTTCCTGAAGGAAGTGACCTCACCTCACTTCCTTGGTGATTAAAATCTCTGAACTTGGGATTCATGAAGCCAGTCACCCATAGCCAGTCCCAGTCCCAGTCCCAGTGGTCACACTTGTTTGGATTTACCAAAGACAGAGTCAGTTTTTCTTGGTAACTACTGATGTGAGGATGGCCAAATGCCAGGAAAGCTTTAAAGAGGAGCCGTTTCTGAGAAAGCAGGTAGTGGCTCACCTCTGGCTCCTGACACCTTCACAGAGTTAGCCAAGGAGATCAGATCTGACACAGGTCAGGCCATTTCAGGGGAACATAGTATGGTCCACCAGTCAGAGGACACTCTGGATATTCACAGACCTACTTGAGTTAAGGAGGTGCCTTTGTCGGTGTGGGTGTGAGTTTGTGGTTTTGTCTCATGTTCTGAGAATAGGTAGGAAAGGCAGTTTGTTTGGATTGGAGTGGACTGTTTCTAGTAAGTCGTTAGACAAGGCGAGTGCTTCTATGTCTGTGTTTCCCACTCTGTCCGTGGTTGTAGACATTAGAAAAGAGAATGCATCAAGGATGTGTCCTGTCTAGTAGAATGCTTCCCAGCATTCTTCCTGCCCAATTTAGGAATGGACTGTGGCTCGCCTTATGCATGGGAAACACCTACTAACTTTCTAAGTTCCTGTTTTCTTCCTGAATTCCGGCAAACCTCAAGAATAGGCCCATGGTTTTGAGTCCAAGATATGTACCACCTCCAAGCTCTGTGACATGGCCAAGTGCTTGATAGCTGTAGGGAATGGGAACATCTTAGAAAACTCAAATATCTGTGTGACCAGTAAACTCTCAGTGGATAAACCCTGCTTTGGTTCATTTGCATACTTATGGTTATGTTGCCCTGAATGTCAAGAAGGTCTTTGCCTCAGGCCACCCCTTTGTGAAGCCTGAAGAAAACTGTTTTCAAATGGAAATAAATGGGCATAACATGTGGCTCTTTGCTTAATTGCTTTGAAAAGGGACGTGTCCGAATCAGCCTTTTGGGCCTGTGTGAGGTTGTGGCTTAGATTCTCAGCACATGGTAGATCTAAAGATAGATTCCATTTGTGCAATCAAAACCAAAATGGCAAAAAATCACTCATTGTGGATGAGTCTCTTGCCTTCCTCTGTTAGGTTCTTTACCTCCATCAAGTGTGAATAGGAGTCCTTTAGGTCAAATGAGTTCTTCAAATCCCTGCAGAGGTGCTTGTGTTTTCTCAAGATTCCATATCACATAAAGAATCTATACCTGAGAGTCAGTAGGCCTCAAATTGGAGAAGGAGAGCAGTATTAATGGCAGGCCTATTTGATCACTCCTGGTTCACAGGAAGGGTGTCCATGTCACCCTCACTTTAGGCAAATGAGGGACAAGCGACATTATTTTGGACACTCTCTTGGGATGCATCCTGAATGGTAACCTCCAGCCAGAGGTTATGATGAATGTCTATATTTAAGAAGATGAGGGCCATGTGGGTGTCTTTTGGTTTTAATTGTGGTCATTCTTGTGGCAGTTGGAAGAGATCACTGGATCCACCTGGGCTTGAACTCTGGTGTCATTCCCCTTAGAGCCTGAGTTCTGGAACACATATCAAAGAAGAATTGCCATAAATTGTGTGGGGATTTTAAGAGGCCACGCATGAGAGTCGCCCTTGGAAACTGAGATCTATGCCCACGGCGGCTTTCCACAGAGCACTGGGAATCTCAGACAGGATATCACATGATTTAATTCTGAAAGACTTGGCAGCCATATTTTATAGTCAAAAAACACATGGACCTCAATTTTAGACCTCAATGGGCGTGGCTTCATGTGACCTTTTGGCCACTCTTTGGGAAGCCTTGCCTGTGAGAGTTCTCCAGAGCTTTCATTGAAATGATCTTCCTCAACATTGAATGATTCCTGAATGAATTGAAATAAACAGTGCCTCCAACTTCATCCTTGAAAATTGGCTAGATAAATACCATGAAATTTTTAAAATTCCAATGACCAGGTGGCACTGAAGAACCTTTGGATGTCCTGTTGCTGATCATGAGTGTACCAGACAGTGCCTTGATTAACAGGCTTTCATGAATATGGTGTAGAACAGAGATGCCAGTAATTTGGAGCCTGCAGAATAGTGGGCCTAGAGCAGAGGTGATTAAGTGTGTGATAAAACATCTGTGGTGGGGTCATGTGGATCTGCCATTGTCTTCCAAATGGCTTGTGACTGACATGGTGCAGCCAGCAGAACATTGTATGTAAACGCATCATGTTATATGGAGAGGTTTAAGGGCAATGTTCAGAATCAGGTTGCTATGGTCACGGAGGCAACCTATGTGGTATACAAGTCCTGTTGGTGCATTCTCCTGCAGTCCCTGACCCACCATATGTGACAGAACTCCCTCCAGGACTGTGGCCAAGTTTAACTCCTTGTATTTCATGAAGCAAATACAAAACTCTCAGTGCAGCAGGAGACATTATAAAAAGTGGAGGATGATGAAATGGCTTCACAGTCCACATGGGGAGACACATAGCCCCCAGTGGCCATAGTTCACCTACAAAGAGAGAATTCAGCACTACTGCTTCATGTTCATTGGAAAATTATAAACCATGTCCTCCAGGTCACAGAGATGCATAAAGACGTTTGATGGTCTTACTAGAATAAAAGCTAAAGTTCCTGAAAACTACATATATTTCAACTGTCCATCTTAGAGGCAGTTTCTCCAGACGTCTTTAGGCTGGCAAATCTTCATGTTTGTGGAGTTTTTACATTGTCCCTTACTTTTGGAAACTCCTCTACCATCTCCAAGGTTGTGAAATCCGGAGCAGTTTTCATTTCAGGTATGAATTCAAAGATTTTCTAACTCTTTTTCTCTAATTGTGTCTTACTTGGGGTGAAGGTAATGTCAAGTTATTGTTCTAAATGAGAGTGGGAAATTTTTTGTGTAACACTAATTTGCATACACATTGATCCATTTCCAATTTTCCATTCGAAATACTGAATCCCTGACAGTAACTCATACACTACTATACTCTGACTACTAATCCTAATATGATGAAGAATAATACAGAAGAATAATTTCTCTGTAGCCTACTCAGCACATGTATTTTTATATGCACATACAGAATCCTACCTGGTATCACACGTACATTTTCATGAGTTGGCTGAATTGGCAGATACAAATTGTGAGAAGAGATCAGTCCTCCTAAACGCTGTGGGAACTGAAAATTCAAACTATGTGTAAGCTTCCCAGTAGAACAATATTATACATAAATCCATGTTCAGTATAATAAATATTTTGCATCTGTGAATGATGTATATTACATGATGAATTACAATTAGCATATATATTGATACTTTTTAATGTATATTTGTGTTTATTTAAAAAAAAATATATATATACACTCCTGATTTCTCAAAATATGAAATGTATGTGACTTATACACACTCTGTAAATTCATTCATGTTCATGTATATAAATTTATAATCAACTTTTCAGAAGATAATTCTCAGAAATATTCATCCACCTGAAATACATATTTATTTCCCAGTACTGAAAACTAATTTCAATCAATGGTGTTTACAAATCCTAATATTTCTACAGTAACTGACCCAGTTTAACATCAATGCCAGTAGATTCCTATGGGACATGATGTCTATATTGACCTTCATTTTAATCCAACACTGGTACATTACTATTTCTTCAGTTTTTGCACATCATAGGATATGTATTTCTTCCACAAGTTTAAAATATATAGGAATTTGTTTCACTTTCAAACACTTCTTGCTTCAGAACACATGTATTCCTCCATGTTACTTGACTGGTCTTTTCATGAGACTTCTTTCCAAATACATTATTTTCAATTTCCATAATCAATTTCGAAGCTAAACTCACACACTCTTCATGATGAACCATAACATTAATATTAACATTAGATGTATAACTGGTTGGAATGAATAATTGAATATCAATATAAGATTTCCTCTATATGTTCACGATTCAATTCAATCCACTATTTAAAGTTGGAACCAGTTATGCTTTTTATTCACAGTATTGTCTATTAATGCATTATCTCTATATTAATAGATACAGTGTACTCTTCTTTGTCCCTTCAATACTAATTTATACGTCTTCAAAATATTGCTCCCAGAAATGGTGGAAGAAATACTCATGTCACCTTATCTATATATAGATTTTATCACAGGAATATTCTGGACACAAAAAACGAAGGTCACACTCATGATTGTATCAAAGCCTAAATGCCAAGGGAGCATGGATTACTAAAAAAACCATGTCCAGGTTGCCTAATGCTCTCAAATGTAAATCAAATTGGTGACTACATATTTGTTTCTTCTTAAGATTATATATTCAACCGCAACCATGTTGAAAATGTCTAATCCTATCACTCACTTCATACTTTGCCTGATTTGGTAATATCTTTATTGATACCTGCTTTCATACATATTTCCCCCAGTTCATCATTGTGACTGACACTTCACATATGCTGACATTTACATTCACTCTCTACCCGAAACCTTATTGCTAAAGAACTTTTGGTCCAAATCCTATACTCACTCTTCTTTCTAAACCTACAGACTATCTTCCTAATGCTACTGACTATACTTTTTTGACTCGATGTTCTCTTCAACAATCAATTATCCAAGGTATAAGGTCCTATGCCATTGTATATCAATTTATCTGAGACACATGTGCAGAACATAATTCAAACCTAAGTATCCCACTCAAGGGCCCAGTTCCCTTCTGGCTTCCAATCTTACCTAGATTTCTGTTTTTATACTTATATTTTACCTATATATTTTTGTAAATATCACAGGCTCCCAATACCATTATTCATCCGGCAGAAAGATTCCTAACGCAAATCAAACATGTTATTAACCCTAAACATACACTTTTCCCTCAATCTAACTTTACAGAAGAGGAGGGACAGAGTTGGTCTTACAATACAGGAATGTAGGGGATCTTCCACCTGCTGAGAACATCAAAGGTATATGCAGAAATGATCCCCTGAGATGATGAAGGAAACTATGAAGGACCTGAGAGAGAAAAAGACATCTTCCATGGCAAACTATCTGGTCAGGATGTAGGGATGTGTCTGAATCAGCCTCTACCTTCTTAATGTAGAGAAGATGGACCAAACCAGGCCTGTGTGGAGAGCTGTTCTCAGGTACCTATGGTTGGTATACCATTCTAACTGTGAAAGTGTGACAGGAAGTAGGGACAGCCTCCATCTCATGGGACCCTTAGAAGTAACTGTTAGGACAAAGTGGTTGCCAAGTCAGTGACCTCATTCAGTTCCTGAAGGAAATGACCTCACCTCACTGCCTTGGTGATGGAACTCTATGGACGTTTGATCCTGGAAGACAGGCACCAAGAGCCAGTCACAGTCCCAGTCCCAGTGGTCTCACTTGTTTTGATTTACCAAGAACAGAGTCAGTCTTTCTTAGTACCTACTGATGTGACGATGGCCAAATGACAGGAAAGCTCTGAAGAGGAGCTTTTCCTGGGAAAGCAGGTAGTGGCTCACCCATGGCTCCTAACAACTTCAAAGTGTTGGCCAAGGAGACCAGATCTGATACAGGACAGGCCATTTTGGGGGAACATACAATGGCCCACCATTCTGAGGACACTCTGGATAGTCACAGACTTACTTGAGCAAAGGAGGTGCCTTTGAGTGTGTTTGTGTGGGTTTGTGGTTTTGTCTCATGTTCTGAGAATAGGTAGGAAAGGCTCTTTCTTTGGATTGGTGTGGACTGTTTCCAGTAAGTCGTTTGACAAGGCGAGTGCTTCTATGTCTGTGTATCCCACGCTGTCCGTGATTGTAGACATTAGAAAAGAGAATGCATCAATGGATGTGTCCTGTCTAGTAGAAAGCTTCCAAGCATTCATCCTGCCCAATTTACAAATGGACTGCAGCTTGTCTTATTGAAGTGCAACATCTGCTCTCAGTAGTTTCTGTTTTCTTCCTGAATTCTGGAAACTCTCCAGAATAGCCTCATGGTTTTGTGTCCAAGATATGTACCACCTCCAAGCTCTGTGAAATGGTGATGTACTGGATAGCTGAAGGGAATGGCGAGAATCTAAGAAAACTCAGATATCAGTGGGACCAGGAAAGTCTCAGTGGAGAAACCCTTCTTTGGGCCTTTTGCTTACCTATTGTTCTGTTGCCCTGAATTTCAGGAAGGTCTTTACCTCAGGACACTAATTTGTGAAGCCTGAAGAAAACTGTTTTCAAATGGAAATTAATGGGCATCACCTGTGGCTCTTTGCTTAATTGCTTTGGAAATGGATGTTTCTGAAACAGCCTCTTGGCCCTGTGTGAGGCTGTGGTTAGATACTCAGCACCTTATACATCCCACGTGTTCATCCAAAACCAAAATGGCCAAAAGAGCAGTTTTTGTGGATGAAGTCTCTCCCTACCTCTGTAAGGTTCCTGACCTCTATCAAGTGAGAATAGGGTGCCTTTGGTTAAATGAGTTCTTCAAAGCCCTTCAGAGGCTAGCCCATAGGTGATTCCAATGATTCCAATTCACATGAAGAATCTAAACCCCACAGTCAGTAGTCCTCAAATTAGAGAAGCAGAGCAGTATTAACGGCAGGCCTATTTGATAAGTCATGGTTCACAGGAAGGTGTTCAGGCCACCCCAACGTTAAGCAAATGAGGGGCAAGGGAGCTTATTTTGGACACTGTCTTGGGCTGTGCCCCTCATGGAAACCTCCAGCCAGAGGTTAAAATGAGTATCTATATGGAAGAAGATGACGGCCATGTGGAAGTGTTCTGGTTTTAATTGTGGTTATTAGTGTGGTTGTTGAAAAATATGACTGGCTCCACCTGGTCTTCAATTCTAGTGTGATTCCCCTTAGAGACTGAGTTCTGGAACTGATCTCAGAGAGGTATTGCCATGAGTTTTGTTGGGATTTTAGGAGGCCATGCATGAGAGTCACCCTTGGAAACTGAGATCTGTGCCCAGGAAGGCTTTCCACAGAGCACAGGGAATCTCAGCCAGGTTATCACATAATTTTTTTCTGAAAGAATTAGCACCCATAGTTGAGAGTCAAAACACGCAAGGATTTTACATTGTAGACCTCAATATGCCTGGCTTTATGTGACCATTTGGCAACTCTTTGGGAAGCCTTGCCTGTGAGAGTCTTCCAGAGCTTTCATTGAAATGGGCTTCCTCACCATTTAATGGTTACTGAATTAAATGAAACCCTCAGTGCCTCCAACTTCAACCTTAAAAAATGTGCTCGATAAATACCATGACATTTTTGAAATTCCCATTACCAGGTGGCACTGGAAAACCATTGGAGATCCTGTTGCTGATCATGAGTGTACGAGAAAGTGCCTTGACTGACTGGGTTTCACAAAAATGGTGTAGAACAGAGATGCCAGTAAGTTGGAACCTGCTGAGTAGTGGGCCTACAGCAAAGGTGGGTAGGTGTGAGATAAAACATCTCTGGTGGTTTCATGTGGATTGGCCATTGGCTTTCAAATGGCTTGTGACTGACATGATGCAGCCAGCAGACCCTTATATGTAAAGGCATCTTGTTATATGGATAGGTTTCTGGGCAATGTTCAGAATCAGGTTGATATGGTCAAGGGGGCAAGCTATGTTGGACATAAGCCTGGTTGGTGCATTCTCCTGGAGACCCTGTCCCACCACACGTGACAGAACTCCCTCCAGCACTGTGTCCCAGTTGAACTCCTTGTATTTCATTAAGCCAATACCAAACTCCCAGTGCAGCAGCAAGAATCACCACGAAAAGTAGAGTATGACCAAATGGCTTCACAGTCCACACGGAGAGACACTTATCCCCCAGTTGCCACAGTTTACCCACAAAGTGAGAATTCAGCACTGCTGCCTCATTTTAATTGGAAAATAAGATACCATGTCCTCCAGGTCACATAGATGTTGACCCAGTTTTGATGGTCTCACTACATAGGATGCTAAAGCTACAGACAACAACATACATTTTAAGTGTCCCAACTCATAGGCAGTATCTCAAGAAGTCTTTAGGCCTGCAGAGCTCCATGTTGTGGAGTGTTTACCTTGTCTTTTACTTTTGGAAACTCATCTACCACCTCCAAGGTTGTGAACTCCTCAGCATATTCCATTTCGTGTATGTATTCACAGATTTTCTAACTCTTATCCTCTAATTGTGTATTTCTTCCAGTGAGGGTAATATCAAGGGATTGTTTTTAATGTGAGTGGGAAGATTATTGTGTAGCACATATTTGCAAACACATTGGGTTTACTTTCCTATTTTCCATTTGAAATACTGAATCTCTGACACTAACCCATACCCTACTAGACTCTGACTACTAATCCTTATATGATGGGAAATAGTAACCCAAACAGAATACAAATACCAGCAATTCAGAGAAGGCATGGTATGTAGTTGGACATCCCTTTTGCATTATATTGTGTAGGAGTTATAAATATAGTTAATGTTTATTGACATAGTTCTCCATGTGTTTTTAAAATTAACAAATGTGTGAATTCCTCTCTCCCTTTTTCTGTAGCCTATTAAGCACATGTATTTTTATATGCACAAATAGAATCCTACCTGGTATCACATGTACATTCTTCTGAGGTGGCTGACATGGCAGATAAAAATTGTGGGAAGAGATCACTCCTCCTAACCTCTGTTGGAACAGAAAATTCAACCTATGGGTGCGCTTCCTAGTTGACCAACATTATGCTTAAATCCATTTTCAGTAAAATGTATATTTTTGGATAAGTGGATGTTATATATTTAATGATGAATTTCGATTGGCATATATATTGCTACTTTTTAATGTCTCGGTGTGTGTGTTTGTGTGTGTGTGTGTATATATATATATATATATATATATATATATATATATATATACTCTCCCGATTTTTCAAAATATGAAATATATGTGTCTTATTATACACTTCCTAAAATTATTCATATTCATGTATGAGGATTTATAATGAACTTTTCACAAGATTATTCTCAGAAATATTCATCCACCTGAAATACATATTTGTTTCCTAATACTGAAAACTAACTTCAGTGAATGGTGCATACAAATCATAATATTTTGACATTGCAAGATGGCCGCGAATAGAGAGCATCATACCCAGTGTACCGCGCCACTGCGCAGGTGACTAACGACTAAGAACGACAAAAAACTATCTTCTTAGGAACTTACAGCAAAATGGGGGTGCACTGAAACCTAGAAGAAGGATTTCTAGCACTGAGGTCCGGTAAATGAGTCTCAAACATGAGCCAACTCTGTGACCGGAGATCCTGTCTGACTGATCCGCGCGACCCGTCCAGTGGCTACAGACAGCAGGGCACCACCGAGATGTGATCAATAATCATGGAGAAACGTTGATGCAGATTCTGTGGAATTCTGCCAGTAGAGTCTCCACTGAGCCCTGGGCTGAGTTCAGGGTTTCAGATGGGGAAGGAAGTGGTACAGTTCTAACCCCCACAATAGAAACTCCACGAAGGAAACCAACGGCCACCATCTTGGTGAGCTGAAGTAACGACAGCCACTCCCCTACAGATTGCAACAATAAAACAGGTGCTGTTACTCAGCTCATTTCCCATACTTCGGAGAATTTGCATCAAATCTCTCCTAGGCTTTCTGGGGGAGAGATTATCAGAGGGAGCCTGCATTAAGATAGGGGAAAACTAGAGGCACCTGACTTTCAACTCCCCCTCCCATCATTGGTGAAAAAACCTGTCTAGCCAGCGCTGAGAGAGGGGCAAGCGGAAAAAAAAATCAAAACAATAGAGTGCCGTGGTTCCCAATAGCCAACTGTGCAATCAGAGATCCGGGCTGATTGAATCATGCAGCCAGGCCTGCTGTTTCAGATGGCGGGGCACCACTGAGAAGTGACCTGAAGCAGGGAGAAATGTTGCTGCGGATTCTGTGGAATCCTGCCGGCTGAGCTCCCACTGATCCCCGGGCTGAGTTTGGGAATTCAGACAGGGAAGAAAGTGGTATAGTTCTATCCCCCACAAAAGAAACTCCACCAAGGAAACCAGCGGCCACCATCTTTGAGATCTGAAGTAACCACCGCCCCTCTCCAATAGACTGCAACAATAAAACTGATGTGTGTTACTCAGCTCATCTCTCATACAGCGGGGAATTCACATAAAATGTCTCCTAGGCTTTCCGGGGGAGGGTTAATCAGAGCAAGCCTGCATAAAGACGCAAGAAAAACTAGAGACACCTGACTTTCGACTCCCCCTACCATCAGTGGCCATAACGAAACGTGTATAGCCAGTGCTGGGGGAGGGGCAAGCGGAAAAAATCAAAACAATAGAGTGTCTGGGTTCCCAAAAGACACCCTCCACACCCAACAAACGGCAGGCAAAGAGTACAGTTTGAACTGCTGAGAGGCATCACTCAGGGGAAATCTGGTCTAGAAAAAGAAACCAGGACAAGCAGGAGAAACCAAAGGACTAGAAGGCAGGCCCTTGTGACTGGGCGGCTGGAGACCGCAGGCCTGCAAGTGACATTCCACCCACTGCCTGAGTGACTGGGGGGCTGAGGAATTCCCGCCCGCCGGCAACCGAGCGTGAGACTGCGTGGCTAGAGATTGCCAACCCAACGGCGACAGACCACCTGCTGCCCGCGTGACTGGGCGGCTGGAGACCGCCTGCCCGCTGGCGACCAACCGCGCAATTGGGCGGCTGGAGACCGCCTGCCTGCCAGTGACCCAGAGCTGAAACAAACCAGAGACAGTCAAGTCCCACCCCCCAATTCGGACACCTCGGCAAGGAGCCTGGGGCCGGCGAAAGCAGAGAGGTGACATCACTGGAGCTCGGCCTTCGGAATTACTTCCAAGCGGAATCCACTTTAGCAGGCATTGTTTACCAACACAAAGGAGAGACAACAGAGATATACAACACCAAAACAAATCTAAAGAATAAAGCAGAAACACAGCAATCAAATAGAGCTGGAAAGTAACGTGAACATCATGAAAAAACAAAAGCAAAAAAGGAGTACAAACAATGCAGGACAACTTAAATCTACAGGAGGACCTTGAAGCATCATAAACAGGGATAGGGAAAGAACTCAAGGCATACCGAACTCAGATGGAAAGGAATATTAGAGAAGACATGAGGCAGCAAGTCCAAGCAATAAAAGTATATTTTGAAAATGAATTAAACAAACAAATTCAAATGGCAAAGAATGAGCATTACCAGGAGATAGAGATCTTAAAAAAAAATATTAAACAGTAATCCTAGAAATGCAGGAAAATATAAACCAAATTAAAAACTCAAACGAGAATATTACAAATAGACTAGATCAAGTAGAAGTCAGAACATCAGATAATGAAGACAAAGTTTATCAACTTGAAAAGAATTGAGTAAACACAGAAAAGATGCTTAAATCCCACCAGGAATTTATTCAAAAGATATGGGATGTCATAAAAAAACAAAAAACAAATTTAAGAGTCATCAGGATAGAAGAAGGCATAGAGATTCAAACCAAAGGAATGGACAACATATTAAATGAAATAATTCTATAAAACTTCCCAGAGATGAATGATGGATTGGATTGTCAATTCCTGGAAGCCTACAGGACCCCAAACATTCAAAACCAAAATAGACCAACTCCAAGACAAATAATTATGAAGATAGCCAACATACAGAACAAGGAGAGAATATTAAAAGCTATAAGAGAAAGGAGGCAGATTACATTCAGGGGTAAACCAATTAGGTTAACAACTGATTTTTCATCACATTCTTTGAAAGTGAGAAGATCCTGGAACAATGTAATTCAAATGCTGAAAAAAAAAAAGAATTCCAACCAAGAATACCATATAAAGCAAAGTTAAGCTTCAGATTTGGCAATGAAATTAAAGTCTTTCACGATAAACAAAAGCTAAAACAATTCTCAGCCAGAAAACCAGCACTGCAAAGCATTTTGTGCAAAATACTACAAGAAGAAGAGTTAAAAAATAGTGCCCAAAACTAACAGTGGGAAGTATCTCAGTAAAGCGGGAGGAAAGTAACCAAAAAAAGTAAAAACTATCCAAACTAAAATATAATAAATAAATAAACATGACTGGAAGTACAAATCATTTTTCAATTGTAACCTTAAATGTTAATGGCCTAAATTCACTAATCAAGAGACATGTGCTAGTAACCAGGATCAAAAAAACAAATCCAACAATATTCTGCCTTCAGGAGACTCATATGATAGGAAAAGACATACACAGGCTGAAGGTAAAAGGTTGGGTAAAATCATAACACTCACATGGCCCTCGGAAGCAAGAAGGATTTGCCATACTCATATGGAATAATATCAACTTCAAACCTAAGTTAATCAAAAGGGATAAAGAATGACACTATATTCTGTTAAAAGGAATCATCCACCAACAAGAAAAAAACAATTATCAATTTGTATGCACCAAGCAATGGAGGTGCAACATTCATAAAACAAACTCTCCTCAAGTTCAAGAGTCAAATAGACTACAACACAATAATTATGGGTGACTTCAACACACCACTCTCGGCATTAGAGAGATCCTCTAGACAAAAACTGAATAAAGAAACTATAGAACTCAACAGCACAATCAATAACCTAGACTTAACCGACATATATAGAATGTATCAACCATCATCAAGTGGATACATGTTCTTCTCAGCAGCACATGGATCCTACTCAAAGATACACCATATATTATGCCATAGGGCAATTCTTAGTAAATATAAAGGCATGGAGATTATACCGTGCACCATATCTGATCATAATGGAATGAAACTGGATATCAATGAGAAAAGAAGGAAGGAAAAATCCTACATCACATGGAAAATGAACAACATGCTACTGAATGACCAATGGGTTACAGAAGACATAAAGAAGGAGATAAAAAATTCTTAGAGACAAATGACAATACAGACACAACATACCGGAATCTATGGGACACAATGAAAGCAGTTTTAAGAGGGAAATTCATTTCTTGGAGTTCTTTCCTCAAAAAAAGAAAAAAAAAACAACAAATAAATGAACTTAAACTACACCACAAAAACCTAGAAAAGGAAGAGCAAAACAACAGCAAATGTAGTAGAAGACAAGAAATAATTAAATTTAGAGCAGAAATCAATGAAATTGAAACAAAAAAAAAAGTTGAAAAAATTGATAAAACTAAAAGTTGGTTCTTTGAAAAAATAAATAAGATCAACAGGCCCTTAGCCACGCTAAGGAAGAGAAGAAGAAAGAGAATTCAAATTACTAACATGTGGGATAAAAAAGGCAATATCACAACAGACACTACAGAAATATGGAAGATAATTAGAAAGTATTTTGAAACACTATATTCCAATAAAATAGAATATTGTGAAGATATTGATAAATTTCTTAAGTCATACGATCTGCCCAGATTGAGTCAGGAAGACACAAACAATTTAAACAGGCCAATAACAAACGAAGACATAGAAGAAGCAATCAAAAGACTGCCAACCCAAAAAAAGCCCTGGACCGGATGGGAATACAGCGGATTTCTACAAAACCTTCAAAGAAGAATTAAAATCAATATTTTTCAAGCTTTTTCAAGAAATAGAAAAAGAAGGAGCTCTTCCAAATTCATTCTATGAGGCCAACATCACCCTGATCCCGAAACCAGACAAAGACACTTCAAAGAAAGAATACTACAGACCAATTTCTCTAATGAACTTGGATGCAAAAATTCTCAATAAAATTCTGACAAATCGAGTACAAAAGCATATCAAAATAATTGTGCACCATCATCAAGGAGGATTCATCCCTGTGATGCAAGGATGGTTCAATATACGAAAATCAATAAATGCCATTCACCACATCAATAGACTTAAAGACAAGAACTATAGGATCATCTCGATAGATGCAGAACAGCATTTGACAAAGTTCTGCATCCATTTATGTTCAAAACTCTATAAAAACTAGGGATAACAGGAACTTACCTCAACATTGTAAAAGCTATATATGCTAAACCTCAGGCTAGCATCATCCTAAATGGAGAAAAAACTGAAGGCATTCCTTCTAAAATCTGGAACAAGACAGGGATGCCCTCTATCACCACTTCTATTAAATTTAGTTCTTGAAATACTAGCCAGAGCAATTAAACAGACAAAAGAAATTAAAGGCATAAAAATAGGAAAAGAAGAATTTAAAGTATCACTATTTGCAGATGACATGATAATATATTTAACAGACACAAAAATGTCTACAAAGAAATGGCTAAAGTTAATAAATGAATTCAGAAAAGTGGCAGGATATATAATTAACACGCATAAATCAAATGCATTCCTGTATAACAGAAAAAAAACTTCTGAAATGGAAATGAGGAAAACCACTCTATTCACAACATCCTCAAATAAAATAAGATACTTGGGAATCAACCTAACAAATGAGGTCAAAGATTTATATAATGAAAACTACAGAAATCTAAAGAGAGAAATAGAAGAAGATGTCAGAAGATGGAAACATGTGCCCTGTTCATGAATAGGCATAACTAACATCATAAAAATGGCAATATTACGCAAAGTTCTCTACAGGTTTAATGCAATGCCAATCAAAATTCCAACGGCATTTCTTGTAGAAATAGATAAATCAATCATGAAATTCATATCGAAAAATAAAAGACCCAGAATAGCAAAAGCAACTTTAAGCAGGAAGTGTGAATCTGGAGGTATAGCGATACCAGAGTTCAAACTGTACTACAAAGCAATAGTAACAAAAACAGCATGGAACTGGTACCGAAAAATGCAGGTGGACCAGTGGTACAGAAGAGAGGACACAGAAACCAATCCACAAAATTACAACTTTCTTATATTTGATAAAGGGGCTAAAAGCATGCAGTGGAGGAAGGATAGCATCTTCAACAAATGGTGCTGGGAAAATTGGAAATCCATATGCAACAAAATGAAACTGAATCCCGTTCTCTCGCCATGCACAAAATTTAACTCAAAATGGATCAAGGATCTAGATATAAAATCAGAGACACTGCGTTTCATAGAAGAAAAAGTTGGCTACGATCTACATACTGTGGGGTCGGGCTCCAAATTTCTTAATAGGACGCCCATAGCCCAAGAGTTCTTAACAAGAATAAAAAAATGAGACTTACTTATACTAAAAAGTTTTTTTCTCTGCAAGAGAAACAAAAAGGGAAGTAAATAGAGAGCCTACATCCTGGGAACAAATTTTTACCCCTCACACTTCAGATAGAGCCCTAATATCCAGAATATACAAAGAATTCAAAAAATTATCAATAAGATAACAAATAACCTAATCAACAAATGGGCCAAGGACCTGAAAAGACACTTCACCGAGGAGGACATACAATCAATCAACAAGTACATGAAAAAATGCTCACCATATCTAGCAGTCAGAGAAATGCAAATCAAACCCACCCTAAGATACCATCTCACTCCAGTATGATTGGCAGCCATTATGAAGTCAAACAACAACAAGTGTTTACGAGGATGTGGGTAAAAGGGACACTTGTACACCGCTGGTGGGACTGCAAATTGGTGAGGCCAACATGGAAAGCAGTATGGGGATTCCTGGGAAAGCTAGGAATGGATCCACCATTTGAACCAGCTATCGCCCTTCTCGGACTATTCCCTGAGGATCTTAAAAGAGTGTACTAAAGGGATACTGCCACATCAATGATCATAGTGGCACAATTCACAATAGCTAGACTGTGTAACCAACCTAGATGCAATTCAATAGATGAATGGATAAAAAAATGTGGCATCTATACACGATGGATGCAGCACTAAAAAATGACAAAATCATAGAATTTGCAGGGAAATGGATGGCATTAGAGCAGATTATGCTAAGAGAAGCTAGCCAATCCTTAAAAAAACAAATGCCAAATGTCTGCTTTGATAAAAATAGGGTAACTAAGAATAGAAGAGGGAGGAAGAGCATGAGGAAAAGATTAATATTAAACAAAGACAAGTGGGAGAGAGAAAGGGAGAGAGAAGGGAAAGCATATGGAAATGGTAGGAGACCCTCATTGTTACACAAAATTACATATAAGACGTTGTGAGGGGAAAGGCGGGAACAAGAGAGAGAAGTAAAAAAGCAGATGAGGAAGAGAGGGAAGATAGGATGAAAGGGGAGGGGGGATAGTAGGGGATAATAAAGGTAGCAGAGGACAACAGTCACTAATATGACATTATGTAAAAATGTGAATGTGTAACTGATGTGATTCTGCAATTCGTATTTGGGGAAAATTGGGAGTTCATAACCCATTTGAGTCAAATGTATGAAAGATGATATATCATGAGCTTTCTAATGTTTTGAAAAACCAATAAAAATAAATAAACAAAGGTTTAAAATTGAGTGGGAAGAAATCAGCTAAAAAGGAGTTGAGATGCATTCATTTTGATAAGCAGAAAGTTTGTTTTGTGTAGTTGTAAATATCACAAATTTATTTTACCAGAAAACTGGCTTTTGAAAATGAACATATATTGAGATTAAAGGATAATCCACCTACCTTCATGAAAAATTCATATCATTTCCTATATTTTTCATATTTCATTTTTTTTCGTGAATATTTTGTCATGGACCAGGTCTAGTCTTAGGCTACCTCATCTGACAAGTTCGTGCAATGTGTTGGATTGTTCTTTTCATCTTTTATTTGATAGTTTGTAGCTGATAATGTGTATTTGTCCTTATCTTTATTTGGACATACATACCCAACTATATCTTTGCATTTTATGTTTTACTGGGGAAGAGACTCATCAAAACTCTTTATTATATGTATCAACAATGAAATATTTAGAGCATGCAATTATTCTTAAATTTCCATGAAAATATCTTTGTACCATTTTTCTTATAAAGATGTAGAATTATTACTGTAATAAGTAACTACTTACAAGAAGAATTAAACAATTGACTTTATATCAATCATGAATATGAAAATTAATAAAATAAGTATTTGGCAATAAATATGCAATTGATAGAAATTAAAATCACAAGAAAGCCATTTAAAATGTCAGTGCATATGGTCCTTAAATAAAAGGTTGTTCAAATAAAATTTCACTAATTCATAAGAGTTAATATGCCATATCACAGCTTAATGTAATATAAAAACTTAAATGATAAGTATTGATAAATAAGAATGATACCTGTTTACTTAAATAGGTTTATTTGATTTTCACTGTAAGCTGTTAATTCTAGAAGACTTGAAAATTAAGAAAGACTTAGTCTATATTATTTCTAACAGGCTAATCAAAGTACTTTTAAATATATATGTATATATATCATATGTAATACATATGCATGAATATAGATACATATGTATAATAAATGTATTGTAATATATCTATAGGTTATTATAATTATTAAATTTTCTCAAGAAAAAAGAATGACTATAAAAAAATTCTTAAATGTAAATTTCACAGCATATTACTGTTTGTAATGACATGAGAGAAAAACTCCTATGGAGAGAAAATGAAAAAGGAAGAGAGAGAAGGGGGAAAATGAGGAAGAAAGTGAGTAAAGAAGAGGGAGAGGAGTGTTTGATTACAAGATAAATGTGGAGGGTCTGGGTGTCTGGCTCAGTGGTAACATGCTTGGCTAGCATGTGTGAGGCACTGGGTTATATTCTCAGCACCACATATAAATAAATAAAATGAGGTCGATCAACAACTGAAAAAATAAAAAAAAATAAAAAAGTAGAAATATTACCAAAATTCTAAGTTTTTATGAATGCTAAATAAAAAAAAAATGTTACATATCCTTATGTAATTTCTAGACTCCCCAAAATAGTCATTTAATGATAGATTACTAGTGCGATAACTAAAAATCCATTGCTCTTTCCTCGACATTCTGTGGCATGCTAGTGCTAAAATAAATTGTATTATAACACCAAAAAAAATTCTAATATTTCTACAGTAACTGACCCAGTTTAACATAAATGCAAGAAGATTCCTATGGGATATAATTGTATTTTGACGTTCATTTTTATTCAACACTGGTACATTACTATTTGTCCAGTTTATGCACATCATAGTATGTATATTTCATTCACAATTTAGCAAATTTATACGCATTTGTTTTACTTTCAATCACTTCCTGCTTCAGAACACATGTATTCCTCCACGTTTCTTGACTGCTCCTTTCATGAGACTTTTTTCCAAAGACATTATTTTTGATTTCCATTATCATTTTTGAAGCAAAACTCACACACCCGTCATGATAAACCGTAAACCTAATATTACCATTAGATGTAAAACTGGTGGGAATGAATGATTGTATATCAATATAAGATTTCTTGTATACTTTCAAATATCAATTCAATCCATTGTTTAAAGTGGAACCAGTTATATTATTTATTCACAGTATGGTCTATTCATGCATTGTCTCTATATTGATAGACACAGGGTACACCTCTGTGTACCCTCAATAATAATTTGTATATCTTCAAAATTTTGCTCACAGAAATGGTGGAAGAAAGACTCATGTCAACTGATCTACATATACATTTTATCCCAGTAATATTCTGGACACAAAATGCAAAGGTCACACTTAGGATTGTCCCGAAGCCTAAATGGAAAGTGAACATGGATTACTAAAAACATCCATGTCTTGGATGCCTAATTCTCTCAAATGTCAATCCTATTGGTGAGTACATATTTGTTTCTTCCCAAGATTATATATTCAACCTCAACCATGTTGAAAATGTCTAATCCTATCACTCACTTTATATTTTGTCTGATTTCCTAATGTCTCTATTGATATCTCTTTTCCTACATATTTTCCCCAGTTCATCATAGTGACTGATTCTTCACATGTGCTGACATTTACATTCACTCTTTATCCGAAACCCTATTGCTAAAGAACTTTTTGTCCAAATACTATACTCACTCTTTTTTCTAAACCTACCGACTATCTACCTAATCCTACCGACTATCCCTTTTTGACTGGATGAACTCTTCAACAATCAATCATCCAAGGTACAAGGTCCTATGCCATTGTATATTGATTTATCTGAGACATCTGTGCAGAACATAATTCAAAGATAAGTATCCCAATCATGGGCCCAATGCCTTTCTGGTCTTCAAATCTTACCTAGATTTCAGTTTTCATAATTACATTTCACCTGTATATTCTTATAAATATTGCAGGTTCCCAATACCATTATTCATCCAACAGAATGATTCCTACCACAAATCGAACATGTTATTAATCCTAACTATACACTTTTCCCTCAATCCAACTTTACAGAAGAGCAGGGACAGCGTTGGTCTTACAATACAGGGGTGTAGGGGACCTTCCACCTGTTGACAACCTCAAAGGTCCATGCAGATATGATCCCTGGAGAAGATGCAGGCAGCTATGAAAGGCCTGAGAGAGCAAACGTCATCTTCCATGGCAAACAACCCGGTCAGGTTAAAAGCATGTGTCTGAATCATCCTCTCTCTTCTTAATGTAGGGAAGATTGACCAAACTAGGCCTGTGTGGAGAGCTGTTCCCAGGTGCCTATTGTTTCTATACCATTCGAACTTGTGAAAGTGTCACAGGAAGTAGGGGCATCCTCCATATTATGAGACCCTAGGAAGCAAATGTTAGGACAAAGTGGTTGCAAATGCAGTGACCACATTCAGTTCCTGAAGGAAGTGACCTCACCTCACATCCTTGTTGATGGAACTCTCCGAATTTGGGTTCCAGGAAGCCAGGCATCCAGACCCAGTCCAAGCTCCAGTCACAGTGGTCTCACTTGTTTGGATTTACCAAGGACAGAGTCAGTCTTTTGTGGTACCTAGTGATGTGAGGATGGCCAAATGCCAGGAAAGTTCTGAAGAGGGGCCCTTCCAGAGAAAGAAGTTAGAGGCTCACTGCTGTCTCCTGACAACTTCACAGAGTTGACCCAGGAGACCAGATCTGAGACAGGACAGGCCATCTCTGGGGAACATAGTATTGCCCTCCAGTCAGAGGACACTCTGGATAGTTTCAGACCTACTTGGGGGAAGGAGGTGACTTCGTGGGTGTTTGAGTGGGTTTGTGGTTTTTTCTCATGTTCTGAGAATAGTTAGGAAAGGGGGTTTGTTTGGTTTGGAGTGAACTGTTTCTAGTTAGTCCTTTGAAAAGGCGAGTGTTTCTATGTCTGTGTATCCCACTGTGTCCATGGTTGTAGACATTAGAAAAGAGAATGCCTCAATGGGTGTGTCCTGTCAAAGAGAAAACTTCCAAGCATTCATCCTGCCCATTTTATAAATGGACTGTGGCTTGCCTTATCATTGGGCAACACCTATTATTTTCTTACGTTCCTGTATCCTTCCTGAATTCTGGCCACTCTCCAAAATAGGCTCATGGTTTTGTGTACAAGATATGTACCACTTCCAAGCTCTGTGACATGGCCATGTACTGGATAGCTGAAGGGAATGCATCTCAGAAAACTCTGATATCAGTGTGACCAGTAATTCTCAGTGGAGAAACCCTGCTTTGGGCCTTTTGATTACCTATTGTTATGTTGCCCTGAATATCAGGAACATCTTTTCCTCAGGCTACTCCTTCCTGAAGCCTGAAGAAAACAGTTTTCACATGGAAATGAATGGGCATTTTACCTTTGTGTTTTACAATAAAACCTTCACAGAGATTAGGATCTCATTAACTTAAAAATACTTTTAAATTTTATCTAAGTGTAAAAAGTAACATGTAACTGTACATATCTTTTTGATAACAAGTCCAATTATACAACACAAATGATACACATAAATCTCCAACATGTTTTTATTTTAAGCCTAGAATTACCATACAACCTTAGAACATTTCTGTTTTCATACTTATATTTCACTTCTATAGTCTTATAAATATCGCAGGTTCCCAATAACATTATTCATACAGCAGAACAATTCCTAACCCAAATCGAACATGTTATTAACCCTAACCATACACTGTTCCCTCAATCTAACTTTACAGAAGAGCAGGGAAAGAGTTGGTCTTACAATACAGGAATTTAGGGGATCTTCCACCCGCTGAGAACCTCAAACGTCCATGCAGAAATGATCCCTGTAGAAGATGTAGGCAGCTATGAAGGACCTGAGAGAGTAAGAGTCACCTTCCATGGCCAACAACCTGGTCAGGATGAAGGGTTGTGTCTGAATCTGCCTCTCTCTTCTTAATGTAGAGAAGATGGACCAAAACAGGCCAGTGTGGAGAGCTGCTCTGGAATGCCTATGGATGATATACCATTCTAACTTGTGAAAGTGTCACAGGAAGTAGGGGCAGCCTCCATCTCATGGGGCCTTGGAAGCAACAATTAGGACAATGTGTTTGCCAAGGCAGTGACCTCATTCAGTTCCTGAAGGAAGTGACCTCACCTCACTTCCTTGGTGTTCGAAATCTCTGAACATGTGGTCCAGGAAGCCAGGCACCCACAGCCAGTCCCAGTCCCAGTCCCAGTGATCTCACTTGTTTGGATTTACCAAGGACAGAGTCAGTCTTTCTTGGTACCTACTGATGTGAGGATGGCCAAATGCCAGTAAAGCTCTGAAGAGGGCCCTTTCCTGAGAAACCAGGTTGTGGCTCACCGCTGGCTCCTGTCAACTTCACAGAGTTGGACAAGGAGAACAGATCTGAGACAGAACAGGCCATTTCATGGAAACATAGTATGGCCCACAAGTCAGAGGACACTGCGGATAGTCACAGACCTACTTGGGGGAAGGAGGTGCATTTGTGGGTGTGGGTGTGTGTTTGTGGTTTTGTCTCATGTTCTGAGAATAGGTAAGAAAGGCAGTTTGTTTTGTTTGGAGTTAATTGATTCTAGTAAGTCGTTTGAAAAGGCGAGTGTTTCTAGGTCTGTGTATCCCACTGTGTCAGGGGTTGTAGACATTAGAAAAGAGAATGCTTCAATGGATGTGTCCTGTCTAGTAGAAAGCTTCCCCGGATTCATACTTCCCATTTATGAATGGACTGTGGCTTGCATTATTGATGGGCAACCCCTGATATCTTCCTAAGTTCCTGTTTTCTTTCTGAATTCTCGCCACTTTCCAGAATAGGCTCATGGTTTTGTGTCCAAGATGTATACCACCACCAAGCTCTGTGACATGGCCATGTACTGGATAGCTGAAGGGAATGGCGAGCAACTCAGAAAACTCAGATATCAGTGTAATCAGGAAAGTCTCAGTGGAGAAATACTGCTTTGGTTACCTATTGTTCTGTTGCCCTCAATGTCAGGAAGGTCTTTGCCTCTGGCCACCCCTTTGGGAAGCCTAAAGAAAACAGTTTTCAAATGGAAATCAATGGGCATCACCTGTGACTCTTTGCTTAATTGCATTGGAAAGGGATATGTCTGAATCAGGCTCTAGGTCCTGTGTTAGGCTTTGGCTTAGATTCTCAGCACATGATGGATGTAAAGAAAATCCCATGTTTGCATCCAAAACTAAATTGGCCAAAATAGCATTCATTATAGAAGAAGTCTCTCGCCTTCCCCTGTAAGGTTCCTGACCTCCATCAAGTGAGAATAGGAACCTTTGGATCAAATGAGTTCTTCAAAACCCTTTAGAGGCTATCCCATAGGTGCTTGGGTTTTCTCCAGAATCCAAATCACATAAAGAATCTATACCTGACAGTCAGTAGGCCTCAAATTGGAGGAGCAAAGCAATATTAATAGCAGGCCTATTTGATCACTCCTGGTTCCCCGGACGAGTGTCCAGGACACCCTGACTTTAGGCAAATGAGGGGCAATGGAGGTTATTTTGGACACTGTCTTGGGCTGTGCCTCTCATGGAAACCTCAAGCCAGAGGTAATGATGAGTGTCCATATGGAAGAAGATGAGGGCCATGTGGGAGTGTTTTGGTTTTAATTGTGGTCATGTGTGGCCGTTGGAATAGATGACTTGGTCCACCTTGGCTTTAACTCTGTTGTGATTCCCCTTAGAGACTGAGTTGTGGACCTCACCTCAGAGACGTATTGCCATGAATTGTGTTGGGATTTTAGGAGGATTCACATGAGAATCACCCTTGTAAAATGAGATCTAGGCCCAGGGTGGCTGTTCACCGAGCACTGGGAATCTCAGCCAGGTTACCACATGATTTTATTCTGAAAGAATTGGCAGCCACATATGAGAGTCAAAACACACATGGATGTCACAATGTAGATCCCAATGGGCCTGGATTCATGTGATCATTTGGCCACTGTTTGGGAAGCCTTGCCTGTGAGACTTCTGCAGAGATTTTATTGAAATGAGCTTCCTAACCATTTAATAGTTCCAGAATGAAATGAAACACACAGTGCCTCCAACTTCAACCTTGAAATATGGGTAGATAAATACCAAGAAATTTTTAAACTTCCCATGACCAGGTGGCACTGGAGAATCTTTGGATATCCTGTGGCTGATCATGAGATTACAAGACAGTGCTTTGATTGACTGGTTTTCATAAAAATGGTTCAGAACAGAGATACCAGGAAGTTGGAGCCTGCTGAGAGGTGGGCCTACAGCAGTGCTGGGCAGGTGTGCAATAAAACAACTGTGGTGGGGCCATGTGGATCTTCCATTGGCTTCCAAATGGCTTGTGACTGACATGGTGCAGCCAGCAGACCCTTGTATGTAAAGGCATCTTGTTATATGGACAGGATTCAGGGCAATGTTTAGAATCAGATTGCTATGGTCAAGGGGGCAAGTCATGTGGGATATAAGCCTGGTTGGTGCATTCTCCTGCAGACCCTGACCTACCAAAAGTGACAGAACTCACTCACGCACCGGGTAACAGTTGAATTCTTTGTATATCATGAAGCAAATACCAAAATCCCAGTGCAGCAGCAAGAAACACGACGAAAAGTGGAGGATGACCAAATGGCCTCACAGTCCACATGTGGATACACTTATCCCCCAGTTGCCACAGTTTACCTACTAAAGAAAATTCAGCACTGCTGCCACATATTCAGTGGAAAATAAGAAACCATGTCCTCGAGGTAACATAGATGCAGACACAGCTTTGATTGTCTCACTACAATGGAAGCTAAATCTCCCGACAACAACATATATTTCAAGTGCCCAAACTCAGAGTGAGTTTCTCAAGAAGGATTTAGGGAACCAGAGCTCCATGTTTGTGGACTGTTTTCCCTGTCCCTTACTTTTGAAATCTCCTCTTCCGTCTTCAAGGTTGTGAACTCCTGAGCATATTCCATTCCAGATATTTATTCACAGATTTTCTAACTCTTCTCCTCTAATAGTGCCTTAGTCTCCGTGATTGTAATGTCAAGGCATCCCTTTCTCTGTATCCTATTCAGCACATGTATTTTTACATGCAATTATAGAATCTTACCTGATACCACACGTACATTCTTGTGAGGTGACTGACTTGGCAGATACAAATTGTAAGAGATCACTCCTCCTAAAAGCTGTTGGAACTGAAAATTCAATCTATGAGTGAGCTTCCTTGTTTAACAACATTATACATAAATCCATATTCAATAAAATAAATACATTTGGATCTGTAGATGACATATATTTCATGGTGAATTTCAATTGGAATATATTATGCTATTTTTAATGTCTGTGTGTTTGTGTATGTATATATATATATATACACACTCTCCAGATTTTTCAAAATATGAAATATATGTCTTGTTATACACTCCCTAAACTCATTCATATTCAAGTATGTGTATTTATAATCAAATTTTCACAAGAGTATTCTCAAAATTATTCATTCACCTGAAATACATATTTGTTTCCTAGTACTGAAAACTATCTTCAGTGAAAGGTGCATACAAATCCTAATATTTCCACAGTAACTGAACCAGTTTAACATCAATACAAGTAGATTCCTATGGGACATGTTGTGCATTTTGACATTTATTTTATTCAACACTGGTACATTACTATTTCTTCAGTTTATGCTCATCATAGCAAATATATTTCATCCAAAAGTTTGCAAATTTATAGGCATTTTGTTCACTTTCAATCACTTTATTCTACAGAACACATGTATTCCTCCATGTTTTTGATGGGTCTTTTCATGAGACTTCTTTCCAAACACATTATTTTCGATTTCCATGATCACTTTTGAAGCAAAACTCAAAGACACTTCGTGATTAACCATAACCCTAATATTACCATTAGATGTATTGCTGGTTGGAATGAATGATGGTATATCGATATAAGATTTCTTATATATTTTCAGATATGAATTCAATCTATTATTTAAAGTGGGACCAGATATATTATTGATTCACAATGTGGTCTATTCATGCACTATCTCTATATTCATAGACACAGTGTACACCTCTTTGTAACACCAATACTAATTTATAGGACTTCAAAACATTGCTCCCAGAAATGCTGGAATAAATACTAATGTCACGCGATCTACATATACATTTTATCACAGTAATATTCTGGACACAAAATGCAAAGGTTACACTTATGATTGTACCAAAGCCTAAAAGGAAAGTGAACAGGGATTACTAAAAACATCCATGTCCACATTGCCTAATGCTCTCAAATGTCAATCCTATTGGTGACTACATATTTGTTTCTTCCAAAGATTATATATTCAAACTCAACCCTTTGAATACGTCTAAAGCTGTCACTCACTTTACACTTTGAATGATTTTGTAATGTGTCTATTGATATCTGCTTTCCTACATATTTTCCCCAGTTCATCATTGTGACTGAATCTTCACATGTGCTATCACTAACATTCACTCTCTAACCGAAACCCTATTGCTAAAAAACTTTGGTCCAAATCCTATATTCACTCTTCTTCCTAAACCTACCTACTGTCTTCCTAATCCTACCGACTATCCCTTTTTGACTGGATGTTCTCTTCTACATTCAATCATCCAAGGTACAAGGTCCTATGCCATTGTATATCGATTTATCTGAGACATCTGTGCAGAACGTAATTCAATGCTAAGTATCCCAATCAAGAACCCAATGACCTTCTGGGCTTCAAATCTTACTTAGATTTCTCTTTTCGTTCATATATTTCACCTCTATATTCTTATAAATATCACAGGTTCCCAATACCATTGTTCATCGAGCAGAATAGTTCCTAATCAAAATTGAAAATGTTATTAACACTAACCATACACTGTTCCCTCAATCTAACTTTACAGAAAAGCAATGACAGTGTTGGTCTTACAATACAGGAATGTATGGGATCTTCCACCTGATGAGAATCTCAAAGGTATGTGCAGAAATGATCCCTGGAGAAGATGTAGGCAGCTATGAAGGACCTGAGAGAGCAAAAGTCATCTTCCATGGAAAACAACCTGGTAGGATGAAGTTTGGTGTCTGAATCAGCCTCTGTCTTCTTAATGTAGAGGAGACGGACCAAACCAGGCCTTTTGGAGAGCTGTTCCTGAGAGCCTATGGATTATATCCCATTCTAACTTATGAAAGGGTCACAAGAAGTAGGGGCAGCCTCCATCTAAAGGGACCATAAGAAGCAACTGCTAAAACAAAGTGGTTGCCAAGGCAGTGACCTCATTCAGTTCCGGAAGGAAGTCACCTCACCTCACTTCCTTGGTGTTGGAACTCTCTGAACTTGGGATCCAGGAAGCCAGGCACCCCGAGCCAGTCCCAGTCCCAGTCCCAGTTGTCTCACTTGTTTGGATTTACCAAGGAGAGTGTCAGTCTTTCTTGGTACCTACTGATTTGAAGATGTCCAAATGCCAGAAGAGCTCTGAAGAGGGGCCTTTCCTGAGAAAGAAGGTAGTGGCTCACCACTGGTTCCTGTCAACTTCACAGAGTTGACCAAGGAGACCAGATCTGAGACAAGACAGGCCATTTCGGAGGAACATAGTATGGCCCAGCAGTCAGAGAACACTCCGAATAGTCACAGACCTACTTGGGGGAAGGAGGTGCCTTTGTGGGTGTGGTTGTGGGTTTGTGGTTTGGTCTCATGTTCTGAGAATAAGTTTTTTCAGATATCAGCTCCAGAGCCCAGGAATTAATTCTCATTGGGGCTAAGGTTCCCCACCAGTGAGATTTGAAATTGGCGCTGGCTGCAGAGTTAACAAGGGCGGGGACTTTTAACGCCACTGCAGAAAAGAAGAAGGTACGAAGAAGAAGTCCTTAGGTGCCATGTTGGGGTTTTTCTCTGGGGTATGGCTGCCATTTATACTTTTCCTAACATTCCTCCCTTTTTGTTTTCTTAGAAAGTGGGGCATTGTTTGTCATTTGTGGCTGCTGCCTGCTGTGTGGGGGTGCTGTGGGGCCTAGAAAGGGAAGTGGACAAATGCTCGGGGGCCAGGTCTGGGGATATCATGGCAGCCAGAAATAAAAGCCAGTGGTATAGATAGCTACTTCAGTAGGGGTAAAGTCTATGAAAGTTCCCTGATGCCACAAGTTGTCGATGGCATGAAACCAGTCCTGGATGGCGGAGATTGTTGGTATCAGCTACTGGTCCTGTAACAGAGACTCTAGGAAATACTGGAGGCGTTGCCTGGTCATGGCGTCACCAGCACTTGAAGAAGATCAGAGCGAATAAAAACAGAATGAAGATAAAAATTAAAGCAAAGGTCAATTTTTGGCAGAAGTTCCATGTTGGGGGACTGACATAGAAGAGGCCAAGGGCCATGAGGAAGCTTAGAAGGTCATAAAGACTCATGAATCCAGGATGGCAGATTAAGAGGTTCTCCAAGCTCGTTGCCTCCCGCTGTCTGATGTACGTTGCATTCCATCCTGCCTGGTAGTGAGCTTCATCAATGAGTAAACTGTTCTCTTGGAGATGTTAGGGGTTCATCGGTCATCAGAGGATGGTAGTGCCTAAGCAAATCTGGTTGAAATTTTGATTAGAAATTTTTTGCAGTTGGGTTTGAAGGAACTTCATTATGCATGGCAAGAGAGCAAAAAAAGGGAGCATCCCAATAAGGGGCCCCAAGATAGGTAGTAAGTACATGGCAAGATAGGATTGGAAGAACCCTGTTATGGGATTGGAGGAGCTAGGTTTGAGCAATTTGGTCAATAATTTCTGCAATTTAACAACATTTTTTTCTATCAGCCCAGATTCATTAACATAAGAGCAACATTCCTCTCTGAGGAATAGGCATGTACCCACTTTTTCTGCAGTGAGAAGATCAATTGCCCTTTGGTTCTGTAAAGCCACTTGTGCCAATGAAGTAACCTGGCGCTGCAAGGAGCCCAGAGACTCAGCAGTGGTATCGAGTGCTTCCTGCAGTTTTTGTTGCAGGTCTTTGAATGCCCATAGAGCATGACCTATAGCTCCACCAGAGAGTCCGAGACCCGCCACTGAGGTTGTTAAAGTGAGGCCTACCAGAACCGGCAGAAAGACTGCCCTACGGGTTCAGGAAGGTAGGGCCAACTGTCGGAATTCGGTGGGAGTATACAAAGACAGCTGAGGAACTACAGTAACCAAGAAACAGGTGCCAGAGACATTGATCGTTGAGGTACTTAAAGACCCATTACACCAGAGGAATTGTCCAGGTTGCATAAATGCAGGGCTCGATTGGGTGCTTAAGCTCAAGGAACAAATGGGTAAAGGATTCATTATTGGCAGGTGGAAACAGATGAAAGCAAATAAAGTATTGGTGAAATAACTTTCCCACAGTGGGATACGTGTCACATGTAGGGGTTGTCCTTTCTTAGAGAAATTGTAGGTTTTTGCTGAAATATTTCCTGCCGCTAATGGGACTAAGTGAAGCACAGAGAAAGCACTGAGAAGGAGGCACAGAAAGAGGGGTGGAGTTTAATAATCGAAGAGATTGGTTTAACAAATTGAGCCATGTGTCAGGGGGACCTGAGGGGGTTGAAGGGTCTGAATCCTTTGTGGATGAGCTATGGATAAGATCTAAAAGTTTTGATTCTGACTCCTCAATGTGTTCGATTACCTGGATGGTTGCCTTAGGTGGCATAATCAGGGTGCGGCCAACTGTCATCCACCCTGTGGGTCTGGCTGAGGTTGTCCGAGCATAGACAGCAAACTCAACATAGTCCCAACGTTTGGCCTTGGGGTCAGGTATATCTAAAGTATACCATCCATTGTTATCAGATAAAGGGACTTTATCCCACTTTAGGTAACTAGAAGTCCACACTTTAGGGTAACCAAGTGAGTGGTAAGAATAGCTACCATGTTCATCATGGAACCTGCAGGACCAATAGGGGAACCCATTATATATCTCAGGCCACCAATGACAATAGTCTTTTGTTTGATCAAAAAGGAAGCAAATGAAAAGCCAGTTCCAGCTACCAGGGACGAAGGTCCTTGAAGGTGACAATTTTAGGGAAATAGAGGTGCAGTTGTGGATGAAGCAAGTAGTTGCATCCACTGAACGGACCTTCTACATGCCGTGTTCTGAGTATCGTTCCTGAAGAGTGAATAAATACATGGTAGGAGAGGAGGGTAAAGACCAGTCCCGATAGAGCACAGAAAATAAGCAGAGCACAAAAAACAAGCAGTTACAGAAGATTAGGGTGTTGAGAGAGCCCATTGTGACTTTTTAAAGAGGAATTGGGCTGCATGGAACACCGTGTGAGCCGCAACTTAAATGGGTGAGATGAGTGTGGAGAGCAGGAGTTAATGGGAGGTTCAGGAGGTGATTCTTGGAGTTCCTCTGGGTTGGTCCTGTCGTCAGCAGGTGGGGCCTCCTGGTGATATGGCTTCAACCTAGAAATGTGAATCCAGGGAGTTAGACAGTTGTCTGGTAAGGAGAGTTTGGCGGCAGTGGGGGTACAGAGAATGACAGGATAGGGGCCTTCCCATTTTGGGGCAAGAGTCCCTTTCTCCTCTGGGGTATTATAATATACTAGACTCCCAGGTGTTAAGGGAGGAGTGTTTGGAGAGGACACTGGGTCCGGATGAAGCCAGTCCTGATATTTCCAGAGTTCCGAGCGGAGATGATACAAAAGAGGCAAAGACAAATCTCGGGTGAGAGGTCCTTGTGAAATGACCAACCCAGGGGGTATAAGAGGTCTTCCATACATTATCTCAAAGGGAGACAGTAAAGATGGTTTTTAGGGAGAGCTCTGATTCGAAGCAAATCCAAGGGAAGGAGTTTGACCCAGTCTAAGTTTAATTCCATTGTCAATTTGGTAAGGACTTCCTTTAGAGTACAATTTACCCTTTCCACTTTCCCTGAAGCTTGGGGATAATATGGACAGTGGAAATGCCACTTGAAGGAGAGGGCTTGAGAGACCTTTTGTGTGATTCAAGAAATAAACTCAGGGCCATTGTCATATTGTAGAGAAGTGGGCATACCAAACCTGGGGATGATGTCTGTCAGTAAGATTAAAGCTACAGTGGAAGCCGTTTTATTGGAAGTGGGAAATGCCTCAATCCAACCAGAGAAAGTGTCCACAAAGACAAGGAGGTATTTAGTGCGCCATACTGTGAGCATGTTGGTGAAGTCTACCTGCCAGTCAGCAGTGGGAATGTGTCCCCGGGCTTGGTGGGAAGGAAAAGGTTTGGGCCTTAAAGGAGTATAAGTGTTGGTCCACTGACAGATCTGACAATTAGAGGCTATATTCTGTAGCATGGCTTTGTCAGAGAGGGTGAGCGAGAAGAAGCTCTGTAAAAAGAGGGTCAAAGACTGAGAATTGGAAAGGAATAGAGTATGAAGGAACTTGAAGAGATCCTTGTTCTTACTGGAAGAAGTAGGGGCTTCAGATGAGCTGTCTAAAGTGGCCATTATATGTCCCCCAGGGGGTCCATCATTGGAAGTGGTAGCAGCCATTTGTTCCGCCTGGTCAGCTTTGGCATTGCCCTCAGTGATAAGAGAGACGTCCTTCTAATTAGACCTACAATGGACAACTCCCACCTGGGTGGGTAAGTGGGAGGCCTTTATCAGATTGGTTATAAGAGCCGAATTAGTGATCACATTACCTTTGGTGGTAAGTAGGCCTCGCTCCTTTCATATTGCAGCATGGGATAAGATATGGAAGACATATTTTGAATCAGTATAAAGGGTTAGGGATTTGCCTTGTGCTAGAAGGCAGGCACGAGTGGCTACTATAAGTTCAGACTGCAGGTTGGTAGTTCCTGAAGGCAGAGCTTTGGCCTCTATAATCTCAGTGGCTGAAACTACAGTGTATCCAAAGTAATGAGTGCAATTCTGCCTAAAGGAACTGCCATCAGTAAACCAGATAAGGTCAGGCTTGGCTAGTAGTCTCTCAGAAATGGAAGAATGACAGGGGAGGAAATCATCTAAGGTTTCTAAACAATTATGAGTTGGTGTGTTAGACGTGGGAGTCATTGAGAGCAGTGAAGCAGGGTTCTGTGCAGAGCAGGGGAGGAAAGTAATATTAGGGTTTTCCAGAAAGGAAGTGAGGAGTGACAGAACTCTGGATGGAGGAAGGGTTTGAAAGCCCTTATAAGCTAAAAGATCCTTCAAGTGATGTGGGGAGTGGATAGTTAAAGGGGCCCCAAAAGTAAGCTTAGAGGCTTCTTTGTGAAAAATTTGTCCAGCAGCCAGAGCTCTTAAGCAAGGGGCCCACTCACGGATGGTAGGGTCAATTTGCTTGGACAAATATGCCACAGGTGCAAATGTAGGCCCATAGTTTTGACCTAAGACCCCAAGTTCTTGCCTCCCTTTTTCATGGACATATACATGAAATGGTCTTGAAAGATCAGGAAGGTGAAGGGCAAGTGCCTTTAAGACAAGTTGCTGAAGCCTGCGCAAGTGGTAGTTTGGGGAGGAGGCAAGAGATTCACTAGGGGGTCCCTTTGCTAGTTCATACAGGATTTGTATAGAAGAGAATAATTTGGGATCCAGGCCCTAAAATAACCTGCTAGTCCTAGGAATGATAGTATTTTGGCTTTTGTATGGGGCACTGGAAGATCAGAGAGGAGTTGCCTCCTATCCAGTGTTATTTCCTTTTTTCTGGGTGTAAGGCAAAAACCAAGAAAGGTGACAGAAGACTGGGAAACCTGGGCCTTGTGGGGAGACTTCCTATTTCCCTTGTCTGCTAGGAAATTAAGAAGCTGAGCAGTGTGGGATTGAGAGTGTTCCCAGAGGGACTACATAGAAGAAGGTCATCGACATATTGAAGGAGAGTAGAGTCAGGACAGGTCGGGTGAAAGGATGTGAGGTCCTGGGTAAGAACTTGGCCAAAGAGATGGGTGCTATCCCCGAATCCCTGTGGGAGGACAGTCCAGGTAAGCCGATGAGAATGGCGGGTGTGAGAGTCAGTGCAAGTAAAAGCAAAGATATCCTGAGATTCTGAGAACAAGGGGATAGAAAAGAATGCATGTTTAAAATTTAGAACCAAGAAGTGGGTAGTAGTGGCAGGGATCTGAGAGAGGAGGGTGTAAGGGTTGGACACTAGCGGGTGGATGGGGACCACAGAGGAGTAGACAAGGGGAAGGTCTAGAACCAGCCTGTAGGACACGTTAGGTTTCTTAACTGCCAGAATGGGGGTGTTGAAAGGAGATGTGTAGGCCTAAGATACCCCTTTCATTATAAATCCTGGATGATGGCTTCTAATCCGAGGAAGGCTGTGGTTGTGAGTGGATATCATGGTTGACTAATATATCTTGAAGGGTCCAGTAAGACAATATGAATAGGACTGCATTTAGCCATAAAGTGTGTAGTTGTGTCCCAAAACTCAGGGTTAACTGGTTTAGATAGTCGTGGGAGAGTGCATGAAGGAGGTGTATCTGCCCCTAGGAACATCATGAGGAAATGAGAGGTAGGAGAGGTGTGGGGTGATATGTGAATGGTGACTTTTAATAGTGAGAGTATGTCCCTTTCCAGAAGGGGAATGGGGCAATGGCTCATAACGAGAAAGGAGTGAGTGAAGGACAAAAGGGATTTTGAGGGAAAATATGTTTACCTCCTACCATGACAATAGGAGTTTTTGAGGGTGTGGTAGAAGCCCAATACTCCCTCAACACCGAAAAAGTGGCACCAGTATCCAAAAGGAAGGTAATGAAGCGTCCATCCACCAGGAAGGTGACCCTAGGTTCTTGATTCTTGATGGTAATAGTTTGGAGGGAAGGCCCAGGGCTCCATCATTTCTCCTCTGCCAAGCCCAGGAGAGGCTGGGGTTGCCGGGTGGCTGACCAACCTCCCTTCCGGGTTGTTGGGCAGTCTGCCCCCCAGTGTCTCCTTTGATGGCATGTTGGGCAGGGGTTGTAGGGAGTTCTCGGCGAAGGACAATCCTTACCACATTTGAAGCAAGCTCCAGGGGGTGTCACATTGGGACGGCGTGGTGATGGCCTTCTCTGAATGACCTGGGCCAACATTTGGAATTTGGCATTTTCAGCTCTCTGCCTACGGCATTCACTTTCATCCTCTCTACCATGAAAAACCTTTAAAGAGACAGTGAGGATTTTGGTCTGAGGAGTAGCAGGGCCCTGTTCAAGCTTTTTAAGCTTGGCTTTAATGTCAGAGTATTTTTGGGCCAGAACATATATCATTAAGAGATGACGGCCATCAGGGGTTTCTGGGTCGAGTTATGTGCAGTGTTGAAGGGCCTTGGTTAGTCTATCCAGGAATTCTGAAGGTGTTTCCTCCTTCCTTTGAATGACCTCCTGCACCTTTTTAAAGTTAACAGCCTTGTGGGTCGCCTTTTTCAGGCCCGCCAAGAGGCAGGATGTAAAAAGGTCATGAGTCTCTAAGCCTTCAGGGGTGTTGTAATCCCATAGGGTTCCTGCTCTGGGACAGCATGAGAGCCCGTGGGGTGGTCAGGATTGGTCCTATGATTTTCATCAGCATGGGCTTGGGCTAGCTCCCAGACCCATTGCCTTTCCTCGGGGAGAAGTGTATTCGCCAAGAGCATGTATATGTCATGATGAGTGAGGCTATATGCTTGCAGGACCCATTGAAACTCCCGAATGTAAGTGGTGGGTTTAGTGGTGATTGAGCCTAACTTGCTCTCTAGCTGAGTAATGTCTGACCTGGAGAAGGGCACATGGACTCTGATGACACCCTCGGGACCAGCTACCTCACGAAGGGGTGCCATTGTCTTAGGGGTGGGAAGGAGTCCTTTAGACCTGGTAAAAGGAGGACTGAGAGAGGCAGGCGGAGGACAGGAAGGAGAGGGAGGGGAAGGGAGTGTCTCTTTGGAAGAGGAGGAAGTGGAGCAGGCAGAAGAGGACGGAGGGGAGGGGGATAAAATGGAAGGCTGAGGATCCATGGAATCAGGCAGAGGATGAGGAGGGTATTGCAGAAGAGAAGGGGCAGATGGGGCTGGGGAGAAGGTGGGGGTTCATCTGCTGGGTTGAATGAGGAAGAATCTGTGAAGTCAGAAGTAGAAGTAGGGAAAGAGAGGGGATTGCAAGCAAGGAGGACCTGAGGGGGAGGGCAGGAGGAGCAGAGACAAGGTGCTGTGTGGGAAGGCTAATACCTTCAATGCAGGGAATCTCCCTCCACTTTTCCAGACGCTGGCAGTAGTTAAAAAGGTCCCAGGGGAGGTTTGGATCTAAGGAGTTTTCTGGAGGCCAATGATTGCCATTATCCAGTGGATATGGAGGCCAATCTTGGGTACAGAATTTAATTAAAAGTTTGGGCTTGATGTCTGGTGTGAGGGAGAGTGTGGCCAGATTTTTTATTAAACATTTGAGAGGTGAGGCTTCAGGTACAGATGAAGAGGTGCCCGTTGTCACAGGGAGAGATGGAAGAGAGAGAGAGAGAGAGAGAGAGAGAGAGAGAGAGAGAGAGAGAGAGAGAATAAGAGTAAGCGAGAGAGACAAAGAGAAAACCCGAGCTGGAACGGCTTCCAGGAAATTCAGGGAGAATGGGGGTCACGTGGGTGTCCCCAAAATGACCAGCTGTCGCGAGGAAATACAGAGGGTACTACCTGGTCATCACCAGTGAAGTGCAATCTGGAAGACCCAATGGGTTTGGAGCCATGGGCAACCTGACGTCAGGAAAGTTTTCGAATGCAGCTGAAGGAGTCAGTAATGAAAACAGAACTCCAGCTCCAGCAGAATGCAGTTCTAGGACGGGAGTTCAGTTTTCCCTGAGCAGAGAGGCAGCTTCAGCCAGACACAGCAGCCCTGCAGGAAACAGCAAATCTAGCCGGCAGCAGCAGTGGCAGCAAAGGAGGAAAAACCACAGAGCCTCTCGTGTAAACTCAGAACCCTCATGCCCCAAAGGGAAACGGATCACTAGAGGGTCCACTGTGACCAGTAAAGGTCTTGGTGGGAGGGATTCCCTCTCCCCTACCGGGCGTCTAGAGTGTGCTGGACGATCAGGGTCACAAAACTAGCGGTAGCCCGAAGGAAGTTGGCGAGCCGGGGTCAGGGGAGGCTTACATACATCAGATCAGTGGTGAGTGCAGGAAGCTGGCGTCTGAAAAGAGCGGACCAGGATGGAGTGTCTGGGCGGAACGGGGGACGGGGCTCTTGTTGGAAAGAGCTCACCCGTATCCTCAAACGGGGCACCAGAATGAAAGAACTCCCCACTCAAAGGCACTTCGCCGGGAGAATTCCAATTTTATTGCAAAAAGCTGTGTGCTTATATAGAACTAAGGAGGAGATGAAAGGACTTAGATAAATGGCAGGCAACCCGTTTATTGGCAAGTTCTTTCAGATATCAGCTCCGGAGCCCAGGAGTTAGTTCTCATTGGGGCTAAGGTTCCCCGCCAGCGAGATTTGAAATTGGCACCAGTGGGAGAGTTCACCTGGGCGGGAACTTTTCGCGCCACTTCAGAAAAGAAGAAGGTAGGAAGAAGAAGTCCTTAGGCGCCATGTTGGGGTTTTTCTCTGGGGTATGGCTGCCGTTTATACTTTTTCCAACAATAAGTATACCAGACAGTGCCTTGATTGACTGATTTTAATTAAAATGGTGTTTAACAGAGATGCCAGAAAGTTGGATCCTGCTGAGTAGTGGGCCTAGAGCAATGGTGGGCAGGTGTGTGATAAAACATCTGTGGTGGGGACATGTGGATCTGCCATTGGCTTCCAAATGGCTTGTCACTGACATGGTCAAACCAGCAGACCCTTATATGTAAAGGCATCTTGTTATATGGAGAGGTTTCAGGACGCTGTTCAAAATCAGGTTGCTATAGTCAAGGGGGCAAGCTATGTGGGATAGAAGCCTGGTTCTTGTATTCTCCTGCAGACCCTGACTCACCACACGTGACAGAACTCCCTCCCGTACTGTGTTCCATTTAAACTCCTTGTATTTCGTGAAGCAAGTACCAAACTTTCAGTGCAGCAGCAAAAAACACCACGAAAATAGAGGATGACCATATGGCTTCACAGTCCACATGGGGAGACATTTAGCCCCCAGGGGCCACAGTTTACCTACAAAGGGAGAATTCAGCAATGCTGCCTCATGTTCATTGGGAAAAAAAGAAACAACGTCCACCAGGTCACATAGATGCAGACACAGCTTTTATGGTCTCACTAGAAAGGAAGCTAAAGCTCCTGACAACAACATATATTTCAAGTGCCCAACCTCACAGAGAGTTTCCCAAGAAGTCTCTAGGCCAGCAGAATTCCATTTTTGTGGAATGTTTACCCTGTCCCTTACTTTTGAAAACTCCTCTACCACTTCCAAGATTGTGAACTCCTGATTGTTTTCCATTCCAGATATGTATTCACGGAATTTCTAACTCTTTTCCTCTAATTGTTTCTTACTTGGGGCGAAGGTATTGTCAAGACATTGTTCTGGATAAGAGTGGGAAGATTTTTGTGTAGCACATATTTACATACACATTGGATACATTTTGCAATTTTTCATTGGAAATACTGAAACTCTGACACTAACCCATACCCTACTAGACTCTGACTACTAATCCTAATATGATGGAGAAAAATAACCCAAACAGAATAGAAATACAAGCAGTTCAGAGGAGGCATGGTGAATAGTTGGTCTTGCCTTTTGCATGATATAGGGTAGGAGTTATAAATCTTGTCAATTTTTTTCTTGAAATTGTTCTCCATGTGTTTTTAAAGTTAACACACATGTGAATTCCTGTCTCCCATTTTCTGTAGCCAATTCAGCACATGTATTTTTATATGCACATACAAAATCCTACCTGGAATACACATACATTTTTGTGAGGTGGCTAACTTGGCAGATACAAAGTATGAGAAGAAATCACTCCTCCTAAATGCTTTTGGAACTGAAAATTCAAACTATGAGTGAGCTTTTTAGTTGAGCAACATTATACATAAATCCATGTTCAGTAAAATTAATATTTTTGGATCTGTGGATGATATATATTTCATGATGAATTTTGATTGGCATATATTTTCTACTTTCCAATGTATTTGTGTGTGTGTATATATATATATATATATATATATATATATATATATATATATATACACTCTAGATTTTTCAAAATATGAAATACATGTGTCTTATTATACACTCCCTAAATTCAATAATGTTCATGTATGTGGTTTTATAATCAACTTTTCATAAGATTATTTTCAGAAACATTCATCCACCTGAAATACATATTTGTTTTCTAGTACTGAAAACTTACTTCAGTGAATGGTGCAAACAAATCCTTATATTTCTACAGTAACTGACCCACTTTAACATCAATGCTAGTAGATTCCTATGGGACATGATGTGTATTTTGACGTTCAATTTTATTCAACACTGGTACATTTCTATTTCTTCAGTTTTTGTACATCATAAAAAGTACATTTCATCCACAAGTTCACAAATTTAAAGACATTTGTAACACATTCAATCACTTCCTGCTTCAGATCATATATATTCCTACTTGTTTTTGACTGCTCATTTCATGAGACTTCTTTCCAAACACATTATTTTCGATTTCCATAATCAATTTTGAAGCAAAACTCACACAGAATTTATGATAAACTACAACCCTAATATTACCATTAGATGTATAACTGGTTGGAATGAATGTATGTATATCAATATAAGATTTGCTATGTATTTTGAGATATTAATTTATTCCAATTTGTAAAGTTGGAACAAGTTATATTATTTATTCACAGTATGGTCTATTCAATCATTCTCTCTATATTCATACACACATGGTACACCTATTTGTGCCCCCAATACTAATTTATACCTCTTCAAAATATTGCTCCCAGAAATGGTGCAAGAAATACTCATGTCACCTGATCTACATATACATTTTATCACAGTAATATTCTGGCAACCAAATGCAAAGTCACACTTACGATTGTACCAAAGCCTAAATGGAATATGAGTATGGATTATAAAAATCACCCGTGTCCAGGTTGGCTAATGCTCTCAAATGTAAATCCTATTGGTGACTACATATGTGTTTCTTCCTAAGATTATATATTCAACTTCAAGCCTGCTGAAAATGTCTAATCCAATCAATCACTTTATCATTTGCGTGATTTCCTATGTCTCTATTGATATCTGCTTTCCTACATATTTTCCCCAATTCATCATTGTGACCAACTCTTCACATGTGCTGACATTTACATTTTCTCTCTACCTGAAACCCTATTGCTAAAGAACTTTTTTTTCAAATCCTATACTCACTCTTTTTTTCTAATTCTACCAACTATCTTCCTAATCCTACCAACTATCCTTTTTAGACTTGATGTTCTCTTCGACATTCAATCATCCAAGTACAAGGTCCTATACCATTGTGTATAGATTTATCTGAGACACATGTGCAGAACATAATTCAAAGCTAAGTATCCCAATCAAGGATCCAATGCCCTTCTGGGCTTCAAATCTTACCTAGATTTCTGTTTTCATACATATATTTCACCTCTATATATACTTACAAATATCGCAGGTTCCCAATACCATTATTCATCCAGCAGAATGATTCCTAACCCAAATCAAACATGTTATTAACCCTAACCATACTCTTTGCCCTCCATCTAACTTTACAGAAGAGCAGGGACAGAGTTGGTCTTACAATACAGGAACATAAGAGATCTTCCACCTGCTGAGAACCTCAAAGGTCCATGCAGAAATGAACCCTGGGGAAGATAGAGGAAGCTATGAAGGACCTGAGAGAGCAAAAGTCATCTTCCACGACAAACAACCTGGTCAGGATGAATGGGTGTGTCTGAAGCAATCTCTCTCTTCTTAATGTAGAGAAGATGGACCAAACCAGGCCTGTGTGGAGAGCTGCTTCCGGGTGCTATGTTTGATATACCATTCTAACTTGTGAAAGTGTCACAGGAAGTAGGGGCAGCCTCCATCTATTGGGACACTTGGAAGCAAATGTTAGGAAAAAGTGATTGCCTAGGCAGTGACCTCATTCAGTTCCAGAAGGAAGTGATGTACATCACTTTCTTGGTGATGGAACTCTCTGAACTTGGGATCCAAAAAGCCAGGCACCCAGAGGCAGTCCCAGTCCCAGTCCCAGTGGTCTCACATGATTGGATTTACCAAGGACAGAGTCAGTCTTTCTTGGTAACTACTGATGTGAAGATGGCCAAATGCCAAGAGAGCTCTGAAGAGGGGCCTTTCCTGAGAAAGCAGGTAGTGGCTCACCACTGGCACCTGACAACTTCACATTGTTGGCAAGGAGACCAGATCTGAGATAGGATAGCCCATTTTGGGGGAACATAGTATGGCCCATCAGTCAGAGGACACTCCGGATAGTTACAGACCTACTTGGGGGAAGGCGGTGACTTTGTGGGTGTGCGTGTGAGTTTGTGGTTTTGTCTCATGATCTGGGAATAGGTAGGAAAGTCGCTTTGTTTGGTTTGGATTGGATCGTTTCTAGTAAGTCTTTTGATAAGGCGAGTGTTTTTATGTCTGTTTATCCCACTGTGTCTGTGGTTGTAGATATTAGAAAAGAGAATGCATCAATGGATGTTTCCTGTCTTGTAGAAAGCTACACAGCATTCATCCTGCCCAATTTATATATGGACTGTGGCTTGCCTTATAGATGGGCAACAACTACTATCTTCCTAAGTTCCTGTTTTCTTCTTGAATTCGGGCCACTCTCCAGAATAGGCTCATGGTTTGGTGTCCACAATGTGTACCACCTCCAGGCTCTGTGACATGGCCACGTACTGGATAGCTGAAGGGAATGGGATCATCTCAGAAAACTCAGATATCATTCGAGAAACCCTGCTTTGGGCCATTTGCTTACCTATTGTTCTGTTGCCCTGAATGTCAGAAACGTCTTTGTCTCAGTCCACCCCTTTGTGAAGCCTGAAAAAATGGTTTTCAATGGAAATTAATGGGCATCACCTGTAGCTCTTTGCTTAATTGCTTTGGAAAGGGATGTGTCTGCATCAGACTCGTGGCAATGTGTGAGGCTGTTGCATAGATTCTCAGAACCTGATGGATCTAAAGAAAGATTACATGTGTGCTTCCAAAACCAAAATGGCCAAAAAAGCAGTCATTGTGGACGAAGTCTCTCGCCTTCCTCTGTAAGGTTCCTGACCTCCATCAATTGAAAATAGGGATCCTTTGTGTCAAATGAGTTCTTGAAACCCTGCAGAAGATAGCCCATAGGTGCTTGGGATTTCTCATGATTCCAATTCACATAAAGAATATATACCCGAGAGTCAGTAGGCCTCAAATTCGGGAAGCAGAGCAGTATTTATGGCAGGCCTATTTGATCACTCCTGGTTCTCAGGAAGGGTGTCCAGGCAACCCTGACTTTAGGCAAATGAGGGGCAAGGGAGGTTATTTTGTACACTGTCTTGGACTGATCCCCTCATGGAAACCTCGAACCACAGGTTATGATGAGTGTCTATATGGAAGAAGATGAGGGCCTTGTGGGAGTGCTTTGGTTTTAATTTTGGTCATTTGTGTGGCGGTTGGAAGTGATGACTGGGTCTAGCTGGGCTTGAACTCTGGTGTGATTCCCCTTAAAGTCTGAGTTCTGGAACAGATCTCAGAGAAATATTGCCATGAACTGTGTTCAGATTTTAGGAGGCCACGCATGGGATTCGCCCTTGGAAACTGAGATCAAGGACAGGGTGGCTTTCCACAGAGCCTTGGAATCTCAGCTAGGATATCACATGATTTTATTCTGAAAGATTTGGCAGCCATAGTTGAGAATCAGAACACCCTTGGACGTCACATTGAAGACCTCAATGGGCCTGGCTTCATGTGACCTTTTGAAGACTCTATGGGAAGACTTGCCTGTGAGAGTTCTCCAGAGCTTTCATTGAAATGAGCTTCCTCACCATTTAATGGTTCCTGAATGAACTGAAACCCACAGTGTCTCCAACTTCATCCATGAAAAGTGGCTAGATAAATACAATGAAATTTTTAAAATTCCAATAATCAGGTGGCACTAGAGAACCTTTGGATGTCTTGTTGCTGATCATTAGTGTACAAGAGAATGCCATGATTGACCGGGTTTCATGAAAATGGTGTAGAACAAAGATGCCAGTAAGTTGGAGCCTGCTGAGTAGTGGGCCTATTGCAGTGGTGGGCAGGTGTGTGATAATACATCTGTGGTGTGGCCATGAGGATTTGCCATTGCCTTCCAAATGGCTTGTGACTGACATTGTGCATCCAGCAGAACCTTCTATGTAAAGGAATCTTGTTACATGGAGAGGTTCCAGGGCAAAGTTCAGAGTCAGATTTCTATGTACAAGGGGGCAAGCTCTGTGAGATATAACCTGGTTGTTGCATTCTCCTGCAGACCCTGACCCACCACAAGTGACAGAACTCCCTCCAAAACTGGGTCCCAGTTGAACTCTTTGTATTTCATGAAGCAAATACCAAACTCCCAGTGCAGCAGCACGAAACACCACGAAAAGTGGAGGATGAAAAAATGGCTTCACAGTCCACACGGGGAGACACTTAGCACCCAGTGGCCACAGTTTACCTACAAAGAGAAAATTCAGCACTGCTGCCTTATGTTCATTAGAATACAAGAAACCATGTCCTCCAGGTCACATAGATTCAAACCCATCTTTGATGGTCTCACTAGAAAGGAAGCTAAAGCTCCTTACAACAACATATATTTCAAGTGCCCAACCTCAGAGGAAGTTCCTCAAGAAGTCTTTAGCTGTCAGAGCTCCATGTTTTTGGAGTGTTAATTGTTAGACCACGACACAAGAAAAGACCACTGACTCTAATTAAAATCATATTAAATTAATCTTATTATTTCTACCTTTCATGCTGCCTCCCCTCCCAAAACAGCCGGAACAAGACAGCAACCCCAGCTTTCCTACAGCCCAGCTTTATAGCCCAGAAAGTTACACAAAAGGGGTGTTACAGATAACAGAACTCTGACAAGCATCACACTAATGGTAGTTTAGGTTTTTTTGCTGTCCCTACATCAGAATTCAGAGGACCATTAGAGCCTCAGAGAGGGATGTTGTCTGGCCAGAGAAGGCAAATATTTATGATGTGTCACTAAAGTTTCAGAGAGGGCTGCTATCTGGTCAGAGAGCCGGGCATGCGTGAGTTCAAGGCACGGGCAGGCATTTCAAGCAGGTTCAGAATTTGCAGTAATTTATGGTAAAGCCAAAATTACCTTTTCATGGCTTTGTGGCAAGATGGCTCTCAATTTTAATAAAAGATCAGGTTGGGTCTATCATTTCCCCCTTTTCTCTGTGTCCCTTTCAAATCTTTAATAGATTAGGGGAAGAGCACTGAGGAAATTTTAATCCCTCAGGTAAGATTCTCCAAATTTTTAGAACTTACCCAAACCCGATCTCCCTGATTTTACCAGACTTAATTAATTACTTATATTGATAGTCTACTTATCTTTCTCTCCATTGTTGTAAGAAGAGTGGCGTCAATCATTATTTCTTCTTCTAACCTGAGACAGGGTGAAGTGAGTGGGCATGGCGTGAGGGACATGAGTTGCCTTTTATAAGTCAGTTGGGGGACATGAGTTGCCTTTTAGAAGTCATTTCGGATTGAAGTCTGGTTGGGGAAGAACAGGTTGTAAAGTCATCTGGGGATGGGTTCTTCTATGAGAGAAACAAAAACCATGAGTACTGAATAAATGTTGCAGCAGCCGGAACATGTTACTGTATAGAAGTTCCCTCACCAGTCTTTAATATCCCCAGTTATCAGGACTATCAAATTAATATTTAACTTTTAGTGTTACAGTTGTCCTTCCCCATAAGATACAGTTTAACAATGTAATGTCATCTGATCTTGTAAAATCCTTTTTCTAGTATGACCTCTGCGTCTAATAGAGAAACCTTTAATTCTGTTACTCAGGGCTGGATAATCGTACTAGCAAACACCAAGCCTACCTGTGTTGTTTAGGAATATCTGCAGGCCTTAAATTAAAAATTTCTGCCTGTGGCAACTCTTCTTGTTAGTCTCTTTTTATAAGTATCAGGCATTCCTGTCTTAGAATCCTTCTTTGTAGCCTCCAGTCTTACTTATTTTGGGAGGCTAAAATAAAGTGCATACCTTAAAATATTATTATTATTATTATTATTATTATTATTATTATTATTATTATTATTATTTAAAATGCCCAGGAATGGCTGTATTTTGGTCTTAACTGTCTTTCCAAAGTGTTTAAGATGAAGCAGTCAAACGGACTTTTGTTTCTATCTATTGTTAACAGTCAGCTGAGCTTTATGGGAGTCAATTCTGGAAAAATGAGAGCACATTTTCAATTCTGCTAGTGCCATTTGCGCTAGGTGGGTCCAGGTCTTGCTTGACCATTTGGCTTCCCTCAGAAGCATCAGGGATATCTCCTTTCTCTGATGACTCTCCTCTTCATAACAAATGCACTGATTGGCTTTCTGTTCTCCAGTGGTCTCATTAATCTCCCTGATCAGGAGGTTATGTGGCTCAGAGTTGCAAAGCTCTTTAGAGAAGTCCCCTGTTCCCTGGATTCAGATTGACTCAGAGGGTAAGAGCCAAATATTGGTTTTCTTGGCCCTTTTCATTTAACTTTAATTTTAAATCCTAATCTTAAACATCCAGCAAATTAATTTTAACAGCCTTATATTAAGAGTACTGGACTTTAATGTCTATAACTTTATAATTATCTTTTTATTAATTGGGATCTGTATTATTCTGTCTGTATTGTAGGTGATGACTTATTATCTTGAATAAACCCATGTTGTGTTCTTAAAGCAACACATTTGTAAAACACTAACAGGGAATCTTTCGATAACTTATAAGAAAATTTCAACTAAAATTAACAAAAGTAAAAATACTTAGTTCGTGTAATAGCTACCCTAAATTTTTTGGCTGAGTATTACATTATATCCCCTGTTTGAGATCCTAGGAATCTTGACATTTTTTATGTTTTTAACATTACTTTAAAGAAATATTATCTGATGTACTTGTTTCATAGTCATTCTCACATATAGTAAGATGGGACACACAGCCTTATCTCAGGTAAGGCAGGGCTCTTTATAAATCTTAAGCATTTTAGTTCTAAAGCTGATCTTTATTTTTTTTTTATTTTTTTTATTTTTTTTTTGTTTGGGGGTCTGGGAAGATCTACTCCTTAAGAAACTAATAGTTCATACTCAGGATTGGTTTTTGGTAGGAAAAATTATGATAAACATGGATTATTAGAATTACTTTATAATTTGGAAGGTTTTCTAGAAAACAGTATACCAGATCTGTAAGTTTCTATGTGAGGAGCCTCTAGGTCATTGTGGTGTTTGTGAACTTCCATTTTAGTGTACTGTGGCCAAGGTCAAAATGTACAGACAGTGAAGGTGTAACCCATCAACTTCATCTTCAGACACTTGCAAAATAGTTCCCAATTTCAGGTTTGGCTCTATGAGCAAGTGAATGTGCAGGTTGAGGGCTCAATCATTGGTTTTAAGAAGTATATGAACCTCTCATCAGATGATGCAGAAGAAATTGATTTAAAACAAAGTAAAGAACAGAACTGGGTCACTGTGTACCAAAAGGAGATAATATTACTCTGCTACCAAGTGTCTCTAACTAGAAATGATCAATGAAGTCATGAATTATTGAGAAGGCAGTTTTGTTTTTTTTAGGTATTTTTGTTTAGGAGTATAATCCTAAAGTATTTGTTTATATTGCTTTGATTTCCCTTTTGTTATTACCAGATGACAATAATGGTATGGGGTTGTTTTTATTAAAAAGTAAAAATTAAAAGCAACATTGACAAAGTTTACATAAATTGTTTGTGGTCTCATGAACATTAGCTAACACCATATGATATCACATTTAAAACATGAATTAAAGAAAGCCTGAAAGTTTTCAACTTTTACATAGATTAGGCTCTCATTAACTTAAAAATACATTTAAATTGTTCCACAATGTAAAAAGTAACATAAAACTTTACATATCTTATTGATAACAGGTAAATAAATCTCCAATATATTTTTTTACCATACAACTTCAGAACACCAGCTTGATATAATGCTCTTTTAAAGTTTCTACCTTACAGACTTGCATACCTGTAAGATATGAAAACATTAATAGCATCACAATTACATTGATGTTTCTACATTAACCAAGTTTAGCTTTTAAAGAAATGGCAGTACAATGCTCTAAAATAACAGTTCTGATTTAATAAGTTTTTTAATTTTTATGGTTCCTTGCTCTAGAAAAAATAAAACTTAATAAACACAATGTTATGGGTAAACTTATGTTTCAAAAAATTTTTGTCTCATTAACACATGACTGATTTTTAAAACCTTATATAGAGTTTAGTAAAAACTTATACAGACCTTAGTAAATGAATCAGATTTCTAACAAAAGTACTCACGAATGAGTAATCCCATATCAAATTTACTTTACTTATTTATCAAAATATTAGAGAAATGTATTGAACAGTGTAAACCATTTTTATGTTGAAGAAAATGTTCTAGAACCAAGGCACATTAGACGTTTTGTAGATATTAATATTTTATTAGATTTTTGAACACCTAGAAAAATTTGTAAGCTTAAATTTAAAAACATTTATTTTTATCTGTTTATCCGATTTAAATTGAAACATTTAAACCACGTGAACTAAAGATCTTTGGAACCACTTTTTAAAATTTGTTTTTATGAGCGCTTTTTTTTTTATGAGCGCTCCTTATATATGTTAATTTGTGTATCTTATATATGATATACGGATATATGTCTATATAGACAGACAACACATAACAAAATTGTGCACACATAATAATAGTAAAGGCCTTGTAGTTTTTCACAGGTTAAATATCTATTGCAATGTTTCAAAAAGTCCACAGTTGGTCAAAGATAGAACTGATCAGAAAAACATTAACCTAGGTCTGTATGCTCAGAATCATGAGCTCAAAAATAATAAAGTATCTAAGGAAAACAATAAGAGTCCTAGAAAAAATGACTGGCCAGTAATTAGTAAATACCATACAATTTACTTTTTTTTTCCTTTAGGCATCAAATCAGTCTCCTACTAAGCTTGCAGGCTTTTTTCATTTGCATTTCAACATGAGTCATGGCTGAGGTCTGGAAGGAGCAGGAAAAAAACTGCTATTCTGAGCAGACACCTCAGGCCTAAGGCATATTAACCATAATTTTCCGGTTGGGGTGTTGAAAATTATGATACAAGTTCAAGATACAATTCAGAAAATTTTATGTCTTTACATCTTATTTTGTCAACAGATACCATACTATGGTTTACTATCCTTGTCCAAATTACTGCACTGGTACACACAGTGACATTTTCTCTGGCTACCGAATTCAAAATTGGTTAAAAAAAAAAAAGTGAATGATTGGGAAGTTACTTGCCAACTTGGAAGTAGAGTTCTTCAGTTTTCCATCCTAAGTATTTAAGTTCTCTGGCATGAATTACCTGAAATCTTAAACTAAACAATTACCTAAACCCGACTTTTAACTGCAAGATTGTGCAATGCTTCAAAAACCCATTCAGATACCAGTTTTTTTATGATAAAACATCATCATTTAGACACACATTCAGCTAAGATCATTCCCAAGAAAAAATTTATAATATCAACACATTATTGCACATGTCTTAAAGGACCAGAAACAAAGACACAAGACAGACAGAAAGGAGGTAGAGACTATGGTTGTCAGACAGAATCCTTTAAACCAGAGCAGATAAGAGAAAAAATCTACTACACCAGTGGCACCACGGGGGGGACCAGATGTTTTAACAGAGGGGCAACCTGAAATATAAAATAAAGTGTCTATATGGTGACTTTACTGAATTTAGTGTCGCCTTTTTCTTTTTCTCTTTTTTAACAAGACAGAGGTGGCATAATCCTTACAGTGCACGGAAGGAAGGAGGGTATTCCCTGAATCTACAGGGCTTTGGCAGCTGCTGGGGGTCCCTCAGTCCCTCCTTTTACTTACAGGATTAGCTCCTCTGGTTCAGTTCCACCCCAAGCAAGCTCCATCTCCTAACATTTCAGTAGACAGCTCTCACAAAGTTCTGGGGCGGAGGGGGGGTACCAAATTTGTAACTTAAAGTTCGGTTCCTGACCTAGAAGCCAATTTATACCAATTAAATAATGAGGAATGGGTTCTGAGAAAAAGAAAAGGGGAGGCTAATTGCTTTGCTAACAAAGGAGAAACACAGGGGACTCTGCCAAATGTTGTGACTCTCTTGATCTGGAGGGACAAGGGGTTTTAAAGGAGTTTCACTTGTTAACCTGGGAGATACTCAGTTCTTAGGTCCCCAGCAGGCATTGCCCTCTGCAATGGTTGTGCTCCAGGCAGCCAGCTAGGGGCTTCTATCATCCTGCTAAACAAAGAGGGGTAAAGTTCATCGCAGTTCCTTAAAACACAGTTCAAACGGGTGTCAGGCTTACTCTCTTTATTACCCATTTTCACGTCCAATATCCTTAAGTTTTTACAACCAAAATCACACAACAAAATGAACAAAAGCAAACAAACAAACAAAAAAAATAGAACGCAGAACAAAACACACACACACACACACACACACACACAAAGAAAAACAGAAACCCGGCGCCTAAACAGAAAAACAGTGGTACAGTGCAACATCTTGCTAAAGCTCCAGGGTAGGAGCGCGTGCGTGCCCGTCGGCACCCCTCTACACTTCCAGAGGAATTTCCTACAGAACAGAACAGAGGACAGAACTATTCTTGTTACTGTCCTTGACAGGAGTATATGTGAGCCTCCCCAGGCCACATCTCTGTCATCAGAATAGATCTCCCTTAACCGGATATCAGATGTTATAAAGGCGCCACTTACCTATGGAGGCCTCCTCCATCAGGTGCTTGCTAATAGTTTTAGTGCAGAGGTTCACTGCAATGCTCCCGGGACTAAAGGCTCTCTTCCTAATATAGAGAAGATGGACCAAACCAGGCCTGAGTGGAGAGCTGTTCCTTGGTGCCTATGGTTGATATACCATCCTAATTTGCGAAAGTGCCACAGAATGTAGGGTCAGCCTCCTTTTCATGGTACTCTTGGAAGCAACGGTTTGGACAAAGTGGTTGCCAAGGCAGTGACCTCATTCAGTTCCTGAAGGATGCGACCTCACCTCACTTCCTTGGTAATGGAACTCTCTGAACTTGGGATCCAGGAAGCCAGGCACACAGAGCCAATCCCAGTCCCAGTACTAGTGGTCTCACTTGCTTCGATTTAGCAAGGACAGAGTCAGTCTTTCTTGGTACCTACTGATGTGAGGATGGCCAAATGCCAGGAAAACTCTGAAGAGGGGCCTTTTTTGAAAAAGCAGGTAGTGGCTCACAGCTGGCTCCTGACCACTTCACAGAGTTGGACAAGGAGACCAGATCTGAAACAGGACAGGCCATATCGGGGGAACACAGTATGACCCAGCAGTCAGAGGACACTCTGGAGAGTGAGAGACCTACTTGGGGGAAGGAGGTGACTTTGTGGGTGTGGATGTGTGTTTGTGGTTTTGTCTCATGTTCAGAGAATAGGTAGGAAAGTCGGTTTGTTTGGTTTGGAGTGAACTGTTTCTAGTAAGTTGTTGGACAAGGCGAGTGTTTCTATGTCTGTGTATCCCACTGTGTCCGTGGTTGTAGACATTAGAAAAGAGAATGCATCAATTAATGTTTCCTGTCTATTAGAAAGCTTCCCAGCATTCATCCTGCCCAATTAATGAATACTCTAGGGCTTGCCTTATCAATGGGCAACACCGGCTATCTTCCTAAGTTCCTGTTTTCTTCCTGAATTCTGGCCACTCTCCAGAATAGACTCATGCTTTTGTGTCCACGATATGTAGCACCTCCAAGCACCGTGACATGGACATGTACTGGATAGCTGAAGGAATTGGCAAGAATCTCAGAAAACTCAGATACCAGTGTGACCAGGATAGTCTCAGTGGAGAAACCCTGCAATTGGCCTTTTTATTACCTATTGTTCTGTTGCCCTGAATGTCAGGAAGGTCTTTGCCTCAGGCCACGCCTTCGAGATTCCTGAAGAAAAGAGTTTTCAAACGGAAATGAATGGGCATCACCTGTGGCTGTTTGCTTAATTCCTTTGGAAAGGGATGTGTCTGAATCAGCCCTTTGGCCCTGTGTGAGCCTAGAGCTTAGATTCTCAGCACCTGATGGATCGTAAGAAAGATCCCATGTGTGGATCCAAATCAAAATGGCCAAAAATCAGTCATTGTGGATGAAGTCTCTCGCATTCCTCCATAAGGTTCTTAACCTCCCTCAAGTGAGAATAGGGAACAAATAGGTCAAATGAGTTATTCAAAGCCCTGCAGATGCTAGCCCATAGGTTCTTGGGTTTTCTTATGAACCCAATTCAAATAAAGAATCTAAACCGACAGTCAGTAGGCCTCAAATTGGAGAACAGAGCTTTGTTAACGGCAGGCATATTTGATCACTCCTGGTTCACAGGAAGGGTGTCCAGGTCACCCTGACTTTTGGTAAATGAGGGGAAAGGGAGCTTACTTGGGACACTGTCTTGTGCTGCGCCTCTCATGGAATCCTCCTACCAGAAGTTATGATGAGTGTCTATATGGAAGAAGATGAGTGTCATGTGAGAGTGTTTTGGTTTTAACTGCGGTCATTTGTGTGGAAGTTGGAAGAGATAACTGGGTCCAACTTGGCTTGCACTTTGGTGTGATTCCCCTTAGAGACTGTGTTTTGGAACTGACCTCCGAGAAGGTACAAGGTCCTATGACATTGTATATCCATATTTCTGGGACATCTCTACAGAACGTAATTCAATGCTAAGTATACCAATCAAGGGCCAAATGAACTTCTGGACTTCAAATCTTAACTAGATTTCTGTTTTCATATTTATATTGAAAGGTTAATAAAATAGATACTTGTCATTTCCTGTTTTTCTGTATGCTTAACAAAACACCATTGAAATCTTGAGAACTGTTTTCTATTCTTGTTCCCAGAATGTGCTGTCCCAAACTGCCAAACTGCAGAATGTACTCCGTCAACCAGTTGCTCGCAAACTGACACTCGCCATTACCCATCAATAAATTTCTCTCCCTGCCCTCTCCAAGAAAAATATATAACCATTTCTTAAGCTGTTCTCAGGGCTCTCTGCTCTGTTCAAGTTATCTCTGAGCCCTTCATGCCGGACTCCCAATAAACCCTTTGCTGTTGCATGAGACAGTCTCTTAGTGGTCTCTGCCGCAGATGCTCGCCCAACCTTTACATCTGGTGGCCCTAGCAAGATCCGGAAGCTGCAGACAAAATACCCCCAACGGGCTCCTCTGGGGGTAAATAAGGCCCATCTTTCTCGTTTCAGGCTTCAGGTTAGGGTATGGCAAAACGGCTATTGGTAAAGAGCGTGAGCTCTCTCCCATGGTGGCTGACACACATGTCACAGAGCCACAGGCCATGTCCCTGGGGGATAGACTCGGGAAATCGTGGAACAATAGTCTCCTCGACTCAGTGATATTTTGTTTCTGATTCGGTATTGCCAGCCCTTCAGGTTTTGCCGACTAGTCAGTCCTGGTCTCAGTATTGGACGTCCATTGCCTGTCTTTATTGTCTTGTCTTGTCTGTGTTGTGTGTCGTTGCTTTCAGTGTCTGTGTATATTTCATTATGGGACAGATCATTTCAATGCCTCTGTCCCTGACCCTTAATCACTGGACCAAAATCTGCTTAAGGGCTCAGAATCTTTCTTTTTCAGTAAAACGCCAGACCTGGCAGATTCTGTGTCTCAGAATGACCCACCATTGCAGTCGGATGGCTCCTAGAAGGATCTTTCAACTTCGCACTTATTTGAAAAGTCCGAGATATTGTCTTTCAGCAGGTGCCACATAGACATCCAGATCAACAGCCATATATCTTAACTTGTCAGTACCTCTACAAATCTCCTCCTCCATGGGTCAAGCCTTTCCTTGTCCCTGCACCTGCTCCTATACCTTCCCCCACGATTCTATCTCAACCTCTCTGCTCCTCCTCCTCCACCCTCTGTTCTCCCTGAGTTTCAAGACTCTACTGGACTCACCACCCCCTCCTTATCATCTGCCCTCGTCTCCCAACCCCTAACACCCTCTAAATGATTCCCCTTCTGCTGACTCAGCCTCTCCACCATTCGAGGAAGCTAGGCTGGCCCAGCGTCATCCAGATGACTGTCCCGCGGCACACACAGCCCCTCCTTCCCTGGAGGAAGCTGGCCCGGCTAAAAGAACTCAGAGAACTCACCGACGTTTTCACACCTGCCTACTTGAGGTGACTGCCAACACCACCTAGCGACTCTCTTCATGACAGAGCAATGAGAGAAAAATCTCCTGGAATGTAGAAAAAAATATCCTCAGACCTGATGGGCGACCAACACAACTTCCCAACATAATCAAAGCTGGCTTCTCCTTAAACCCACCCAACTGGGACCCCAACACCTTTGAAGATAGGGAGCATCTGTTCAATTATTGCCAGGCTCTAACAGCGGGTCTCCAAGTGGCCGCTGGGTGACCAACTAATTTGGCCATGGTAAGAGAAATTATTCAAAGGCCTGATGAATCTCCATTTATGTTTCTAGAGAGAATCATGGAGGCATATAAGAGATATACTCCTTTCGATCCTCAGGCAGCAGATTAAAAGGCATCTGTCACGATGGCCTTAATTGAGCAAGCTGCCATGGATATTAAAAAAAAAAAATTAAAAGAGAGATTTTGTCAAAGAAGCCAAGAAAGTATACTATAAGAGAGAAACAGGGAGAAAGAAAGGGAGCAAAGGGAGGATGAGAGAACCAAAAGACAGACTAAGGCATTGACTAAGGTCCTGATCACAACAAGAAAGAGGCCAGAAATTAAGACATAGGGTGACAGGAAGGGCCCATGCCAGAGGCCACCCCTGGCCTCAGATCAGTGTGCCTACTCTAAAGAAAAAGGATACTGGGCCATAGAGTTCCCTATAAAGAGACAGCCACGCCAGCTGGCAATTCTGACTCTGGAGGATGACTAAGAAAGTAAGGGCTCAGATCCCATCCCCTAGCTCAGGGTAACTTTTGAAGTGGAGGGGACTCCAGTAAACTTTGAAGTGAATACAGGAGCAGTATACTCAGCCCTTAAGGCCCCATTGGGCCCTCTATCAAATAAAAGGTCTCTAGTTCAAAGGGATGATGACAGTAAATATCAGGCTTAGACAACTAAGAGGACCATGGACCTGGGGAAAGGAAAAATCCATCACTCCTTCCTAGGAATCCCAGAATGCCTGGACCCATTGATGGGCAGAGATCTGCTCATCAAGCTCCGGGCCAAAATAACTTTTAACCATGAAGGCCCCCAAATGAAATTTCTAAATACTTCAGCAAAAACTCCTATAGTCACGGCTTTAACTATATTAGTAGAAGATGAACATCCACCATTCACATGCCCCAAGTCTGATCAAACAGGCAAGCTACCCTAAAAATGGATAACAGATTACCCAGATGCCTGGGCAAAAACTGCTGGGTTAGGCCTGGCCGTGAAACAATCTCCAATAACAGTGGAGTTAAAAACCTCAGTCTCCCCAGTCAATGTCAAATAATATCCTCTAAGCAAAAAAACTAAAGGTGGGATAAGGCCCCATATTCAGAAATATCTGGCATTAGGGGTCCTAAGGCCCTGTTAATCGGCCTGGAAAACTCCCCTGCTACTAGAAAAAAAAAGCCAGGGAGCGGGAACTATCGCCCCATTAAAGAGCTAAGAGAGATCAACAAAAGAGGGCAGGACATTCACCCCACGGTACCTAATCGGTACAATCTGCTTAGCACTCTGAACCCTGAGGGGAAATTATATACTGTTCTGAACTTAAAAGATGCTTTCTTTTGCTTGCCTCTGCATAAAGATAGTCAGTTGCTGTTTGCTTTCGGGTGGGTAGACCCAGAAACCAAAACGTCTGGTCAACTAACTTGGACTAGACTCCCACAGGGGTTCAAAAACTCCCCCACTCTCTTTGATGAAGCCCTCCACAGAGATCTCAACAACTTCAGAACTACGCACCCTGAATTTACCCAGCTTCAATACGTGGATGTCCTGCTACTGGCAGCCAACACCAAGGAAAACTGTGAGTCTGGGACCCAAGCACTATTATATGAGCTTGCTCAACTCGGGTATAGAGTTTCGACCAAAAAGGCCCAAATTTGCTAGCATGAAGTAATCTTCCTGGGCTATTCCCTTAGGGGCAGTAAACGATGGCTCACTGAGCCCAGAAAACAAACCATTATGTAGATACCACCCCCATCTTACAGCAGACAACTCAGAGAATTTCTTGGGACTGCTGGCTTTTGCAGGTTATGGATACCTGGGTTTTCGTCCTTAGCTGCTCCATTATACCCGCTGTTAAAGGAAGATGCCCAATTCCAATGAAACCCTGAGGACCAGGAAGTTTTTGATAACATCTAAGGACACTGACACTGAACGCCTCAACTTCACTGAGCTCAGCCTGCAATTAGAGCAAGCCCTACACTACGTTAAAAATGTACATCAACTCACTCACCTTGGTTCAAAGAAACTGCAGGCATTACTGTAAGATTAAGAACAGAGTTTTCCACTAACCAACTCACAGTGAAAGGAAATAACTGAACGGGTAACAAAAGCCTGTCGGATCCGTCAATTGGGTAATGCTTACCCTTCCAAGTTTCCTAGAGGAAAGCACCTATGAGGAACCAGACCAGGACAATTCTGGGAAGTGGACATTACTAAAATTAAGCCAGCAAAGTATGGACTTAAATATCTCCTAGTCTTTGTAGATACATTTTCAGGATGGATTGAAGCCTTACACACACACACAAAAAAAAAAAAAAATAAATAAAAAAAAATAAAACTGCGCAAATGGTTTTCAAGAAGATCCTGAAAGATATTTTTCCAAGATACGATCTGCCTAATGGACTGATAATGGATTGGTTTTCATGGCCCAGGTAAGTCAGGTGTTAACCAGGACCCTGTGGATTAATTGGAAGTTACATTATGCTTATATACCCCAAAACTCAGGACAGGTAGAAAAAAAAAAATAGAACCATTAAAGAGACCTTAACGGCCCCCTTAGGGACCTGGTGACTATCTCTCCACCCAGACATTTTTCAGCTCGGTATAGGTCTTTCCTATTGAGACATGCCTGATGAAGAGGATCTCACTAAAATTCCATTAAATCCCTTCCATACCATAGATAATTGAAACAAACATTATGGATGCAGGGACACGCGAGCCAGATGCAGGTTGGCTAGCCTATATTACTATGTATGCCCGGCAGACTATCAAAGCGACAAACAGCCATGGCTGTGTGGGGGAAAAGCCGACTTCTTGTGTAAGTCATGGGGATGTGAGCATACAGGGGCTGCCTGGTGGAACCCAAACTCCTCATCAAATTCAGTACACAGCATTGGCCATATTACCAATAAGACAACCAAAAACTATGGCCCCCAGAGGGTTCTCTAGATCCTCAAATTCTGCCTGACATTTTTAACTTCGGCAAGTGCTCAAAAGGGGGAAATTCCCCTATGTGGAATCCTTTTTCCTCCTTCGCTCACATCCTGTACTATGCTTCCCCAATAGTTCCTCACACTCAGCCTTCTGCTCTAGACTCTCTGCTTTCACTCCCACCTCAGCAACCTGATTTCTCCCCTCCAATTACTAGATCAAAAACCCAAACCTCCGCTGGATCTCAGAACATTGCCCCCTTGCTGAGGAAGCAGGTACCGAGGTACCCCTCCACCCACTCCTCTCTTTTCCTGTCAGTGTCTGCACTAGGTCCCACCAAGTCCTCTAGCAAGCTTAGCCAAAGCTCAAACCAGCTGAGAAGAGACCTCAGACCCCTATCCAAGATGTAATGAAAATGACCTTTAAAGTTGATTTGTCATCACTGAAAACAGGTTTCTAAGAATTTAAAGTCCCTCACAGGCTTTTTGGAATACTCACTCCCGTCTTCCCCTCTGCTCTACCTGTTCTACTGCTCAAGTTTTTGTTCTAGGAAAATCCCAAACCCCTTTCCCATTATTCTTTGGCATCTCTCCTTCCTCATTCTCAGATCAACGGAGCTGCTCTCAGCATCGCCTTCCCTGTCATCCCCCTCTGTACCAGGTCCAGAGAAATGTCTTAAATGACCTTCTCCAGAAGTCTTTACCAAGGCTTACTTTAGGGCTTTCAGCAAAAGAGTCCCTCTGAAAAAGTTCAGTGGAGATAAACTTCCACTCTTCATTTTGCCCTGTTCTACTTGGCCACTGGCTGGAAAAATCACCACCCCTAAGCTAGACATCGCCTTACCAGTTTTTCACAAAATATGTGAACAAGGACTCTGGCCTTGACCTGGGGCTTCAGAGAGATTGCTACATTTCTAAGATAAAAAAGTTACCAACTGGGCTCCATGGTGACAGCTGGCAAGGAGGAAAAAAAAGAGACAAAAAAGCTCTCCCATTCCAAGGTGTAATTGAAAAGTTAACGTGCACAGAACAGAGGAAAAAAAAACAGAAACAAAAACTGATTTGTGTGAATTTCTGCAGACTGTGAACTTCTGAGCCCCTTCCCTTACATGTTGGGTACAAATACTAAAACTACCAAAACTTGGGGTTCAGTGGATTAATTGATTACAACAGAAGCAATGCCCTCTCAATATGGATGCAAACAAATAAAACTCCTTTCCTGTCTTTGGTGCTATCTTAGGTGCCTTTCCTTGTCTGTCTCTACAACAGTATAATTCTATACACTTTAACATTATTTATGTTTTCATAAAGTGGTCAATAGTTGCGATTAATTATGTAATGATGCAGATGTTTTCCAGAGTGCTCTATCAGGACGCAGGTTCATTTAAAGATCAAATAGGGGGGGCATACAACCCGGTTCCACCGGGAACCTGTATCCCTCACTTTAGCTATCCTATTAGGAATTATAGTTGCTGAAGGGGTGGGCACAGAAACAACTGCCCTAGTCCATGAGACACAACAAAGACACAATTAGAAGCAGAAATAGACCAAAGCTTAAATACATTAAAAACCGACATCACAGCTTTACAGGAATTTTAACCTCTCTCTCTCTGAAGTTGTTTACAGAGCAGGCGAGTGTTGGACCTCCTCTTCATGAGAGAAGGGTGCCTTTTTGCTTGCATTGAGGAAAGAATGATGTTTTTTATGCCGACAATACTGGAGTTGTAAAAGAATCTATGAGTAAATTAAGAAAATTACTTGAAGAGTGTCAAAGAAAGACAGAGGCCCCCAAAGGGAGGTTTGAGTCTTGGTTCACATAGTCCACCTAGTTAACTACACTTTTATCCACCCAGGCTGGTCCATTAATATTTCTCATATTATTGTTAACTGTAGGACCCTGTTTGCTCAACCATGTAGTTTCTTTTCTCACCCAAATTGAACCTGTTATTAACCCTAACCATACACTGTTCTCTCAATCTAATTTTACAGAAGAGCGGGGACAGAGTTGGTCTTAAAATACAGGAATATAGAGGATCTTCCACCTGCTGAGAACCTCAAAGGTCCTTGAAGAAATGATCCCTGGAGAAGATGTAGTCAACTATGAAGGACCTGAGAGAGCAAAAGTCTTCCATGGCAAACAACCTGCTCATGATGAAGGGATGTGTCTGAATCAGCCACTCTCTTCTTAATTTAGAGAAGATGGACTAAAGCAGGGATGTGTTGAGAGCTGCTCCTGTATGCCAATGGGTGACATACCATTGTAACTTGTGAAAGTGTCACAGAAAGTAGGGGCAGCCTCCTTCTCATGGGAACCTTGGAAGCAACTGTTAGGACAAAGTTGTTGTCAAGGCAGTGACCTCATTCAGTTCCTAAAGAAAGTGACCTCACCTAACTTCCATGGTGATGTAACTCTCTGAACTTGGAATCCAGGAAGCCTGGCACCCAGAGCCAGTCCCAGTCCCAGTCCCAGTTGTCAAACTTATTTTGATTTACCAAGGACAGACTCAGTCTTTCTTGGGACCTACTGATGTGAGGATGGCCAAATGCAAGAAAAGCTATGAAGTGGGGGCTTTCCTGAGAAAGCAGGCATTGGCTCACCACTGGATCCTAAAAACTTCACAGAGTTGGCCAAATAGACCAGATTTGAGAAAGAACAGGCCATTTCCTGGAACATAGTATGGCCCACCAGTCAGAGGACTCTCCGGATAGTCACAGACCTACATGGGGGAACGGGGTGCCTTTGTGATGTGGGTGTGAGTTTGTGGTTTTGTCTCATGTTCTGAGAATAGGTATGAAAGAAGGTTTGTTTTTTTTTGGAGTGAACGGTTTCTAGTAAGTCGTTTGACAACGCGAGTGTTTCTATGTCAGTGTATCCAACTGTGCCCGTGGTTGTAGACATTAGAAGAGAGAATGCATCAATGAATATGTCCTGTCAGCTAGAAAGCTTCCCAGCATTCATCCTTCCCAATTTATTAATGGACTGCAGCTTGCCTTATTGATGGGCAACACTTACTATCTTTCTAAGATCCTGTTTTCTTCCTGAATTCTGGCCACTCTCCAGAATAGGCTCATGGTTTTGTGTTTAAGATATGTACAACCACGAAGCTCTTTGAAATGACCATGTACTAGATAGCTAAAGGGAATGGCGAGCATCTCAGAAAACTCAGATATCAGTGTTACCAGTAAAGTCTCAGTGGAGAAACCCTGCTTGGGGCCTTTTGATTACCTAATCTTCTGTTGCCCTGAATGTCAGGAAGGTCTTTTCCTCAGGCCACCACTTTGTGAAGCCTGAAGAAAACAGTTTTCAAATGGAAATGAATGGGTATTACCTGTGGTTCTTTGCTTAATTGCTTTGGAGAGGATGTGTCTGAATCAGCCTATTTGCCCTGTGTGAGGCTGTGGCTTAGATTCTCACCTTCTGATGGATATAAAGAAAGATCCCATGTGTACATCCAAGACCAAAATGGCCACAGAGCAGTACTTGTGGATGAAGTCTCTTGCCTTCCTCTGTAACTTTCCTGAACTCCATCAAGTCAGAATAGGGATCCTTTGGGTCAAATGAGATCTTCAAAGCCCTGCAGAGGCTAGCCCATGGTTGCTTGGGTTTTCTCAAGACTCCAATTTACATAAAGAATCCAAACCCCACAGTCAGTTGACCTCAAATTGAAGAAGTGGAGCAGTATTAATGGGAGGCCTATTTGATCTCTCCTGGTTCACAAGAAGGGTGTCCATGCCACCCTGAATTAGGCAATTTAGATGCAAGAGAGTTTATTTTGGACACGGACTTGAGCTGTGCCCCTCATGGAAAACTCTAGACACAGGTTATGATGTGTGTCTATATGGAAGAAGATGAGCGCCACGTTGGAGTGTTTTGGTTTAAATTGTGGTCATTTGGGTGGCGGTTAGAAGAGATGACTTGGTCCACATGTTCTTGAACTCTGGTGTGATTTCCTTAGAGACTGAGTTCTGCAACTGAACTCAGAGAAGTATTGCCATGAATAGTGTTGAGATTTTAGGAAGCCAGGCATGAGTGTCGCCCTTGGAAACTGAGTTCTAGGCCCAGGGTGGCTTTCCACAGAGCACTGGGCCTCTCAGCCAGGATACCACATGATTTTATTCTGAAAGACTTGGCACCCATCGTTGAGAGTCAAAACTCATATGGACCAAACATTGTAGAGCTAAATGAGCTAAACATCATGTGATCTTTTCACCATTCTTTGGGAAGCCTTACCTGTGAGTGTTCTCAAGAGCTTTCATTGAAATGAGCTTCCTAAACATTTAATGGTTCCTGAATGAATTGAAACTCACAGTGCCTCCAACTTCATCCTTGAAAAATGGCTAGATAAATGCCATGAAATTTTTGAAATTCCCATCACCAGGTGGCACTGGAGAACCTTTGGATGACCTGTTGCTGGTCATGAATATTTCAGTGTCTTGTTTTACTGGGTTTCATGTAAATGGTGTAGAACAGAGATGTCAGTAAGTTGGACTCTGTTGAGTAGTGCGCCTAGAGCAGTGTTGCGCAGGTATGTGATAAAACATCTGTGGTGGGGCCATGTGGATCTGCCATTGGCTTCCAAATGGCTTGTGACTGACATGGCACAGCCAGCAGAACCTTCTGTGTAAAGGCAACTTGTTATATGGAGCGATTTCAGGACATTGTTCAGAATCAGGTTGCTATGGTCAAGGGGTCAAGCTATGTGGGATAGAAGCCTGGTTCTTGTATCATCCTGCAGACCCTGACCCACCACACGTGACAGAACTCCCTCTTGCACTTTGTCGCAGTTGAACCCCTTGTATTTCGTGAAGCAAATACCAAACTCCCAGTGCAGCAGGAAGAAACACCACGAAATGGAGGATGACCATATGGCTTCACAGTCCACACTTGGAGACACTAAGCCCCAGTGGCCACAGTTTACCTACAAAGAGAGAATTCAGCACTGCTGCCTCGTGTTCATTGTAAAATAAGAACTTTGTCCTCCTGGTCACATAGATGCAGACCCAGCTTTAAGGGTCTCACTACAAAGGAAGCTTAACTCGTGACAACAACCTATATTTCAGTGCCCAACCTCAGTGGCAGTTTCTCAAAAAGTTTTAGGCAAGCAGAGCTCCATGTTTGTGGAGTGTGTACCCTGTCCTTATTTTTTGAAACTCCTTTTCCACCTCCAAGTTTGTGCACTCTTGAGCATTTTCCATTCCAAAAATGTAATCACAGATTTTGTAACTCTTCTCCTCTAATTGTGTCTTACTTGGGGCGAAGGTAATGTCAAGGCATGGTTCTGGATGAGACTGGGAAGATTTGTTGTAGCACATATTTGCATACACATTGGATTAATTTTCCTATTTTCCATTCGAAATTCTGAATCCCTGACACTAACCCATATTCTACTAGACTCTGACTACTAATCCTAATATGATGGAGAAAAATAACCCAAACAGTACATAAGTACATGCAGTTCAGAGTTCGACTTGCCATTTGCATGATAAAGGGTAGGTGTTATAAATTTAGTCAATTTTTAATTGAAATAGTTCTCCATGTGTTTTCAAAGTTAACAAATATGTGAATTACTGTCTCCCATTCTCTGGAGCCTATTCAGCACATGTATTTTTATATGCACAAATAGAATCCTGCGTGATATCACACGTACATTCTTGTGAGTTACATGACTTAGCAGATACAAAGTGTGAGAAGTGACCACTCCTCCTAAACCCTGTTGGAACTGAAAATTCAACCTATGGGTGAGCTTCCCAGTAGAACAACATTATACATAAACCCATGTTCAGTAAAATGAATGTTTTTGCATCTTTATGATATATATTTCATGATGAATTTCGATTGGCATATATATTGCTACTTATTAATGTCTCTGTTCGAGTGTGTGTGTGTGTGTGTGTGTGTGTGTGTGTGTGTGTGTATATATATATATATATATATATATATTCTCCAGATTTTTAAAAATATGAAATATATGTGTCTTATATACAATCCCTAAATTCATTCATGTTCATGTATGTGGATTAATAATCAACTTTTCACAAGATTATTCTTAGAAATATTCATCCACCCGAAATACATATTTGTTTCCTAGTACTGAAAACTAACTTCAGTGAAAGGTGCATACAAATCCTAATATGTCTACATTAACTGACCCAGTTTAACATCAATGCATGTAGGTTACTATGGAACATGATGTGTATTTTGACGTTAATTTTAATTCCACACTGGTACATTACTATTCCTTCAGTTTATGTACATCATAGAATATATATTTTATTCACTAGTTAGCAAATTTATAGGCATTTGTTTCACTTTCAATCACTTCCTGCTCCAGAACACATGAATTTCTCTACGTTTCTTCAGTGGTCTATTCATGAGACTTTTTTTCCAAATACATTTTTTTCGATTTCCATAATCAATTTTGAAACAAAACTCACAAACCCTTCATGATAAACCATAACCCTAAGATGATCATTAGATATATAACAGGTTGGAATGAATGATTGTATATCAATATAACATTTCTTATATATTTTCAGATATCTATTCAATCCATTATTTAAAGTGGATCCAGTTATATTATTTATTCACAGTATGGTCTATTCATGCATTATGTGTATATTCATAGAAACAGGGTACACATCTTTGTACGACCATACTAATTTATAAGTCTTCAAAATATTGCTCCAAGAAATGGTGGAAGAAATACTCATGTCACCTGATCTACATACACATTTTATCACAGAAATATTCTGGACACCAAAAGCAAAGGTCACACTTACAATTGTACCAAAGCCTAAATAGAAAGTGAGCATGGATTACTAAAAACATCCATGTCCAGGTTGCCTAATGCTCTCAAATATCAATCCTATTGGTGACTACATATTTGTTTCTTCCTAAGATTATCTATTCAACCTCAAACCTGTTGAAAATGTCTAACCCTATCACACAATTTATACTTTGCTTGATTTCCTAATGTCTCTATTGATATCTGCTTTCCTACATGATTTCCCCAGTTCATCATTGTGACTGACTCTTCACATGTACTGACATTTACATACACTTTCTACCCGAAACACTATTGCTAAAGAACTTTTGGTCCAAATCCTATACTCACTCTTCTTTCTAAACCTACAGACTACCTTCCTAATCCTACCGACTATCGCTTTTTGACTGGATGTTCTCTTCAACATTCAATCATCCAAAGTACAAGGTCCGATGCCAGTGTATATTGATTTATTTGAGACATCTGTGCAGCACATAACTCAAAGCTAAGTATCCCACTCAAGTCCCCAGTGCCCTTCTGGACTTCAAATCTTACCTAGATTTCTGCTTTCATAGTTATATTTCACATATATACTCTTGTAAATATCACAGGTTGCCAATGCCATTATTCATCCCGCAGAATGATTTGTAACCCAAATCAAACCTATTATTAACCTTAACTATACACTGTTCCTTCAATATAACGTACAGAAGAGCAGGGACAGAGTGGGTCTTACAATATAGGAATGTAGATGATCTTCCACCTGCTGAGAACCTAAAAGATCCATGGAGAAATGATCCTTGGAGAATATGTAGGCAGCTATGTAGGACCTGAGAGAGCAATAGTCATCTTCCATGGCAAACAACCTGGTCAGGGTGAATTGATGTGTCTGAATCAGCCTCTGTCTTCTTAAAGTAGAGAAGATGGACCAATCCAGGCCTGTGTGGAGAGCTGTTCTCGGGTGCCTATGGTTGATATACCATTCTAACTTCTGAATGTGTCACAGGATGTTGGGGCAGCCTCCATCTCATGGGAACCTTGGAAGCAACTGTTAGGACAAAGTGGTTACCGAGGCAGGGACCATATTCAGTTCCTGAAAGAAGTGACCTCACTTCACTTCTTTGGTGATGTAATTCTCTGAACTTGGGTACCAGGAAGCCAGGCACCCAGAGTCAGTCTCACTCCGAGTCCCAGTGGGCTAACTTATTTGCTTTTCCCAAAGACATAGTCAGTCTTTCTTCGTACCTACTGATGTGAGGATGGCCAAATTCCAGCAGAGCTCTGAAGAGGGGCCTTTCCTGAGAAAGTAGGTAGTGGCGAACCACTGGCTCCTGACAACTTGACAGAATTGGCCAAGGAGACCAGAACTGAAACAGGACAGGACATTTTTGGGGAACATAATATGGCCCACCAGTCAGAAGACACTCCGGATAATCACAGACCTACTTGGGGGAAAGAATTGCCTTTGCCATTGTAGGTGTGAGTTTGTGTTTTTTTCTGATGTTCTGAGAATAGCTAGGAAAGGTGGTTTGTTTGGTTTGGAGTGGACTATTTCTAGTAAGTCGTTTGACATGGTGAGTGTTTCTATGTCTGTGTATTCCACTGTATCCGTTGTTGTAGACATTAGAAAAGACAATGCATCAATGCATGTGTTGTCTCTAGTTGAAAGCTTCGCCGCATTCTTACTGCCCAATTGATGAATGGACTGCAGCTTGCCTTATGGATGGGCAACATCTACTATCTTCTTAAGTTCCTGTTTTCTTCGTGTTTTCCAGCCACTCTCCAGAATAGGCTCATGGTTTTGAGTCCCAGATATGTAACACCACAAGGCTCTGTGACATGGCCATGTACTGGAGAGCTTAAGGGAATGGGAGCATCTCAGAAAAATCAGATATCAGTGTGACCAGTAAAGTCTCAGTGGAGAAACCCTTCTTTGGGCCATTTGCTTACTTCTGTTTCTATTACCCTGAATGTCAGGAAAGTCTTTGCCTCAGGCCACCCTGTTGTGTAGCCTTAAGAAGACTGTTTTCATATGGAAATGAATGGACATCATCTGTGGCTCTTTGCTTAATTGCTTTGGAATGGAATGTGTCTGATTCAGCCTCTTGTCCTTAAATGAGGTTGTGGCTTAGATTCTCAGCACCTGATGGATCTAAAGAAAGATCCCATGTGATTTCAAAACCAAAATGACAAAAAGAGAAGTCATTGTGGATGAATATTTTTGCCTTCTTGTTTTATGTTCCTGACCTCCATCAAGTGAGAATAGGGATCCTTTGGGTCAAATGAGTCTTTGAAATCCCTGCAGAGGCTAGCCCATATGTGCTTGGGTTTTCTCATGACTCCAAATCACATCAAGAATTTATAGGCTTCAGCCAGTAGGCCTCAAATTGGAGAAGCGGAACACTTTAACAGCAGCAATATTTGATCACTCCTGGTTCACAGGAATAGTGTTCAGGCCACCATGTTTTTAGGCAAATGAGGGGCAAGTGAGCTTATTTTGGACAATACCTTGTGCTCATTGAAACCTCCAGCTAGAGGTTATGATGAGTGTCTACAAGGAAGAAGATTATGGCCCTGTGGGAGTGATTTCATTTTAATTTTTGGTCATTTTTGTGGCAGTTGGAAGGGATGACTGGGTCCACCTGGGCTTGAACTCTGGTATGATTTACCCTTAGAGACTGCGTTCTGGAACTGACCTCAGAGAAGTATTGCCATGAATTGTGTTGGGATTTTAGGAGCCCACGCATGAGACTCACTCTTGGAAACTGAGATCTAGGCCCAGGGTGGCTTTCCACAGAGGCCTGGGAATCTCAGCCAGAATATCACATGATTTTATTCTGAAAGACTTGGTAGCCATAGTTGAGAGTCAAAACACACATGGACCTCACATTGTAGACGTCAATTGGCCTGGCTTCATGTGACCTGTTGGCAACTCTTTGAGAAGCCTTGACTTTAGAGTTCTCCAGAGCATTCATTGAAATGAGCTTTCTCAACACTTAACGGTTCCTGAATGAATTGAAACCCACAGTGCCTCTAACTTCATCCTTGAAAACTTGCTAGATAAATACCATAAAATTTTGGAAATTCCCATGACCAGGTGGCCCTGCAGAAACGTTGGATGTCCTGTTGCTGATCATGTGTATACCAGAAAGTGCCTTGTTTGACTGGGTTTCATGAAAATGGTGTAGAATACGAGATGCCAGGAATTTGGAGCCTGCTGAGTAGGGGGCCTAGAGCAGTGGTGGGCAGGTGTGTGATGAAACATCATGGTGGGGCCATGTGGATCGGCTATCGGCTTAAAAATGGCTTGTGACTGATATGGCGCAGCCCCCATTCCCTTGTATGTAAAGGCATCTTGTTATATGGAGAGGTTTCAGGGCAATGTTCATAATCAGGTTGCTATGGTTATTGGGACAAGCTATGTGGGATAGAAGCCTGGTTGGTACATTCTCCTGCAGACGCTAACCCACCCCACGTGACAGAACACCCTCCAGCACTGTATCCCAGATGAACTTCTTATATTGTGTGAAGCAAGTACCAAATTCCCAGAGTAGCAGCAAGAAACACCACGAAAATTGGAGGATGATCAAATGTCTTCACTGTCCCCACCGGGAGACACTTAGCCTCCAGTGGACACAGTTTACCTACAAAGAGAAAATTGAGCACTGCTGCCTCATGTTCATTGAAATATAAGAAATCATGTCTTCCAGGTCACATAGATGCAGACCCAGCTTTTATGGTCTCACGACAAAGGAAGCCAAAGCTCATGACAACAACATATATTTCAAGTGCCCAACCTCAGAAGCCATATTCCAAGAAGTCTTAGGCCAGCAGAGCTCTTTGTTTGTGGAGTGTTTACCCTGTCGTTTACTTTTGGAAACGCCTCTACCACCTCCAAGGTTGTGAACTCCCGAGCATATTCCATTCCATATATGTATTCATAGATTTTCACACTTTTCTACTATAATTGTGTCTTACTTGGGTGAAGGTAATGTCAAGGCATTGTTCTGGATGTGAGTGGGAAGATTTTTGTGTAGCACATATTTACACACACACTGGATTCATTTTTCAATTTTTATTTTGAAATACTGAATCCCTGACACTAACCCATACCCTACTAGACTCTGAATTATGATCCTAATATGATGGTGAAAAATAACCCAAAAAGAATAGAAATACAAGCAGTTCAGAGGAGGCATGGTGTATAGTTGGAATTGCCTTTTGCATTATATTTTGTAGGAGTTATAAATCTAGTCAATTTTTTGTTGAAATAGTTCTACATGTGTTTTTAAAATTAACAAATATATGAATCCCTGTCTCCCTTTCTCTATAGCCTATTCAGCACATGTATTTTTATATGCACATATAGAATCCTACCTGATATCACTCGTATACACTTGTGAGGTGGCTGAATTTGCAGATGCAAATTGAGAGAAGAGATCACTCCTCCTAAACGCTGTTGGAACTGAAAATTCAACCTATGGGTGAGCTTCCTAGTTGAATAACATTATTCATAATTTCATGTTCAGTAAAATTAATATTTTTCAATCTGTTGATTATATATATTTCATGATAAATTTCTATTGGCATATATATCACTATTTTTTTTACTGGTTGCTCAAAACATTACAAAGCTCTTGACATATCATATTTCATACATTAGATTCAAGTGGGTTATGAACTCCCATTTTTACTCCAAATACAGATTGCAGAATCACATCAGTTACACATCCATATTTTTACATAATGCCCTATTAGTTAATGTTGTATTCTGCTACCTTTCCTATACTCTACTATACCCCCTCCCTTCTCTTCCCATCTTTTCTCTCTACCATACCTACTCTAATTCATTTCTCTCGTTGTTTATTTTCCCACAACCTCTTATATGTAATTTTGTGTAACAATAAGGGTCTCTCTCCATTACCATGCAATTTTCCTCTTCTCTCTCTTTCCCTCCGACCTCATGTTTCTGCTTAATGTTAATCTTTTCTTCATGCTCTTCCTCCCTGCTCTGTTCTTAGTTGCTCTCATTATATCAAAGAAGATATTTGGTATTTGTTTTTTAGGGATTGGCTAGCTTCACTAAGCATAATCTTCTCTATTGCCATGCATTTCCCTGCAAATTCCATGATTTTGTCATATTTTAGTGCTGCGTAATCCTCCATAGTATATAAAGGTCACATTTTTTTTTTATCCATTCATCTATTGAAGGGCATCTGGTTTGGTTCCACAGTGTAGCAATTGTGAATTGTGCTGCTATGAAAATCGATGTGGCAGTATCACTGTAGTACGCTCTTTTAAGGTCTTCAGGAAATAGTCCAAGAAGGGCAATAGCTGGGTCAAATGGTGCTTCCATTCCAAGCTTTCACAGGAGTCTCCATACTCCTTTCCAAATTGGCTGCACCAGTTTCAGTCCCACCAGCAATGTACAAGAGTACCCTTTTCCTCACATCCTCGCCAGCACTTGTTGTTGTTTGACTTCATTATGGCTGCCAATCTCACTGGATTGAGATGGTATTTTAGGGTGGTTTTTATTTGCGTTTCTCTTACTGCTAGAAATGGAGAGCATTTTTTCATGTACTTGTTAATTGATTCTATGTCCTCCTCTGAGAAGTTTCTGTTCAGGTCCTTGGCCCATTGGGTTATTGGTTATATTATTGTCTAATTTTCTGAGTTCTTTGTATACTTTGTATACTCTAGATATTAGGGCTCCATGTGAAGGGTGAGGACTAAAAATTTGTTCCCATGATGTAGGCTCCATATTTACCTCTCTTATTGTTTCTCTTTCTGAGAAAAAAAATTCAGTTTAAGTAAGTCCCATTTCTTGATTCTTGTTATTAACTCTTGTTCTATGGGTGTCCTATTAAGGAATTTGGAGCCTGAAAACACAATATGTAGATCTGAGCCAACTTTTTCTTCTATCAGACGCAGAGACTCTGATTTGAATCTAGCTCCTTGATCCACTTTGAGTTAACTTTTGTGCAGGGCGAGAGGAGGGGATTCAGTTTCATTTTTTTGCATATGGATTTCCAGTTTACCCAACACCATTTGATGAAGATGCCATCCTTCCTCCATTGCAGGCCATTAGCTCTTTTATCAAATATAAGATAGTTGTAGCTTTTTGGATTAGTCTCTGTGTCCTCCATTCTGTACCATTGGTCCACCCGCCTTTTTTGGTACCAGTACCATGCTGTTTTTATTATAATTGCTCTGTAATATAGTTTGAAATCTAGTATTGCTATACTGCCTGATTCACACTTCCTGCTTAGAATTGCTTTTGCTATTCTGGGTCTTTTATTTTTCCATTTGAATTTCATAATTGCTTTATCTATTTCTACAAAAAATTCCTTTGGGATTTTGATTGGCATTGCATTAAACCTGTAGAGAACTTTTGGTAATATAGCCATATTGATGATGTTAGTTCTTCCTATCCATGAACGGGATATATTTTTCCATCTTCTAAGATCTTATTCTATTTCTCTTTTTAGGGTTCTGTAGTTTGCATTATATAAATCTTTCACCTCTTTTGTTAGGTTGATTCCCAAGTATTTAATTATTTTGAGGAAATTGGGAATGCAGTGTTTTGACTCATTTTTGTTTCAGAAGTTTTGTCGCTAATATACAGAAATGCCTTTGATTTATGCATGTTGATTTTCTATCCTGCCACATTGCTGCATTCATTTATTAGTTCTAGTAGTTTTTTCTGTAGACCCTTTTGGGTCTTCTATGTATAGAATCATGTCATCTGCAAATAGTGATAAGTTAAGTTCTTCTTTTCCTATTTTTATGCCTTTAATGTCTTTCATCTCTCTAATTGCTCTGGCCAGTTTTTCGAGAACTATATTGAATAGAAGTGGTGATAGAGGACATCCCTGTCTTGTTCCAGATTTTAAAGGGAATGCCTTCAATTTTTCTCCATTCAGAATGATGCTAACCTGAGGCTTAACATAGATAGCTTTTACAATGTCGAGGTAAGTTCCTGTTATCCCTAGTTTTTAAAATGTTTTGAACATAAAGGAATGCTCTACTTTGTTGAATGTTTTTTCTGCGTCTATCGAGATGATCATATGGTTCTTATCTTTAAGTCCAATGATGTTGTGAATAACATTTATTAATTTCCATATATTGAACCAGCCTTGCATCCCAGGGATGAATCCTAGTTGATCATGGTGCACAATTTTTTTGATGTGCCTTTGTATCCAATTCGCCAGAATTTTAATGAGGATTTTTGCATCTAGGTTCATCAGAGATATTTGTCTGTAGTTTTCTTTCTTTGAGGTGTCTTTGTCTGGTTTCAGAATCAGGGTGATGTTGTCCTCATAGAACGAATTTGGCAGAGCTCCCAGTTTTTCTATTTCCTGAATAACTTGAAAAGTAATGGTATTAATTCTTCTTTAAAGGTTTTGTAAAACTCTGCTGTATACCCATCCGGTCCTGGGCTTTTCTTGGTTGGTAGTCTTTTGATTGCTTCTTCTACTTCATCCATTGATATTGGTCTGTTTAAATTGTGTGTTCCCTTATGACTCAGTGTGGGCAAATCATATGACTTAAGAAATTTATCGATGTCTTCACTATTTTTTATTTTATTGGAATACAGGTTTCCAAATAATTTCTAATTTTCTTCTGTATTTATGTTGCATCTGTTGTGATATTGCCTTTTTCATCCCGTATGTTAGTAATTTGAGTTCTCTCTCTTCTTCTCTTCATTAGCATGGCTAAGGGTCTGTCGATCTTATTTATCTTTTTGAAGAACCAACTTTTAGTTTTGTTAATTTTTTCAATAGTTTCTTTTGTTTCAATTTCGCTCTGATTTTAATTATTTCTTGCCTTCTGCTACATTTGCTGTTGTTTTTCTCTTCCTTTTCTAGGGCTTTGAGATAAAGTGTGAACTCATTTATTTGTTGTTTTTTTTATCTTTCTTTTTTTGAGGAATGACCTCCAGGCGATGAATTTACCTCTTAAAACTTCTTTCATTTTGTCCCATAGAATCTGATATGTTGTGTCTGTATTTTCATTTATCTCTAAGAATTTTTTGATTTCCTCCTTTATGTCTTCTGTAACCCATTGATCATTCAGTAACATATTGTTCATTTTGCATGTAATGTATGATTTTTTCTTTTTTCTTTTATCATTGGTTTCCAGTTTCATTCCATTATGATCACAAAAAATTCATGGTATTATCTCCTCCCCTTTATATTTACTGAGGGTTGCCCTATGGCAAAACATATGGTCTATTTTTGAGAAGGATCCATGTGCTGCTGAGAAAAAAGTATATCCACTTGATGATGGTTGATATATTCTATATATGTCAGTTAAGTCTAGGGTATTGATTGTGATATTGAGTTCTATACTTTCTTTATTCAACTTTTGTTTGGAGGATCTGTCCAATGGTGAGAGACGTGAGTTGAAGTCACCCATAATTATTGTACTGTGGTCTATTTGATTCTTGAACTTGAGGAGAATTTGTTTAATGAACGTGGCAGCACCATTATTTGCTGCGTGAATATTGATAATTGTTATGTCTTGTCAGTGAATGGTTTCTTTTAACAGTATATAATGTCCTTCCTTATCCCTTTTGATTAAATTAGTCTTGAGGTCGATTTTATTCTATAGGAGGATGGCCACCCCTGCTTGGTTACGAGGACTGTGTGCATGGTATAAATTTTCCCAATCTTTCACCTTCAGCTTGTGTATGTCTTTTCCATTCAGATGTGTCCCCTTGAGGCAACATATTGTTGGATTTGTTTTTTTTACTTCAAGTTACAAGCCTATGTCACTTTATTGGAGAGTTTACGCCATTAACGTTTAGAGTTACTATTAATAACGTTTAGAGTTACTGCGACCCATGTTCGCTTATATCTTTTTTTTAAATTAGTTTGTTTCTCCATGATTAGCTTTTCCCGCCCTCTGTCATTACTGAGGCACTTCCCACTGATGGTTTACATTGTTGATTTTTATTTCTTCCTCGTGTAGTGTTTTGCTCAAGATGCTTTCCAATGCTGGTTTTTGGCTGCAAATTCTTTTAGCTTTTGTTTATCATGAAATATTTTTATTTTGTTGTCTTACATTAAGCTTAATTTTGCTGGATACATAATTCTTGGTTGGCATCCATTGTCTTTCAGTGTTTGAAGTACGTTGTTCCAGGATCTTCTCACTTCCAGCATCTGTGATAAAAAAAACCATTGTTAACCTTTTTGTTTTACCCCTGATTGTAATCTGCCTCCTTTCTCTGGTAGGTTTTAATATTTTCTCTTTGTTTTGTATATTGGATATCTTCATAACAATGTGTCTTGGCATTGGTCTACTGTCATTTTGTGTGCTCAGTGTCCTGTAAGCATCTACAATTTGTTTATCTGTTTCCATTTTTATTTTTGGAAAGTTTTCTCTAATTATTTCATTCAGCAGGTTACTCATTCCCTTGGTTTGAATCTCTGTACCTTCCTCTTTCGGGATGACTCATAAGTTTGTTTTTTTTATGTTATCCCATATCTCTTGGATGTTTTCTCATAATTTTTTACAGCATTTCTTTCTTGGATAGAGTTTTTTCAAGATGATATATTTTGTCTTCATTATCTGACATTCTGTCTTCTACTTGCTCCACTCTGTTAGTGATACTCTCAATTGAGTTTTTAATTTGGTTTATCATTTCCTCCATTTCTAGAATTATTGTTTGATTTTTCTTATAATTTCTATCTCCTGATAAAGATGCTTAATTTCTTATTTTATCTGTTTATGTAATTCATTTTCAATGCGTTCTTTCACTGTTTGTTTTTGTTGTCTCGTATCCTCTTTAATGTTCCATTCCATCTGTCTAAGGTATTCCTTGAGTTCTTTATATGACCATTTTTCTGATGACTCCAGATGCTCTTGAATATTTAGGCTGTCCTTCATTGTTTGTACTTTTTTTCTTCCTTGCTTTTTTATCCTGCTCATGTTACTTCTTGTTCTGTTTGACTACTGAGTTACTGCTTACTCTTATAAATTTATTTGATGCTTGGAAGGAAAGATATTAGAAGGGAAGGGAAGAAGTCAGTAAAGAGAATGAGAGTAGCCAGGTAGAATTCAAGGAAGGGGGTATAATAAAATTGAAAAGAAATGAAAAGACAAAAGAAAAAAATAGAATATAAAGAAAGAAAATTTTAAGTAATAATGATAATTAAAAATGAATATTAAAATTTAAAATAATAATAATAATAATGAAATAAAAAATTAAAAAAATAAAAAACATTAAAAAAGTTAAAGAACAACAACAAAAATGAAAATGAAAGAAAAAGAAAAACATACAAATAATATAATAATAATAATACATGCAGTACTAGAGTTCAACTAACTTCTCTTCCAGTAGGTGGAGCTGTGTGCACTGGGCCAAGCTTCTCCTCTAAATAAGTGGGAACAAATCACTGTGCAGCAGCTCTTCCTCCCAGACTCGGCGGGTCTCCAATCCTGAGTGCCTAGGGCCTTCTCTTGTGCTTCCTCAAGCCAGGCCCCGCTCACCTTTGACGCTCACCACAATACTGCTTACACGCCAGGCCTCTGCTCCTGGTAGCCCTGTTTTAATGAACGCCTGGGCACACTCTCCCTGTTTGCCTCCCTCAGACCCTAAGTTTGTAGAGCTTTGTCCTGAGAACCGCCAGCGAATTTTCTTGTCTTCCGGGAGCCATGCCCCTGGTAGGTGGTGTAAGAGACCTCAATTGTCAGCACTGGTGGGAGTGGTAGCCGGGAATTCCACGCCGCAAGTCCCGAGCCAATCCTGTTTCCCTAGGTCTGGCTATCGTGCTCCTGGGAGAGCTGGGAGGGGCCCTTGAGGTTTCCCCGTGGTGTTGAGAGAGATGGCAATGGGATTACACACTTGTCGCGTTGGTTTCAATGAAGTTATCTCCTCCGCCTGTAATGTCAGTTCTATGCCATGGTGGTATCCCATTAAAATGGTGACAGTTCGTTCCCTTTGCTGGGTGACCAATGCAATGGGTGGGTCCTGACTATCTCTCCCAAGCCACATTTCAATCCTGTGGCCACTGCCTATGAAGGCTCAGTTGTCTTTTAACTCTGTCAATTCAGAAAGCCCAACCAGTTATTTCAGCGGGAATGTTAGTGCTGAGTCACAAAAACCAGACGAATCTAAGCTTGAATGCAGCCAATCCGGGCTCTGTGTGTGTTCTGAGGGGCCCAGACCGTTCGCCCCAGATTCACAACAGGTCAACATTGCCTAGTGATTCTGAGCAAACAGCATTTAGACAGTTTACGACTTCCTATGCCCGTGCAGCTGAAGAGATCAGAGACTTGATTTCTCCATGCCTGCCTTAATAATGGATCTCCTGTATTGCTACTTTTTAATATCTGTGCATGTGCGTGTTTGTATATATATATACATATATATATGTATATATATATATATACATATATATATGTATATATATATATATATATATATACATATATATATGTATATATATATATTTATATTTATATATATACACACTCTTCAGATTTTTCAAAATATGAAATATATGTGTCTTATTATACACTCCCTAAATTCATTCATATTCATATCTCTGGATTTATAATCAACATTCCCCAAGATTATTCTCATAATAATCATCCACCTGCAATACATATTGTTTCCTAGTACTGAAAACTAAATTCAGTGAATGGTGCATACAAACCCTATTATTTCTACATTTACTTAGCCAGTTTAAAATCAATGCAAGTAGATTTCTAGGGGACATGATGTGTATTTTGACTTTCATTTTTATTCAACACTTGTACGTTACTATGTCTTCAGTTTATCCACATCATAGGATATATATTTCAGTCACAAATTAGAAAATTTATAGGCATTTGTTTCACGATCAATCACTTCCTGATTCAGAACACATGCATTCCTCCATGTTTCTTGACTGGTCTTTTCATGAGACTTCTTTCCAAACACATTACTTTCGTTTAACATCATCACTTATAAAGGAAAACTCAAACACCATTCATCATAAATCATAATCCTAATATTACCATTAGATATATAACTGGATGGAATGAATGATTGTATATCAATATAAGATTTCTTATATATTTTCACATGTCAATTCAATCCATTATTTAAAGTGGAATCAGTTATGTTATTTATTCATAGTATGGTCTATTCATGCATTATCTCTATATTCGTAGACAGAGGTTACACCTATTTGTGCCCCTAATACTAATGTATGCATCTTCAAATTATTGCTCCCAGAAATGGTGAAAGAAATACTCATGTCACCTGATCTACATATACATTTTATCACAGTAATATTCTGAACAACAAAAAAATAAAATATCACACTTATGATTGTACCAAAGCCTAAAAGAAAAGGGAATGTTGATAACTAATAACATCCATCTCCAGGTTGCCTAATGCTCTCAAATGTCATTCCCATTCATGACGACATATTTGTTTTTTCCTATGATTATATATTCAAACTCAAGCCTGTTGAAAATGTCTAATCCTATCCCTCACTTTATACTTTGCCTGATTTAGTAATGTCTCTATTGACACCTGCTTTCCTACATATTTTCCCCAGTTCATCATTTTGGCTTACTCTTCACATGTGCTGACATTTACATTCACTCTCTAAACGAAACCCTATTGCTAAAGAAGCTTTTTTTTCCAAATCATATACTCACTCTTCTTCCTAAACCTACTGACTATCTTCCTAATCCTACCGACTATCCCTTTTTGACTGGATGTTCTCTTCTACATTCAATCATCCAAGGTACAAGGTCCTATGCCATTGTATTTCGATTTAACTGAGACAATTGTACAGAACATTATTCAACACTAAGTATCCAAACCAAGGGCCCAATGCCCTTCTGGGCTTCAAATCTTTCTTAGATTCCCGTTTTTATACATATATTTCACCTATATATTCTTATAAATATCACAGGTTCCCAATCCCATTATTCATCCTGCAGAATGATTCCTAACCCAAATCGAAAATATTATTAACCCTAACCATACACTAACTTTGCAGGAGAGCCGGAACAGTGTGGGTATTAAACTACAGGAATCTAGGGGATCTTCACCTGCTGAGAAACTCAAATGTTCATGCAGAAATAATCCCTGGTGAAGATGAAGGCAGCTATGAAATACCTCAGAAAGCAAAAGTCAACTTCCATGGCAATCATCCTGGTCAGGATGAAGGGTTGTGTCTGAATCATTCTCTCTCTTCTTAATGTATAGAACATGGACCAAACCAGTCCTGTGTGGAAGCTGTTCCCGGGTGCTTACGGTTGATATAACATTCTAACTAGAGAAAATGCCACATGAAAATCAGGGCAGCCTCCACCTCATGGTACTTTTGGAAGCAACAAAGTGGTTGCCAAGGCAGTGACATCATTCAGATCCTGAAGAAAGTGATCTCACCTCACTTCCTTGGTGAGGGAACTCTCTGAACTTGGGATCCAGGAAGCCAGGCACCCAGAGACAGTCCCTGTTCTAGTCCCAGTGGTCTCACATGTTTGGAATTACCAAGGACAGAGTCAGTCTTTCTTGGTACCTACAGATGTGAGGATGGCCAAATGCCAGGAAACCTCTTAAGAGGGGCTTTCCCTGAGAAAGCAGGTAGTGGATCATTTTCTGAGAATAGGTAGGAAAGGCGGTTTGTTTGGTATGGTGTGGAATATTTCTATTAAGTCCTTTGACAAGGTGAGTGTTTCTATGTGTGTGTATCCCACTGAGTCCATTGTTGTAGACATTAGAAAAGACAATGCATCAATGGATGTGTCCTGTCTAGTAGAAAGCTTCCCAGCATTCATCCTGCCCAATTCATGAGTGGACTCTGGCTTGCCTTATGGATGGGCAACACCTACAAGCTTCCTAATTTCCTGTTTTCTCTCTCAATTCAGCCCACTCTCCAGAATAGTATCATGGTTTTGTGTCCAAGATTTGTACCACCTCAAAGATCTGTGACATGGCTATGTACTGGATAGCTGAAGGAAATGGCTAGCATCTCAGAAATCTCAGATATCTGTTGACCAGGAAAGTCTCAGTGGAGAAACCCTGCTTTGGTCCTTTTGCTTAACTATTGTTCTGTTGAATGTCAGGAAGTTTTTTGCCTCAAGGCACCACTTTGTGAACTCTGAAGAAAACAGTTTTCAAATGGAAATGAATGGGCATCACCTGTGGCTCTTTGCTTAATTGCTTAGGATTGGGATATGTCTGAATCAGCCTGTTGGCCCTGTGTGAGGCTGTGGCTTAGATTCTCATCACCTGATGGATCTAAAGATAGATCCCATGCGTGCATCCAAAACCAAAATGGCAAAAAGATCAGATATTGTTGATGAACTCTCTTGCCTTCCTCTGGTAGGTTCCAGATATCCATCAAGTGAGAATAGGGATTCTTTGGGTCAAATGAGTTCTTCAAAGCCCTGCAGAGGCTAGGCCATAGGTGCTTGATTATCATGACTCCAATTCACTTAAAGAATCTAAACCCCAAAGCTAGAAGGCCTCAAGTTAAAGAAGCCAAGCAATATTAAAGGTAGGCCTATTTGATCACTCCTGGTTCACAGGAAGAGAGTCCAGGCCACCCTTACTTTAGGCAAATGCGGTGCAAGGAGCTTATTTTGGACACTGTCGTGGGCTGCGTCCCTTATGGAAACCTCCAGCCAGAGGATATAATGAGTGTCTATATGGAAGAAGATGAGGGCCATGTGAGAGTGTTTTGGTTTTAATTGTGGACATTTGTCTGGCGGTTGGAAGAGATCACTGGGTCGACCTAGGCTTGCACTCTGGTGTGATTCCCCTTAGAGACTGAGTTCTTTTACTGATCTCAGAGAATTATTGCCAGGAATTGTGTTGGAATTTTAAATGGCCATGCATGAGAGTTGCCCTTGGAAAGTGACATCTAGGCCCTAGTTGACTTTCCACAGAGCACAGGGAATCTCAGCCAGGATAACACATGATATTATTCTTAAAGACTTGGCAGCCATATTTGAGAGTCAAAACACACATGGACTATACATTGTAGACCTCAATGGGCCTGGCTTAATCTGACTTTTGGCCACTTTTGGAAGCCTTGCCTGTAAGAATTCTCCAGAGTTTTCATTTAATGGTTTCTGAGTGAATTGAAATCCACAGTGCCTCCAACTTCATCCTTGAAAATTGGCTATATCAATATCATGAAATTTTTGAAATTCCCATGACTGGGTAGCACTGGAGAACATTTGGATGTCCTCTTGCTGATCATGAGTATACAGGACAGTGCCTTGATTGACTGGGTTTTATGAAAATGGTGTAGAACAGAGATTCCAGTAAGTTGGATCTTGCTGAGTAGTTGTTCTAGAGCAGTGGTTGGCAGGTGTGTGATAAAACATCTGTGGTGGGGGCATGTGGATCTGCCATTGGCTTCCAAATGGATTGTGACTGACATTTTGCAGTCAGTAGAACCTTATATGTAAAAGCATATTGTTATATGGAGAGGTTTCAGGGCAATGTTCAGAATCAGGATGCTATGGTCAATAGGGCAAGTTATGTGGGATAGAAGCCTGGTTGGTGCATTCTCCTGCAGAACTCGACACACCACACTTGACAGAACTCACTTCAGCACTGTGTCCCAGGTGAACCCTTGTATTTAATGAAGCAAATACCAAACTCCCAGTGCAGCAGCAAGAAACACCACGAAAGTGGAGGATGACCAAATGAATTTACAGTCCACACGGGGAGACACCTAGAATCCAGTGGCAACAGTATACCTACAAATAGAAAATTCAGCACTGCTGCCTCATGTTTATTGGAAAATAAGAAACCATGTCATCCAGGTCACATAGATGCAGAACCAGATTTGTTGGTCTCACTACATATGAAGCTAATGCTTCTGACAACAGCATATATTTCATTGCCCAACCTCACAGGCAGTTTCTTCAGATGTTAGGCTGGCAGAACTTCATGTTTTTGGAGTGATTACCCTGTCCCTTACTTTTGGAAACTCCTCTACCAACTCCAAATTTGTGAACTTCTGAGCATTTTCAATTCCACATATGTATTCACAGATTTTCTAAATGTTCACCTCTAATTGTGTCTTATGTAGGGCGAAGGTAATGTCAAGGCATTATTCTGAATGAGAGTGGGAAGATTTTTGTGTAGCACATATTTGCATACACATTGGATACATTTTCCAATTTTCCATTCGAAATACTGAATCCCTGACACTAACACATACCCTACTAGACTTTGACTTCTTATCCTAATTTGATGGAGAATAATAACCCAAACAGAATACAAATACAAGAGGTTCACAGGAGGCATGGTGTATAATTGGACTTGCCTTTCGTATGATAAATTGTAGGTGTTATAAATCTAGCGAATTTTAATTGAAATAGTTCTCCATGTGTTTTCAAAGTTAACAAATATGTGAATAACTGTCTCCCTTTCTCTGTAGCGTATTCATCACATGTATTTTTATAAGCACATACAGAATTCTAGCTGGTATCAGTCGTACATTTGGTGAGGTGGCTGGCTTGGCAGATACAAATTGTGAGAAGAGATCACTCCTACTTAACGCTGTTGGAACTGAAAATTCAACATATGGGTGAGCTTTTTAGTTAAACAACATGAATCCATGTACATTAAAATGAATATTTTTGGATCTGTGGATGATATATATTTCATGGTGAATTTCAATTCACATACATAATGGTACTTTTTAATGTCTGTGTGTTTGTGTGTCTGTGTGTGTATATATATATATATATATATATATATATATATATATATATATATATATTCACTCTCCAGATTTTTCAAAATATTTAGTATATTTTTCTTTTTATACGCTCCCTAAATTCATTCATATTCATGTATGTGGATTTATAATCAACTTTTCACAAGATTATTCTCAGAAATATTCCTCCACCTGAAATACATATTTTTTTCCTTGTACTGAAAACTAACTTTGGGGGATCACATGATGGTGGCGAATGGAGTGCATTACCCCCATGTACCGCGTCACTGTGCGGGAAAATGACGAGTTAGAACGGCTAAAACCTATCTTGTTAGGAATTTCCAGCAAATTTGGGGTGCTCCAAAACCTAGTGGACATATATCCATCTCACGAGGATCAGCTACGGGGGCTCAAACGCGAGTGATTTTTCCGCACGGAGGGTCATGCTTCTTATTCAGCAAATTGCCCTGCAGCTAGAGTGTGTGGCGCGCACTGGGAAAAAACGAGATAGCATCGCAAATATACAGTGGTGCGGATTCTATGGGCTCCTGCCCGCTATGCAATTACTGTGCTCAGTGCTGAATTCTGGGATTGAGACGGGATGGATGTGGTCCAATTCCGTTCTCCATACCGGTCAGACCACAGAGGAAGCCAGCGTCCACCATCTTGAAGAGCTGACGTCACCATCCCTGTTTTCGACTGATCGCAGCTCATTCAGCTATAGAACAGGTAATTTCAGGATTCCATTCACCTTTGCTTCGCAGACAAATTACTCAGGCTCAGTGCTAAAGAACCCGCAGAAACTGCGTCTTGGAGCCTGCTCCTATTAGAACATACACTGAGCTCAGAGCGGCCAAATTTGGCCTCCCTGAAATGATCTGGCCCAGGGCTCAAGAACCCGTGGAAACTGCTTCCCGGTCCGGGTCTTGCTGAATAATGTGGAGGTAAATATCAACCGAGCCTTCATAGGCAGTGGCAACAGGATTGAGACGAGGCTTGTGAGGGCAAGTCAGGACTCACCCATTGCTTTGGTCACCCAGCAAAGGGAACGAAATGCTGCCTTTTGCATGGGATACCAACATGGCAGAGATCTGATGTCATCAGAAAGCAGCGGAGGAGATAACTTCATTAATACCAGCGGTGACAGAAACAGTTGGTCTCCTGGTAAAGAAAGTGAGTCAGAAACACCCGAGTCTCTCTCACTTTGTCATCAAGCCAGAGGGGCAGAGCAGAGCCGCTGCCCATGCCTGGAACAGGCCCAGCGACACACCTGCATGATACTCACTTCACCCCAATTGGAATAGAGGCAGAGCAGAGCCGCCACAGGTGCCCAGAACAGGCCTAGCGACCAGCAGGCATGGTAGTCACGTCACCTCAATTGGAGTAATTGCAGAGCAGAGCCTTCTCCAGCACCTAGTACAATCCAAGTGGCCCACCGGCATGGTAGTCACATAACCCCAATAGGAGTAGGGGCAGAGCAGAGTCTTTGCCCATGGTGCAGGGAACAGGCCCAGCAACCTGCCTTCTTCGTAGTCACGACACCCCAATTGGAGTAGCGGCAGAGCAGAGCCACCACCCGCGCCCTCAAGGTAGACAAATCTGCACCCGACCAGCAGAAGAGGTCCAGCGGCCTGCCAGCGCGGCAGACACTTCACCCCAATTGGAGTAGGGGCAGAGCAGAGCCGCCGCCCACGCCTCTAAGGTAGGCAGACCTGAGACCGACTGGCAGAACACCCCAGGGGTTCATGGGTGTGGTACATACGTCACACCAATTAGAGGAGGGGCTTAGCAGAGCCGCTTCCCGCGCCTGCAGGGTAGGCAGACCTGCGACAGATCAGGAGAACAGGCCCAGCGTCCCATCAGCATGGTAGATAGATCACCCCAATTGGAAGAGCACAACAGCCACCCCCCGCCCCTGCAAGGAAGACTTTTCAAATATACAAGAGCAATATAAATATATAGGGGGAAAATTTCAAAATCACAACAGTTTCACCAAGCAGAAAGAAACGCGAGCCGTATGAAAAGACAAAGAAAAAAGGACCACAAGCAATGCAGGTCAACACAACTTTAGAAGAGGTAATAGCTGCAGCAGATGGAATGTCAGATAAAAAACTCAGGATATACATGCTTCAGATAATCTGGAGTCTCAAGGAAGACATTAGACAGCAAAATCAGACAATGAAAGATCACTTCGACAATGAATTACACAAACAAATCCAAGAAGCAAAAGATCAATTATACAGGGAGACAGAAGTTGTAAAAAATGACAAACAGAAATCCTAGAAATGCAGGAAGCAATAAAACAACTTAAAAACTCAATTGAGAACACTACCATCAGAGTAGAACACTTAGAAGATAGAACATCAGACAATGAAGACAAAGTATTTCAACTTGAAAAGAACATAGACAGCTCAGCAAGACTGTTAAGAAACCATGAACAGAACATCCGAGAAATATGGGATAACATAAAGAGACCAAACATAAAAGTCATTCGGATACAGGAAGGTATAGAGGTCCAAACCAAAAGAATGAGCAATGTATTTAATGAAATAATACGAGAAAACTTCCCAGACTTGAAGAATGAGACAGACTCCCAAGTCCTAGAAGCCAACAGGACGCCGAATGTGCAAAATCATAAGAGATCCACACCTAGACGCATTATAATGAAGATACCCAAAGTACAGAATAAAGAGAGAATTTTAAAAGCTACAAGTGAAAGGAAACAGATTACATTTAGGGGTAAAGCAATCAGGATAACAGCTGATATTTCAACACAGACTCTGAAAGCTAGAAGATCCTTGAAATATATGTTTTTGTCAGGAGCTTTAGCTTCATTTCTAGTGAAAGCATCAAAGCTGTGTCTGCATCTATGTAACCTGGAGAACATGGTTTCTTATTTTCCAAAAGACATGAGGCGGCAGTGCTGAATTCACTGAAGCCACTGAAGGCTAAGTGTCTCCCCGTGTGGACTGTGAAGCCATTTGGTCATCCTCCACTTTTCATGGTGTTTCTTGCCGCTGCACTGGGAGTTTGGTATTTGTTTCACTAAATAAAATGAGTTCAACTGAGACCCAGTGCTGGAGGGAGTTCTGTCATGTATGGTGGGTCAGGGTCTCCAGGTGAATTCACCAACCAGGATTCTATCCCACATAGATTGCCCCCTTGATCATAGCAACCTGATTCTGAACATTGCCCTGAAAATCTCCATATAAAAAGATGCCTTTACATGGAGAGGTTTCAGACATATAAGGTTCTGCTGGATGCACCATGTCAGTCTCAAGCCCTTTGGAAGTAATGGCAGATCCACATGGCCCCACAAGAGATGTTTTATCACACACCTGCACACCACCTGCACACACACCACTATTCAGTAGGCTACAAGTTACTGGCATTTCTGTTCTACACCATTTTCATGAAACCCAGACAATCAAGGCACTATCTGGTACACTCATGATGAGCAAAAGGACATCAAAGGTTCTCCAGTGCCACCTGGTCATTGGAATGGCAAAAATTTCATGGTATTTATGTAGCCACTTTTCAAGGATGAAGTTGGAAGCACTGTGGGTTTCAATTCATTCAGGAACCATTAAATGGTGAGGAAGCTCATTTCAATAAAAGATCTGGAGAACTCTCACAGGCAATTTTTCCCAAGGAGTGAGCTAGATCTCAGTTTAGAAGGGCGAATCTCATTAGTGGCCTATTCCACTGCCACACAAATGACCGCAATTGAAACCAAAACACTCCCAAATGACCCTCATCTTCTGCCATAGAGACACTCATCATAACCTCTTGCTGCAGGTTTCCATGAGGGATGCAGCCCAAGACAGTGTCCAAAATAAGCTCACTTACCCCTCAATTGCCTAAAGTCAGGGTGGCCTGGACACCCTTCCTGTGAACCAGGAGTGATCAAATAGGCCTGCCCTTAATACTGCTCTGCTTCTCCATTTTGACTGTTACTGACTGTTGAGTATAAATTCTTTGTGTGAATTGGAGTCATGAGAAAATCCAAGCACCTATGCATTATCCTCTTCAGGGCTTTGAAAAACTCATTTGACCCAAATGATATCTATTCTCACTTGATAGAGGTCAGGACTTACAGAGGAAGGCAAGAGACTTCATCCACATTGACTGCTCTTATGGCCATTGTGGTTTTGGATTCAGAGATGGGATCTTTCTGTAGATCCGTCAGGTGCCGAGAATCTAAGCCCCAGCCTCACATAGGGCCAAGGGGCTGATTCAGACACATCCCTTTTGAAGCAATTAAGCAAACAGCCACAGGTGATGCCCATTCATTTTCATTTGAAAACTGTTTTCTTCAGGCTTTACAAAGGGGTTGCCAGAGGCAAAGAAATTCCTGACATTCAGGGCAACAGAACAATAGGTTAGCAAAAGGCCCAAAGCAGCGTTTCTCCACTGAGACTTTACTGGTCACACTGATATCTGAGTTTTCTGAGATGCTCCCATTGCCTTCAGCTATCCAGTACATGGCCATGTAACAAAGCTTGGAGGCGGTACATATCTTGGACACCAAACCATGAGACTATTCCTGAGAGTGGTCAGAATTCAGGAAGAAAACTGGAGCTTAGGAAGATAGTAGGTGTTGTCCATTCATAAGGCAAGCTGCAGTCCATTCATCAATTGCGCAGGATGAATGCTGGGTAGCTTTCTACTAGACAGGGCACTTCCATTGATGCATTCTCTTTTCAAATGTCAACAACCACGGACACAGTGGGATACACTTTTAGAAACCCTCGCCATGTCAAACGACTTTCTAGAAACAATCCACTCAAAAACAAACAATCCACCATCCCTACCTATTCTCAGAACATGAGACAAAACCACAAACTCACACCCACACCCACAAAGCACCTCCTTCCCAGAAGTAGGTCTTTGATTATCCGGAGTTTCCTCTGACTGGTGGGCCATACCATGTTCCCCCGAAATGGCCTGTACTTTCTCAGATTTGGTGTCTTTGCCAGAACAACTGCCTGCTTTCTCAGGAAACACCTGTCTTCATAGCTTTCCTGGCATTTGGCCATCCTCACATCAGTTGGTACCAATAAAGACTGACTCTGTCCTTGGTAAATCCAATCAAGTGTGCCAACTGGGACTGGCACTGGCTCTGGGGACCTAGCTTCCTGGTTCCCAAGTTAAGAGAGTTTCACTACAAAGGAAGTGAGGTGAGGTCACTTTTTTTCAGGAACTGAATGAGGTCACTGCCTTGGCAACTACTTTGCCCTAACAGTTGCTTCCAAGGGTCCCATGAGATGGATGCTGCCCCAATTCCTGTGACATTTTTACAAGTTAGAATGGTATATCAACCATAGTCACCCAGGAACAGCTCTCCACACAGGCTTGGTTTGGTCCATCTTCTCTACATTAAGAAGAGAGAGGCTGATTCAGACACAACCCTTCATCCTGACCAGGCTGTTTGCCATGGAAGATGACCTTTGCTCTCTCAGGTCCTTCATACCTGCCTACATGTTTTCCAGGGATAATTTCTGCATGGACCATTGAGGTTCTAAGAAGGTGGAAGATCCCCTCCATCCCTGCATTGTAAGACCAACTCTGTTCCAGCTCTTCTGTAATGTTATATTGAGGGAACAGTGTATGGTTATGCTTAATAACCAGTTCGATTTGGGTTAGGAATCATTCTACGGGATGTATAATGGTATTGGGTAACTGCAATACTTACATGAATATATAGGTGAAATATAAGTATGAAAACAGAAATCCAGGTAAGATTTGAAGTCCAGAAAGTCATTGGGTCCTTGATTGGATTACTTAGCTTGAATTACGTTCTGCACAGTTATCTCAGATAAATTGATATACAATGGCATAGGAACTTGTACCTTGGATGATTGAATGTAGAAGAGAACATCCCCTCAAACAGAGATAGTCAGTAGGATCAGGAAGATAGTCGGTAAGTATCGGAAGAACAATGAGTATAGGATTTGGACCAAAAGTTATTTAGCAATAGGGTTTCGGTTAGAGAGTGAATTTCAATAACAGCACATGTGAAGGGTCTCTAACAATGATGAAGTGGGGAAAATATGTAGGAATGCAGATATCAATAGAGACATTAGGAAATCAGGCAAAGTATAAAGTGAGTGATAGGATTAGATATTTTCAACAGGGTTGAGGTTGAACATATAATCTTAGGAAGAAACAAATATGTAGTCACCAATCGGATTGACATTTGAGAGCATAAGGCACCCTGGACATGGATGTTTTTAGTAATCCATGTTCACTTTCTATTTAGGATTTGGTAGAATCATAAGTGTGACCTTTGAATTTTGTGTCTAGAATATTACTGTGATGAAATGTATATGTAGATCAGGTGACATGAGTATTTCTTCCACCATTTCTGGAAGCAATATTTTGAAGATGTATAAATTTGTATTGGGGCTACAAAAAGGTGCACCCTGTGTCTATGAATACAGAGGAAATGCATGAATAGACCATACTGTGAATAAATAATAAAACTGGGTTCAACTTGAAATAATAGATTGAAATAAATTTGAAAACAAATAAGAAATCTTATATTAATATACAATCATTCATTCCAACCCATTATACATCTAATGGAAATATGAGGATTTTGGTTTATCATGAAAAGTGTGTGACTTTGCTTCAAATTGATTATGAAAATCGAAAATAATTTGTTTGGAAAGAAGTCTCATGAAAAGATCAGTCAAGAAACCTGGAGGAATACATGTGTTCTGAAGCAGGAAGCGATTGAAAGTGAAACAAATGCCTATAAATTTGCGAAATTGTTGATGAAATATATGTCCTATTATGTCCATAAACTTAAGAAAGAGTAATGTACCAGTGTGGAATAAAAACGAACGTCAAAATACACATCACGTCCAATAGAATTCTACATGCATTGATGTTAAACTGGTTCAGTTACTGTAGAAATATTAGGATTTGAAGGCACCAATCACTGTAGTTAGTTTTCAGTACTAGGAAACAAATATGTACTTCAGGTGGATGAATATTTCTGAGAATAATCTTGTGAAAATTTTATTATAAATCCACATACATGAACATGAATGAATTTTGGGACTCTAAATAAGACACAAATATTTCATATTTTGAAAAATATGGAGACTATATATATATATATATATATATATATATATATATATATATATATATACACACACACACACACACACACACACACACACAAAACACACACACAGACTTTAAAATGTAGTAATATATGCCAATCGAAATTCATCATGAAATATATATCATCCACAAATGCAAAAATATATATTTTACAGAATATGGATTTATGTATAATTTTGTTCAACTAGGAAGCTCACCCATAGGTTGAATATTCAGTTCCAAAGCGTTTAGGAGGAGTGATCTCTTCTCACAATTTGTATTTGCTTAGGAAGCCACCTCACAAAAATGTAGGTGTGATACCAGGTAGCTTTCGGTATGTGCATATAAAAATACATATGTTGAATAGGCTACAGAGAAAGGGAGACAGTAATACACATATTTTGAACTTTAAAAACACATGGAGAACTATTTAATTAAAAATTGACTAGATTTATACACATAAACTTTATCATGCAAAAGGCAAGTCCAAATATACATCATGCCTCCTTTGAACTGCTTGTATTTATATTCTGTTTGTGTTATTTTTCTCCATCATATTAGGATTAGTAGCCAGAGTCAAGTAGGGTATGGGATAGTGTCAGGGATTCTGTATTTTGAATGGAAAATTGGAAATTGTATCAAATGTGTGTGCAAATATGTGCAACCCAAAACTTCCCACTCTGATCCAGAACAATGCCTTGACATTACCTTCGCTCCAAGTAAGACACAATTAGAGGAGAAGAGTTAGAAAATTTGTGAATACATGTCTGGAATGGAAAATGCTCAGGAGTTCACAAACTTCGAGATGGTAGAGGAGTTTCCAAAAGCAAGGGACATGGTAAACACAACACCAACATGGAGCTCTTCTGGCCTAAAGACTGTTTGAGAAACTGCATGTGAGATTGGGCACTTGAAATATAAGTTGTTGTCAGAAGTTTTAGCTTTCTTTCTAGTGAGACCATCAAAGATGGGTCTGCATCTATGTGACCTGGACGACATGTTTTCTTATTTTCCAATGAACATGGGGCAGCAGTGCTGAATTCTCTCTTTTTAGGTAAACTGTGGCCACTGGGGGCTTAGTGTCTCCCCGTGTCACTGTGAAGACATTTGGTCATCCTCCACTTTTCGTGGTGTTTCTTGCTGCTGCACAGTGAGTTTGATATTTGCTTTACAAAATACAAGGAGTTCAACTGGGACACAGTGCTGCAGGGAGTTCTGTCACTTGTGGTGGGTTAGAGTCTGCAGGAGAATGCACCATCCAGGCTTCTATCACTCATTGCTTGCTACATTGCCCCCTTTTCCATTGCAACCTAATTCTGAACATTGACCTGAAACCTCTCTATATAACAAGGTGCCTTTACATAAATGGGTCTGCTGGCTGCTGCAAGTCAATCACATGCTATTTGGAAGCCAATGGCAGATCCACATGGCCCCACCACAGATGTTTTGTCACACACCTGCCCACAACTGCTCAAGGCGCACTACTCAGAAGGTTCCAACTTACTGGCATCTCTGTTCTATGCCATTTTCATGAAACCCAGTAAATCAAGGCCCAGTCTGGTACACTCATGATGAGCATCAGGAGATCTAACTGTTCTCCAGTGCCACCTGGTCATAGGAATTTCAAAAATTTCATGGTATTTATCTAGCCATTTTTCAAAGAGGAATTTGGAGCCACAGTGGGTTTCAATTCATTCATGAACCATTAAATGTTGTGGAAGCTCATTTCAATGAAAGATCTGGAGAACTCTCACAGGCAATGCTTCCCAAAGAGTGGCCAAAAGGTCACATGAGGCCAGGCCCATTGAGGTCTACAATGTGAGGTCCATGGGTGTTTTGACTCTCAAATATGCCTGCCAAGTCTTTCCGAATAAAATCTGGGTATATCCTGGCTGACATTCTCAGTGCTTTGTGGAAAGCCACACTGGGCTTAGATCTCAGTTTCCAAGGGCAAGTCTAATGCGTGGCCTCCTAAAATCCCAACACAATTCTTGATAATACTTCTCTGAGGTCAGTTCCAGAACTCAGTCTCTAAGGTGAATCAAACCCGAGTTAAAGCCCAGGTGGACCCAGTCTTATCTTCCAACAGCCAAATAAATGACCACAATTAAATCCAAAACACTCCCACATTGCCCTCATCTTCTTCCATATAGACACTCATCATTACCTCTGGCTGGAGGTTTCCATGAGGGGTAAAGCACAAGACAGAGTCTGAAATAATCTAACTTGCCCTCATTTGCCTAAAGTCAGTGTGACCTGGACACCCTTCCTGTAAACAAGGAGTGATTTAATAGGCCTGCCACTAATACTGCTCTGCTTCTCCAATTTGAGGCCTACTGACTGTCATGTATAGATTCTTTATGTGATTTGGATTCATTAGAAAACCCAAGCACATATGGGCTAGCCTCTGCAGGGCTTTGAAGAACTCGATTAATTCAAAGGATCCCCAAATTCACTTGTTGGACGTCAGGAACTTAACAGAGAAAGGCAATAAACTTCATCTACAATGACTGATTTTTTAGACATTTTGGTTTTGGATGAACACATGGGATCTTTCTTAAGATCCATTAGGCGCTGAATATCTAAGACACAGCCTCACACACGGCCAAGAGGCTGATTCACACACATATCTCTCAAAGCATTTTAGCAAACAGCCACAGGTGATGCCCATTCATTTCCATTTGAAAACTGTTTTCTTCAGGATTCACAAAGGGGTGGCCTGAGGCAAAGACCTTCCTGACATTCAGGGCAACAGAGGAATAGGGAAGCAAAAGGCCCAAAGCCGGTTTTCTCCACTGAGACTTTCCTTGTCACACTGATATCTGAGTTTTCTGAGATGCTCCCTTTCCTTTCAGCTATAGAATACATGGCCATGTCACAGAGGTTGGAGGTGGTACAAAACTTGGACAAAAAACCATGAGCCTACTCTGGAGAGTGGCCAGATTCAGAAAGAAAACAGGAACTTAGGAAGATAGTACGTGTTGCCCATTGATAAGGCAAGTCACAGTCCATTCATAAATTAGGCAGGATAAATGCTGGAATTCTTTCTACTAGACAGGACACATCCATAGATGAATTCTCTTTTCTAATGAATACAACCACGGACACAGAGAGTTACACAGACATAGAAACACTCACATTGTCAAAGGAATTACTAGACACAGTCCACTCCAAACCCAACAAACTGCCTTTCCTACTTATTCTCAGAACATGAGAAAAAACCACAAACTCACTCCCACACCCACAAAGACACCTCCTTCCCCCAAGTAATTCTGTGAATATCCTGAGTGTCGTCTGACTGGTAGGCCATACTATGTACCCCCAAATGGCCTGTCCTGTCTCAGATATGGTCTCCTTGGCCAAATCTGTGACGTTGTCAGGAGCCAGAAATGGGAAAGTACCTTTTTCTCAGGAAAGGCCCCTCTACAAAGCTCTCCTGGCATTTGGCCATCCTCACATCAGTAGGTTCCAGGAAACACTGATTCTGTCCTTGGTAAATCCAAACAAGTGACCTCAATGGGACTGGGACTGGGACTGGCTCTGGTTGCCTGGCTTCTGCACACAAGTTCAGAGAGTTCCATCACCAAGGAAGAGAGGTGAGATCACTTACTTCAGGTAGTGAATGAGGACACTGCCTTGGCAATCACTTTGTCCTAACAGTTGCTTCCAAGGGTCCCATGAGATAGAGGCTGCCCCTACTTCCTGTGACACTTTCACAAGTTAGAATGGTGAATCAACCATAGGCACCCAGGAACAGCTCTCCACACAGCCCTGGTTTGGTCCATTTTCTCTACATTGAGAACAGAGAGGCTCATTAAGATACAACCCTTCATCCTGACCAGGTTGTTTGCAATGGAAGATGAGTTTTGCTCTTTAAGGTCCTTCATAGCTGCCTATATCTTCTCCAGGGATCATATCTGCATGGACCTTTGAGTTTTTCAGCATATGGAATATCCCCTACATTCCTGTATTGTAAGACCAACACTGTCCCTGGTCTTTTGTTAAGTGAGATTTTGGGAACAGTGTATGTTTAGGGTTTAATTACATGTTTGATTTGGGTTAGGAATCATTGTGCTGGATGAATAATGGTATTGGGAACCTTTGATATTTATTAAAACATAGACATAAAATATAGGTATGAAAACAGAAATCTAGGTAAGATTTGAAGCTCAGAAGGGCATTGAGCTGTTGATTGTGATACTTAGCTTTGAATTATGTTCCACATATATGTCTCAGATAAATCGATAATCAATGGCATAGGACCTTGTACCTTGGATGATTGAATGGAAAAGAGAACTTCCACTCAAACACGAAACTCAGTAAGATTAGGAAGATAGTCAGTAGCTTTCAGAAGAAGAGTGAGTACAGGATTTGGACCAAAAATTCTTTATCAATAGGGTTTTGCTTAGAGAGTGAAAGTAAATATCATCACATGTGAAGAGTCACTCACATGGTGAACTGGGGAAAATATTTAGGAAAACAGACATCAATAGAGACATTAGGAAATCAGGCAAAGTATAGAGTGAGTGATAGGATTAGACATTATTAACTGCATTTAGGTTGAATATATAATTTTAGGAAGAAACAAATACGTAGTCACCAATAGGATTGATATTTGAGACTATTAGGCAAACTGGACCTGGATGTTTTTAGGAATCCATGTTCAGTTTCCATTTAGGCTTTGGTACAATCATAAGTGTGACTTATGCTTTTTGTGTCCAGAATATTACTGTGATACAATGTATATGTAGATAAGGTGACCTGAGTATTTCTTCCACCATTTCTGGGAGCAATATTTTGAAGATGTATAAATTAGTATTCGGGGTACAAACAGGTGTACTCTTTGTCTTTGAATATGGAGAATATGCATGTATAGACCATACTGTGAATAAATAATATAACTGGTTCCAACTTCAAATAATGGATTGAATTGAAATGTGAAAATATACAGGAAATCTTATATTGATATACAACCATTCATTCCAACCTGTTTTACATCTAATGGTAATATGAGGATTATGGTTTATCATGAAGAGTGTGTGAGTTTTGCTTAAAATTGATTATGGAAATTGAAAATATTTTTTTTGGAAAAAAGTCTCATAAAAAGACCAGTCAAGAAACCTGGAGAAATACATGTGTTCTGAAGCAGGAAGTGACTGAAAGTGAAACAAATGCGTATAAATTTGTGAAATTGTAGATGAAATACATATCCTCTGATGTGCATTAACTGAAGGAATAGTAATGTACCAGTGTTGAGTAAAAATGAACATCAAAATAAACATCATGTCCCATAGGAATCTTCTTGCATTGATGTTAAACTGAGTCAGTTAATGTAGAAATATTAGGATTTGAATGCACCATTCACTGAATTTAGTTTTCAGTCCTAAGAAACAAATATGTATTTCAGGTGGATGAATATTTCTGAGAATAATCTTGTGAAAATTTGATTATAATTCCACATACATGAACATGAATGAATTTTGGGACTGTACATAAGACACATCTATTTCATATTTTGAAATATATGGAGAGTGTGCATATATATATATATGTATATATATATATATATATATATATATATATATATATATATATATATATATATAAGAGTGTGTATACACACACACACACACACACAAAACAGACATTAAAAAGTAGCAATATATATGCCAATTGAAATTCTTCATGAAATATATATCATCCACAGATCCAAAAATCTTCATTTTACTAAGCGTGGATTTATGTGTAATATTGTTTAACTAGGAAGCTCACCCATAGCTTAAATTTTCAGTTACAACATCATTTAGGAGGAGTGATCTCTTCTCATAATTTGTATCTGCCAAGTCAGCAACCTCACAAAAATGTACGTGTGATACCAGGTAGGATTCTATATGTGCATATAAAAATACATGTGCTGAATATGCTACAGAGAAAGGGAGACAGGAATTCACATATTTGTCAACTTTAAAAACACATTGAGAGAGGCAGGGGCAGATCTGCCAATCGCTCCTTCAAGATAGGCGGATCTGCGACCCACCGGCTGAACAGGACCAGTGGCCCGCCACCGTGGAAGACAAATCGCCCTGGTTGGGGGAGGGGCAATGCCGCCGGGCCTGCAAGGTAGGCAGACCTGTGACCCACAGCAGGACAGGCCCAGCAATCTGCGGAGGGGCAGAGACGCCCTCTGCGCCTGCAAGGTAGGTGGACCTGCAACCACCGACAGACCAGGCCTATGGCCCGCCAGCATGGTAGACACATCGTCCCGGTTGGGGGAGGGGCAGAGCAGCCACACGTGCCTGCAAGGTAGACAGACCTTCAAGGGACAGACAAAACAGACCCAGTGGCCCGCAGATGGTCAAAGCTGCCGCCCACGCCTGCAAAGTAGCCCAACTTGCGACCCACTGGCAGAACAGGCCCAGTGCCTGCAGAGGGGCAGAGCTGCTGCTCGCACCTTCAAGGTAGGCGGATGAGCTACCGACTTACAGAACAGGCCCAGCAGCCTGCTGGTGTGGTAGGCACATTGTCCCAATTGTAGGAGGGGCAGAGCCACCACCCGTGCCTGCGAGGGAGACTTTGAAACTATACAAGAGCAATATAAATATATAGGGGAAAAATTCAATAACACAACAGTTTCACCAAGCAGAAAGAAATATGAACAGTATGAAAAGACAAGGAAAGAAAGGACCATAAGCAATGCAGGTAAAGTCAACGTTAGAAGAGGTAATATCTGCAGCAGATGGAATGTCAGATAAAGAACTCAGGATATACATGCTTCAGATGATCTGGAGTCTCAAGGATGACATTAGAGAGCAAAATCAGACAATGAAAGATCACCTTGATAATGAATTACATAAAAAAAATCCAAGAAGCATAAGATCAACTATACAGGGAGATAAAGATTATAAAATCAAACAAACAGAAATCCTAGGAATGCAGGAATCAATAAACCAACTTAAAAACTCAATTGAGAATACTACCAGCAGAGTAGAACACTTAGAAGATAGAACATCAGACAATGAAGACAAATTATTTCAACTTGAAAAGAACACAGACAGCTCAGCAAGACTTTTAAGAAACCATGAGCAGAACATCCAAGAAATATGGGATAACATAAAAAGACCAAACTTAAGAGTCATTGGGATACAGGAAAGTATAGAGGTCCAAACAAAAGGAATGAGCAATATATTCAATGAAATAAAGGAGAAAACTTCCCATACTTGTAGAATGAGACAGAATCGCAAATCCTAGAAGCTTACAGGATGCCAAATGTGCAAAATCATAAGAGATCCACACCTAGATATATTATAATGAAGATGCCCAACATACAGAAAAAGGAGAGAATTTTAAAAGCTACAAGATAAAGGAAGCAGATTACATTTAGTGGTAAACCAATCAGGATAACAGCTGATATTTCAACACAGATTCTGAAAGCTAGAAGATCCTGCAATAACATTTTTCAAACACTGAAAGAAAATGGGTTCCATCCAAGAATTGTGTATCCAGCGAAATTAAGCTTCAGGATAGAAGATGAAATTAAAACTTTCCACGATAAACAAAAGTTAAAAGAATTTGCAGCTAGAAAACGATTTCTTAAAAACATCCTTGGCAAAACATCACAGGAAGGGGAATTGGAAAATAACAATGAAAACCAACAGTGGGAGGTAGAGGAGTAAAGGGGGGAAAATAATCAAGGAGGAAAACAAACCATGTTTAGTAACATAAATATACAAATATGGCTGGAAGAACAACCCATATCTCAATAATAACCCTAAATGTTAATGGCTTAAACTCACCAATTAAGAGACACAGGCTAGTAGAATGGATCATAAAACAAGACCCAACAATATGCTGCCTACTGGAGACACATTTGTTAGGAAAAGATATACATAGACTGAAGGTGAAAAGTTGGGAAAAATCATATCACTCATATGGACTTCGGAAACAAGCAGAAGTGTCCATACTCATATCAAATAAAATAGATTTCAAGCCAAAGTTAATCAAAAGGGATAAAGAGGGACACTACATACTGCTCAAGGAAAACATACACCAACAAGACATAACAATCATAAATATATATGCCCCAAACATTGGTGCAGCTATGTTCATCAAACAAATTCTTCTCAAGTTCAAGATTCTAATAAACCAATATACAATACTCATGGGAGACTCAAACACACCTCTCTCACTACTGGACTGATCTTCCAAACAAAAGTTGAATAATGAAACTATAGAACTCAATAACACAATTAATAACCCAGACTTATGATATATATATAGAATATACCACCCAACATCAAGCAGTTACACTTTTTCTCAGCAGCACATGGATACTTCTCAAAAAATAAATCATATATTATGTCACAGAGCTACTCTTAGACAATATAAAGGAGTAGATATAATACCAGGCATCTTATCTGATCATAAGGAAATGAAACTGAAAATCAACAATGAAAGAAGGAAAAATCATGTATCACATGGAGAATGAAAAATAGGTTACTGAATGATCAATGGGTTATAGAAGACATCAAGGAGGAAATTAAAAAATTCTTAGAGATAAATGAAAACACAGACATTACATATCAGAATCTATGGGACACATTGAAAGCAGTTCTAAGAACAAAATTCATTGCTTGGATTTCATTCCTTAAAAAAAGGAAAAAAAAAAAGACAAATAAATGATCTCATACTTCATCTCAGAATCCAAGAAAAAGAAGAGCAAAACAACAGCAAAAGAAGTAGAAGCCAAGAAATAATTAAAATCAGAGCTGAAATTAATGAAATCGAAAGAAAGAAACAATTGAAAAAATTGACAAAACTAAAAGATGGTTCTTTGAAAAAATAAATAAAATCGACCGACCCTTAGCCAAGCTAACAAAGAAAAGAAGAGGGAGAATTCAGTATCACAACAGATAGTTCAGAAATACAGAAGATAATCCGAAATTATTTTGAATTCTTATTCTTCAATAAAATAGAAGATAGTGAAGACATCGATAAATTTCTCAAGTCATATAATCTGCCCAGATTGAGTCAGGAGGATATAGGCAACCTAAACAGACCCATAACAATTGAGGAAATAGAATAAACCATCAAAAGACTACCAACTAAGAAAAGCCCAGGACCCGATGGGTATACAGCAGAGTTTTACAAAACCTTTAAAGAGGAACTAATACCAATACTTTTCAAGCTATTTCAGGAAAAATGCAAAAATCCTCAATAAAATTGTGGCGAATCGGATACAAAAACATATTAAAAAAATTGTGCACCATGATCAAGTAGAATTCATCCCTGGGATGCAAGGCTGGTTCAATATACAGAAATCAATAAATGTTATTCATAACATCAATAGACTTAAAAATAAGAACCATTTGATCATCTCGATAGATGCAGAAAAAGCATTCGACAATGTACAGCATCCCTTTATGTTCAAAACTCTGGAAAAACTAGGGATAACAGGAACATACCTCAATAATGTAAAAGCAATCTATGCTAAGCCTCAGGCTAGCATCATTCTGAATGGAGAAAAATTGAAGGCATTCCCTCTAAAATCTGGAAGAAGATAGGGATGCCCTCTCTCACTACTTCTGTTCAGCATAGTTCTCGAAACACTGGCCAGAGCAATTAGAGAGATTAAAGAAATCAAAGGCATAAAAATAGGAAAAGAAGAACGTAAATTATCACTATTTGAAGATGACATGATTCTATACTTAGCAGACCCAAAAAGGTATACAAAGAAACTATTAGAGCTAATAAATGAATTCACCAAAGTGGCAGGATATAAAATCAATAAGCATAAATCAAAGGCATTCCTGTATATCAGCAACAAATCCTCTGAAATAGAAATGAGGACAACCACTCCATTCAAAATATCCACACACACACACACAAAAAAAAAAATACTTGGGAATCAACCTAACAAAAGAGGTGAAAGACTTATAAAATGAAAACTACAGAACCCTAAAGAGAGAAATAGAAGAAGATCTTAGAAGATGGAAAAATATACTATGTTCATGGATAGGCAGAACTAACATCATCAAAATGGCAATATAACCAAAATTCTCTATATGTTAAATGCAATGCCAATCGGGTCTAAAAGCATGCAATGGAGGAAGGATAGCATCTTCAACAAATGCTTCTGGGAAAACTGGAAATTCATATGCAACAAAATGAAACTGAATCCATTTCTCTCGTCATGCACAAAAGTTAACTCAAAATGGATCAAGGAGCTTGATATCAAATCAGAGACACTGCATCTGATACAAGAAAAAGTTGGCTATGATCTACATACTGTGGGGTTGGGCTCCTAATTCCTCAATAGGACACCCATAGCACACGAGTTAATAACTAGAATTAACAAATGGGACTTACTCAAACTAAAAAGTTTTTTCTCATCAAAAGAAAAAATAAGAGAGGTAAATAAGTAGTCTACATCCTGGGAACAAATCTTTACTCTTCACACTTCAGATAGAGCCCTAATATCCAGAATATACAAAGAACTCAAAAAATTAAACAATAAGAAAACGAATAACCCAATCAACAAATTGTCCAAGGACCTGAACAGACACTTCTCAGATGAGGACATACAATCAATAAATAAGTACATGAAAAAATGCTCACCATCTTTTGCAGTCAGAAAAATGGAAAACAAACCCACCCTAAGATACCATCTCACTCCACTATGATTGGCAGCCATTATGAAGTCAAACAACAAGTGCTGCCGATGATGTGGGGAAAAGGGTACACCTGTACATTGCTGGTGGGACTGCAAATTGGTGCAGCCAATTTGAAAGAAGTATGGAGATTTCTTGGAAGCTAGGAATGGAACCACCATTTGACCCAGCTATTCCCCTTCTCAGTGTATTCCCTAAGACCTAAAAAGTGCATGCTGCATTGACACTGCTACATTGATGTTCATAGCAGCACAATTCAAAATAGCAAGAGTGTGGAACCAACTTAGATGCCCTTCAATAGACGAAGGAAAAAAAATGTGGCATTTATACACAATGGAGTAATACTCTGCATTAAAAAATGTCAAAATCATAGAATTTGCCGGGAAATAGATGGCATTAGAACAGATTATGCTAAGTGAAGCTAGCCAATCCCTAAAAAAAACAAATGCCAATAGTTTTATTTGATATAAGGAGAGTAACTAAGAACAGAGTTGGGAGGAAGAGCATGAGAAGAAAATTAACATTAAACGGGGGTGAGAGGTGGAAGAGAAAAGGAAAGAGAAGGAAAATTGCATGGAAATGGAAGGAGACCCTCATGGTTATACAAAATTACATACAAGAGGAAGTGAGGGGAAAGGGGGGAAAAAACCAAGGGGGAGAAATGAATTACAGTAGATGGAGTAGAGAGAGAAGATGGGAGGGGAGGGGATGGGGGATAGTAGAGGATAGGAAAGACAGCCGACTACAACAGACACTACTATTGCAATATGTAAAACAGTGGATGTGTAACAGATGTGATGCTGAAACCTGTATACGGGGTAAAAATGGGAGTTCATAACCCACTTGAATCAAAGTGTGAAATATGATATGTCAAGCAATAGGTAAAGTTTTGAACAACCAACAATAAAAATTAAAGGAAAAAAACACATAGAGAACTATTTCAATGAAAAATGGACTAGATATATAACACCTACCCTTTATCATGCAAAAGGCAAGTCCAACTATACATACACCATGCTTCTTCTGAACGGCTTGTATTTCTATTCTGTTTGTGTTATTATTCTCCATCATAGTAGGATTAGTAGTCAGAGTCTAGTAGGGTATGGGTTAGTGTCAGGGATTCAGTATTTTGAATGGAAATAAGGAAAAGGAATCCAATGTGCATGCAAATATGGGCTACACAATAAATTTCCCACTCTCATCCAGAACAATGGCTTCACATTACCTTCGCCCCAAATAAGACGCAATTAGAGGAGAAGAGTTGGAAAATCTGTGAATATATATCTGGAATGGAAAATTCAAAGGAGTTCACAACCTTGGATGTGGTAGAGGAGTTTCCAAATGTAAGGGACAAGGTAAACACTCCACATACTTGTAGCTCTTCTGGCCTAAAGACTTCTTGAGAAACTGCCTCTGATGTTGGGAACTCAAAATATATGTTGTTGTCAGGAGCTTTAGCTTTCTTTCTAGTGAGACCATCAGAGCTGGGTCTACATCTATGTGACCTGGAGGACGTGGTTTCTTATTTTCCAATGAACACTAGGCTACAGTACTGAATTCTCTCTTTGTAAGTAAACTGTGACCACTGGGGTCTAAGAGTCTCCCTGTGTGGACTGTGAAGGCATTTGGTCATTCTCCACTTTTCGTGGTGTTTCTTGCTGCTACACTGGGAGATTGGTATTTTCTACACGACATACAAGGAGTTGAACTGGGACACAGTGCTGAAGGGAGTTCTGTCATGTGTAGTGGGTCATGGTCTGCAGGAGAATGCACCAACCAGGCTTCTAGCCCACATAGATTGTCCCCTTGTCCATAGCAACTTGATTATGAACATTGCCCTAAATATTCTCCATATACCAATATGCCTTTACATATAAGGGTTTCCTGGCTGCACCACGTCAGTCACATGCCATTTGGAAGCAATGGCAGATCCACATGGCCCCACCACGGATGTTTTATCACAAACCTGCACACCAAAGCTTGCGCCTACAATTGAGGAGTATCCAACTTACTGGCATCTCTGTTCTACACCATTTTAATGAAACTCAGTCAATAAAGGCACTCATGATCAGCAATAGGGCATACAAAGGTTCTCCAGTGCCACCTGGTCATAGGAATTTCAAAAATTTTATGGTATTTATCTAGCCATTTTTTAAGGTGGAAGTTGGAGGCACTGTGTGTTTCAATTCATTTAGGAACCATTAAATTGTGAGGAAGCTCATTTCAATGAAATCTCTGGAGGACACTCAAAGGCAAGTCTTCCCAAAGAGTCGACAAAAGGTCACATGAAGCCAGGCCCATTGAGGTCTACAGTGTGAGGTCTATGTGTGTTTTCACTATGGCTGCCAAGTCTTTCAGAATAAAATCTTGTGATATCATGGGTGAGATTCCCAGTGCTCTGTGGAAAGCCAGCCTGGGCCTAGGTCTCAGTTTCCAAGAGCGAGTCTCATGTGTGGCCTCCTAAAAACTCAACACAATTCATGCCAATACTTCTCTGAGTTCAGTTCCATAACTCAGTCTCTAAGGGGAATCACACCAGATTTCAAGTCCTGGTTGACCATTCATCTCTTCCAACCCCAACACAAATGACCAAAATTAAACCAAAACATTCTCACATGACCCTCATCTTATTGCATATAGACACTCATCTTAACCTCTGGCTGGAAGTTTCCATGAAGGACACAGCCCAAGACAGTGTCCAAAATAGGCTTCCTTGCCCCTTATTTTCCTAATGTCAGGGTGGCCTGGACACCCTTCCTGTAACCCAGGAGTGATCAAATAGGCCTGCTGTAATACTGCTCTGCTTCTCCAATTTGAGGCCTACTGACAGTGGGGTTTAGAATCTTTATGTGAATTGGAGTCATAAGAAAACACAAACACCACTGGGCTAGCATGTGCAGGGCTTTGAAGAAATCATTTGACCCAAAGGATCCCTATTCTCACTTGATGGAGTTCAGGAACCTTACAGTGGAAGGCAAGAGACTTTATCCTCAATGACTTCTCTTTTGGGCATTTTGGTTTGGGATTCACACAAGGGATTTTTCTTTATATCAATCAGGTGCTAAGAATCTAAGCCACAGCCTCACACAGGGCCAAGAGGCTGATTCAGACACACCCCTTTCTAAAGCAATTAGGCAAAGAGCCACAGGTGAGGCCCATTCATTTCCATTTGAAAAGTGTTTTGTTCCGGCTTCACGAAGGTGTGGCCTGAGGCAAAGAAATTCCTGACATACAGGGGAATAGAACAAAAGGTAAGCAAAAGGCCCAAAGCACGGTTTTTCCACTGAGACTTTACTGGTCACACTGATATCTGAGTTTTCTTAGTTGCTCGCCATTCCCTTCAGCTATCCAGTACATGGCCATGTCACAGAGCTTGAAGGTGGTACTTCTCTTGGACACAAAACCATGAGCCTATTCTGGAGAGTGGCCAGAATTCAAAAATAAAACCAGAACTTAGGAAAATACCAGGTGTTGCCCATCGATAAGGGAAGCCGCAGTGCATTCATATATTCGGCTTGATGAATGCTGGGAAGCTTTCTACCAGACAGGACACATCCATTCATGCATTCTCTTTTCAAATGTCTACAACCAAGGACACAATGGGATACACAGACATAGAAACACTTGCTTTATCAAATCACTTATTAGAAACAGTTCACTCCAAACCAAACAAACCGCCATTCCTACCTATTCTGAGAACATGAGACAAAAGCACAAACACACACCCACACCCACAAAGCACCTTCTTCCCCCAAGTAGGTCTCTGACTATCCGGAGTGTCCTCTGACTATTGGGCCAAACTATGTTCCCCCGAAATTGCCTGTCCTGTTTCAGATCTGGTTTCCTTGGCCAACTCTGTAAAGTTGTCAGGAGGCAGCGGTGATCCACTACCTGCTTTCTCAGGAAAGGCCACTCTTCAGAGCTTTCCTGGCTTTTGGCAATCCTCATATCAGTAGGTACCAACAAAGACTGATTCTGTCCTTGGTAAATCCAAAGAAGTGAGACCACTGCTACTGGGACTGGAATGGGATTTGGGTGCCTGGATTCCTTGATCCCAAATTCAGAGAGTTCTATCACCAAGGATGTGAGGTGAGGTCTGAGGTCACTTCCTTCAGGAACTGAATGAGCTCACACCATTTGCAACCACATTGTCCTAACAGTTGCTTCCAAGGGTCCCCTGAAATGAAGGCTGCCCCTGCTTCCTGTTACAGTTTCACAAGTTTGAATGGTATATTAACCATAGGCAACCGGGAACAGCTCTCCACACAGCCTGGTTTGGTTCTTCTTCTCAACATTATGAAGACAGAGGCTGATTCAGACATATCCCTTCATCCTGACCAGGTTGTTTGCAAGAGAAGATGACTTTTGCTCACTCAGTTCCTTCATAGCTGCCTACAACTTCTCCAGGGATCATTTTTACATGTACCTTTGAGTTTCTTAGCAATAGGAAGTTTCCCTACATTCCTGTATTGTAAGACCTACTCTGTCCCTGCTCTTCTGTAAAGTTATATTGAGGGAACAGTGTATGGTTAGGGTTAATAACAGGTTCAATTTGCATTAGGAATCATTCTGCTGGATGAATAATGGTATTGGAAACCTGCGATATTTACAAGAATATATAGGTGAAACATAAGTATGAAAACAGAAATCTATTTAAGATTTGAAGCCCAGAAGAGCATTGGGACCTTGATTGTGATACTGAGCTTTGATTTATTTTCTGCACAGATGTCTCAGATACATCAATATACAATGGCAAAGTTCCGTGTATTTTGGATGATTGATTGTCAAAGAGAACTTCCAGTCAAAAAGGGATAATCAGTAGGATTAGGAAGATAGTCGGTAGGTTAAGAAAGGAGAGTGAGCATAGGATTTGGACCAAAAGTTCTTTAGCTATAGGGTTTCGGGTATAGAGTGAATGTAAATGTCACCACATGTGAAGAGTCAGTCACAATGATGAACTGGGGAAAATATGTAGGAAAGCAGATATCAATAGAGACATTAGGAAATCTGGCAAAGTGTAGTCAGTAGTGAAAGGTTAATATAATAGGTACTTATCACTTCCTGTTTTCTGTATGCTTAATAAAACACTGTTGAAATCTTGAGAACTGTTTGCTAATCTTGTTCCCAGAATGTTCTGTCCTCAACTGCCAAACTGCAGAAAGTACTTCCTCACCCAGTTGCCCACAAACAGCTCACTCGCCCGGACCCATCAATAAACATCCTGCCCTGCCCTCTCAAAGGAAAGTATATAAGCTCTGCTTAAGCTGTTCTCAGGGCTCTCTGCTCTATTCAAGTGAACTCTGAGCCCCAGCATGCTGGACCCATAATAAACCCTTTGCTTTTGCATGAGACAGTCTCTTGGTGGTTTCTTCCCAGGACGCTCGCCCGACCTTTACATATGGAGGTTCCACCGAGATCCAGCAGCGGCAGATGAGAGACCCCAACGGCCTCCTCTCGGGGTATGTAAGGCGCCTCTTTCTGGTTTCAGGTTTCAGGTTAGGGTTGGCAAAATGGCTGTTGATGAAGAGTGTGAGCTCTCTCCGACGATGGCTGACAGACATGTCATAGAGCCACAGGCCACGTCACTGGGGGACTCCCCAGAGAACTCGGGAAATCGAGGAACAATAGTCTCCTCGACTCAGTGATATTTTGTTTCAGATTCGGCATATCCAGCCCATCAGGTTTTGCCGGCTACTCAGTCCTGGTCTCAGTGTTGGACGTCCATTGCCTGTCTTTATTGTATTGTCTTGTCTGTGTCGTGTGTCGTTGCTTTTACTTATTGTTTATCTTTCATAATGGGATAGAGCACTTCAATGCCTCTTTCCCTGACCCTTGATCATTGCACCAAAGTCCACTTAAGGGCTCAGAATCTTTCTTTTTCAGTAAAACGCTGGACCTGGCAGACTCTCTGTGCCTCAGAATGGCCCACCTTTGGATTCAGATAGCCCCTAGAAGGATCTTTCTACTTCCCACTAATTTAAAAAGTCAGAGATATTGACTTTCAGCCAGCGCCACATAGACATCAGGATCAAGAGACATATATCTTAACTTTTCAGGACATCTGCAATTCTCCTCCTCCATGTGTGAAGCTTTTCCTTGCCCCTGCCCCCACTCCTACTCCTTCCCTCATGCTCTCTCAAACCTTCTGCTCCTCCTCCTCCTTCAACCTCTGTTCTCCCTGAGTCACAAGATTTGACTCTACTGGACTCTCGTCCTACTACTTATTCCCTGCCCTCGTCCCCCAACCCCCAACACCCTCTAAGTAATTCCCCTGCTGCTGACTCAGCCTGTCCGCCATTGGAGGAAGCTAAGCGAGCCCAGTGCACTCCAAATAACTCCCCTGCAGCAAACACACCCCCTCCTCCCCTGGAGGATGCTGGCCTGGCTAAAGGAATTTGCCGGCGTTGAATGATTGAAATCCCTGGAACTCCCGTGATGCTCCCTCTCCATTTCTAAGGAACAATGATTGATGACAGCCATGGGGGAAAAGTGCAAGCCTACCAGTTTTTACCTTTCTCCTCTTCAGACCTAAATAACTGGAAAAATAACAATCCCCCTTTTACTGAGGACCCCACCTGGGTCTCAGGTGTGGTTGAATCATTGATGTTTTCACACCAGCCTACTTGGGATGACTGCCAACAACTCCTAGGACTCTCTTCATGACAGAGGAACAAAAGAAAATCTTCCTGGATTCTAGAAAAAAATATTCTCGGACCAGATGGGTGACCAACAAAACTTCCCAACATATGCAAAGCCGCCTTTCCCTTGCACAGACCCAACTGGGACCCCAAAACCTGTGAAGGTAATGAGCATCCTTCCTCTTATTGCCGGGCTCTAATAGTGGGTATCTTAGTGGCCGCTAGGCGATCAACTATTTTGGCCAAGGTAAGAGAGATTATTCAAGGGACTGATGAATGTCCCTCCATGTTCCTACAGGGAATTATGGAGGCATATAAGAGATTTACTCCTTTTGATCCTCAGGCAGAGAATCTAAAGGCATCTGTCATGGTGGCCTTTATTGGGCAAGCTGTTCTGGATATTAAAAGACAGTTACAATGCTTAGATGGATTACAAGATATGACTTTGAGAGGTTTAGTCAGAGAAGCCAAGAAGGTATACTAAGAGAGAAACTGAGGAAGAGTATGGAGCAAAGGGAGGATAAAAGAAACAAAAGACAGACAAAGGCATTGACTAAGGTCCTGGTCACAACAACAAATAGACCAGAAATTAAGAAACATGGAGACAGGAAGGGACACCGGGGACCACACTAGAGGCCACCCCTGGCCTCAATTCAATGTGCCTACTCTAAAAAAAAAGGACACTGGGCTAAAGAGTGCCCTAGAAAGAGACAGCCAGGCCAGCTGGACATTCTGTCTCTGTAGGATTACTAAGAAAGTCGGGGCTCAGATCCTCTCCTCGAGCTCAGGTTAACTTTTGAAGTGGAGGGGACCCCAGTATACATTGAAGTGGATACAGGGGCAATATATTCTGCCTTTAAGGCCCCATTGGAACCTCTATCAAATAAAAGGTCTCTAATTCAAGGGGCTAATGGCAGTAAATATCAGGCTTGGACAACTAAGAGGACCATGGACCAGGGGAAAGGAAAAATCCATCACTCCTTCCTAGTAATCCCAGAATGCATGGCCCCATTGATTGGCAGAGATCTGCTCACAAAGCTCTGGGCCAAAATAACTTTTAACCCTGAAGGCCCCCAAGTGGAATTTCTAAATCCTTCAGTAAAAACTCCTATAATCACGGCTCTAACTATGTCAGTAGAAAATGTACATCAAATCGCCCACCTTGGTTCAAAGAAACTGCATTCATTTTTGAAGGATCAAAAACAGAGTTTTCCACTAACCGACTCACAGTGAAAGGAAACAACTGAATGGATAACAAAAGCCTGTTGGGTCCATCAATTGGTTAATTCTTACCCTTCCAAGCTTCCTGCAGGAAAGCACCTACGAGGAACCAGACCAGGACAATTCTGGGAAGTGGACTTTACTGAAATTAAGCCAGCAAGGAATGGACTTTAATATCTCCTAGTCTTTGTAGATACATTTTCAGGATGGATTGAAGCTTTCCCCCCAAAAAAAAAGAAAAGAAAAAAAAATGAAACAGTGCAAATGGTGGTCAAGAAGATCCTGGAAGATATTTTTCCAAGGTATGGCCTGCCTAAAGTAATAGGGTCTGATAATGGACCGGCGTTCGTGGCCCAGGTAACTCAGAGGTTAGCAAGGACCCTGGGGATTAAGTGGAAATTACATTGTGTTTACAGACCCCCGAGTTCAGGACAGGTAGAAAGAATGAATAGAACCATTAAAGAGACCATAACGAAATTAAGCTTAGAGACCGGCATAAAAGATTGGACTATGCTCCTGCTTTATGTACTGTTTCATGCAAGAAATACTCAATCTATTTCTTTGTGTAACCTCACACCCTGTGAAATTCTCTATGGTGTCCCTCCTCCAGTAAGGGTCCTACCCCAACTCTAAGACCTAACGATTCCTTCAACACCCCCTTGCTTAACAGACTTAAAGCTCTTGAAAGAACTCAGAGATACCTGTGAAAACAGATGGCCACTGCCTACCAACCTGGCGATGAGGGGACTCTACAGCGATATCAAATAGAGACTTCATCTATGTAAGACGACATCTGGTGTCATCCCTGGAACTCCCCTGAAAAGGATGATACCAGGTGCTACTTATAACACCTACAGGGTAAAGGTAGTCAAAATCACTTCCTGGATCCCTACCTCTCATCTCAAGCCTGTGCCCTGTCCAGACTCTGGCTGGAAACTGGAAAAGACTGGAAACCCTTTCAAATTGTGGATTCGCTGTGTGGATAAGGCTATAGACTCTCCCCTTGACCACCAGTAGTCCTAACCCTCATAAGCCTGTTCAGCAGTGATGTCTGATCACAAATCCTACTGGAAAGGAAGTATGGTCTATCTTGCATACAGCCTGCTTAGGGACCTGGTGGCCATCTCTCCAGCCAGACATTTGTCAGCTGCGTATAGGTCTTCCCTATTGGGATATCCCTAATGAAGAGGATCCCACTAAAATTCCATTAAATTCCTTCCATATCATAGATAATGGAAACAAACATTGTTGATGTAGGGACACGCGAGCCAGATGCTGGTTGGCTAGCCTAGATTACTATGTTTGCCCAGTGTACTATCAAAGCCACAAACAGTCAAGGCTGTGTGCTGGAAACGCCGACATCTTCTGTAAGTCATGGGGATGTGAGCATACAGGGACTGCCACATGGAACCCAAACTCCTCATCAAATTCTGTACACAGCATTGGCCATATTACCAATTAGACAACCAAAACTGATGGCCCCCTGAGGGGTCTCTAGATCTTCAAATTCTGTGTGACCTTTTTAACTTCTGCAAGTGCTCAAAAGGGTGAAAGGAGATTCCTCTATGTGGAGGCCTTTTCTCTCCTTTGCTCACATCGTGAACTATGCTTCTCCAATACATGCTCACCCTCAGCCTTCTGCTCTAGACTCTCTGTTGTCACTCCCACCTCATCAAGTTGATTTCTCCCCTCCAATTACCATATTAAAAACCCAAACCTCCACAGTTTCTCAGACCATTGCCCCCTTGCTGAGGTAGCAGGTACTGAGGTAACCCTCCACTCACTCACTCCTCTCTTCTCCTGTCAGTGCCCACACTAGGTCCCACCAGGTCCTCTTACCAGCTAAGCCAAAGCTCAAACCAGCTGAGAAGAGCCCTCAGACCCCTATCCAAGATGTAATGAAAATGGCCTTTAAAGTTGCTTTGTCATCACTGAAAACAGGTTACTAAGAATTTAAAGTCCCTTACAGGCTTTTTGGGATACTCACTCCGATCTCCCCCTCTGTTCTTCCCGTTCTACTACTCATGTTTTTGGTGCTAGGAACATCTCAAAACCCTTTTCCATTATTCTTTTACATCTCTCCTTCCTCATTCTCAGATCCAAAGAGCTGTGCTCAGCCCTGCATTCCCCGTCTTCCCCCTCTGTACCAGGCCCACAGGAAAGTCTTAACTGACCTTATCCAGAAGTTTTCACCATAGCTAACTTTAGGACTTTCAGCAAAAGAGTCCCTATAAAAGAGTTCAGTGTAGATAAACTTCCTCTTTTTGTGTTGCCCTGGTCTACCTGGCAACTGGCTGAAAAAAATCAGCACTCCTGAGCTAGACACACCCTTACTAGTTTTTCACAACATATGTGATCAAGGCCTCTGGCCTTGAGCTGGGGCTTCATAGAGATGGCTACATTTGTAGGATGGATAAGTTGCAAACTGGGCTCCGTGGAAACAGCTGGCAGAGGGAAAAAAGGGGAAAAAAAAGATCTCCCCCACCCAGGTGTCCTTGAAAATTTAACTTGCCCAAAACTGAGGAAAAATCAGAAAAAAAACTGCTCTTTGTGAACTTCTGCAGACTGTGAACTTCAGAGCCCCTTCCCTTACATGTTGGGTACAAAATTCTGAAACTACCTAAACTTGGGTTTCAGGGGATTAATTGATTACAACAGAAGCAATGCCCTCTGAATCTGGTTGCAACCAAATATGACTGTTTCCTTGTCTTTGGTGCTATCTTAGGTGCCTTGCCTTTTCCGTCCCTACAACAATATAATTCTATATACTTAAACGTTGTTTATGTTTTTATGAAATGGTCAACAGAAGTGATTAATTGTGTAATGGTGCAGATGTTTCCCAGAGTGCTCTATTATGACGCAGGTTCATTTGAAGATCAAATAGAGGGGCATACAACCCGGTTCAGGTGGGAACATATATCTCTCACCTTAGCCATTCTATTATGAATAGGAGTTGCTGCCCGGGTTTGCACAGGAACCACTGCCCTGGTCCATGGGACACAACAAATGACCCAATTAGAAGCAGCAATAGATCAAAACTTAAAGATATTAGAAAATTCCATCACAGCTTTGCAGGAATCTTTTACCTCTCTCTTTGAAGTTTGCTGGGAGCCATCAGCCAAGTAGGTATGACAAATTCCTTGCCAGCTTACTCCCATGCTGTCTAGTGGAAGGACTTCTGAAAGGTGACCTTGCTCAAGGACCAGGGCAGGATCCGTGTTTAGGGTGTTAACCCTTTAGAATAGGGCGGTTTAGCATAATAGGAGATTAGGGTGTTCCCCCTTCAGAATAGGGCTTATCCTGCTGCTGAGTTCCTCTTGAGTGCTTAGGGTCAGACAGTATATTTTGGGAGACAGAAGCCCATGCGGAGTGGATTTGGGAGAGAGTGGATTTGGGCAGAGAACGTGGATTCCCCCAGAGCGTGTTTGTAGACGGCCAGTGTGAGTTCGGGAATAAAGAATTGCTGTTTGAATCTACAAGCTGTGTGGAGACTCGTGATTTGTGCCCAGCCAAAGACTGCGGCAGAAGTTGTTTTACAGAAAAGTCGAGGGTTGGACCTCCATTTCATGAGAGAAGGGAGCCTTTGTGCTGCATTGAGGAAAGAATGTTTTTTTTTTTTTTTTTTTTTTTTTTTTTTTTTTTTTTTTTTTTTTTTTATGTCGACCATACTGGAGTTGTAACAACCTCTATGAGTAAATTAAAAAGATGCCTTGAAGAGCATCAAAGAGAGATAGAGACCCAAAATTGGTGGTTTGAGTCTTGGTTTACACAGTCCCCCTGGTTAACTACATTTTAATCAACCCTGGCCGGTCCAATAATAATCCTCATTTTATTGCTTACTATAAAACCCTGTTTCTCAACCATGTAATTTCTTTTCTCCAAGCTCAAATTGGACAAGTTAAACTTATGTTAATACCCCACTAGCATACATAAAATGTGACACCCCCCAACAATCACTTTTATGATTAAAAGTAGCCAGAAGAAGAAGTGGGGAATGAAATGTTAATAAAATATGTACTTGTCACTTCCTGTTTTTCTGTACGCTTAACAAAACACTGTTGAAATGTTGAGAAATGTTTCCTAATCTTGTTCCCAGAATGTGCTGTCCCCAACTGCCAAACTGCAGAATGTGCTCCCTCACGCGTTTACACACAAACCGCTTACTCGCCCTGACCCATCAATAAACTTCCCTCCCTGCCCTCTCCAAGAAAATTATATAAGTTCTGCTTAAGATGTTCTCAGGGCTCTCTGCTCTATTCAAGTGAGCTCTGAGCCCCAGCATGCTGGACCCCAAATAAACCCTTTCTGTTGCATGAGATAGTCTCTTGGTGGTCTCATCCTCTGACACTCGCCCTACATTTACTTGGATGATTGAATGTAGATGAGAACATCCATTCAAAAGTGATAGTCGGTAAAATTAGGAAGATAGTCAGTAGGTTTAGGAAGAAGAGTTAGTATAAAATTTGGAACAAAAGTTCTTTAGCAATAGGGTTTCGGTTACAGAGTGAATGTAAATGTCAACACAAGTGAAGAGTCAGTCACAATGATGAATTGGAGAAAATATGTTGGAAAGCAGATATCAATACAGACATTACAAAATCAGGCAAAGTATAAAGTCAGTGATAGGATTAGACATTTTCAACAGGGTTGAGTTTGAATATATAATCTTAGGAAGAAACGAATATGTAGTCATCAATAGGATTGATATTTGAAAGCATTAAGCAAATTGGAAATTGATGATTTTAGTAATCCATGTTCACTTTCCATTTAGGCTTTGGTACAAATATAAGTTTGACCTTTGAATTTTGTGTCCAGAATATTACTGTGATAAAATGTATATATAGATCGGGTGACATAAGAATTTCTTCCACCATTTTTGGGAGCAATATTTTGAAGACTTATAAATTAGTATTTGGGGTACAAACAGGTGTACCCTGTGTCTATGAATATAGAGATAATGCATGAATAGACCAACTGTGAATAAGTAATATAACTGGTTCCACTTTAAATGGTGGATTGAATTGATATCTGAAAATATGAAAAATCTTATATTGATATACAATCATTCATTCCAACAAGTTATACATCAATGTTAATATTAGGGTTATGGTTTATCATGAAGGGTGTGTGAGTTTTGCTTCAATGTGATTATGAAAATCGAAAATAATGTGTTTGGAAAAAAGAATCTTGAGAAGACCAGTTAAGAAATATGGAAGAATACATGTGTTCTAAAGTAGGAAGTGATTGAAAGTGAAAAAATGCCTATAATTTTGTCATCTTTTTGATGAAATATATATCCTATGATGTGCATAAACTGAAGAAATAGTAATGTACCAGTGTTGAATTAAAATGAACATCAAAATACACATCATGTTCCATTTGAATCTTCTTGCATTGAGGTTAAACTGGGTCAGTTACTCTAGATATATTAGGATTTGTATGCAACATTCACTGAAGTTAGTTTTCAGTACAAAAAACAAAGAAGTATTTCAGGTGGATGAATATTTCTGAGAATAATATTTAGAAAAGATCATCATAAATCCACATACATGAATATGAATGAATTAAGGGAGTGTATATTAAGATACAAATATTTCATATTTTGAAAAATCTGGAGAATGTGTGTATGTATATATATACACATATATATACATACACACAAACACATTAAAAACTCGCAATATATATGCTATTCGAAATTCATCATGAAATATATATCATTCACAGATCTAAAATATTCATTTTACTGAACATGGATTTATGTATAATGTTGTAAAACTAGGAAGCTCATCCATTGGTTATATTTTCAGTTCCAACGGTGTTTAGGAGGAGTGATCTTCTCTCACAATTTGTATCTGTCAAGTCGTTCACCTCACAAGAATGTAGGTGTGGTACCAGGTAGGATTCTATATGTGTTTATTGCTGTTGCATTGGGAGTTTAGTAATTGCTTCATGGAATCCAAGGAGTTCAACTGGGACACAGTGCTGGAGCGAGTTCTGTCAGGCGTGGTGGGTCAGGATATGCAGGAGAATGCACCAACCAGGCTTCTATCCCACATAGCTTGCCCCCTTAAACATAGCAACCTGATTGTAAACATTGCCCTGAAACCTCACCATATAACAAGATGCCTTTGCATAGGAGGGTCTGCTGACTGCACCATGTCAGTCACAAGCCATTTGGAAACCAATGGCAGATCCACATGGCCCCACCACAGATGTTTTTCACACACCTGCCAACCACTACTCTAGGACAACTACTCAGCAGGCTCCAACTTATTTTCATGAAACCCAATCAATCAAGGCACTGTCTGGTACACTCATGATCAGCAACAGAATATCCAATGGTTCTCCAGTGCCACCTGGTCATGGGAAATTGAAAATTTTCATGGTATTTAACTAGCCATTTTTCAAGGATGAAGTTGGATGCACTGTGGGTTTCAATTCATTCAGGAACCATTAAATGCTGAGGAAGCTCATTTCAATGAAAGTTCTGGAGAATTCTCACAGGCAAGGCTTCCCAAAGAGTGGCCAAAAGGTCACATGAAGCCAGGGCCATTGAGGTCTAAAATGTGATGTCATTGTCTGTTTTGACTCTCTACAATGGCTTCCAAGTCTTTCAGAATAAAATCATGTGATATCCTGGTTGAGATCAGAGTGCCCTCTGAAAAGCTACCCTGGGCCTTGATCTCAGTTTCCAAAGATGACTCTCATGCGTGGCTTCCTCAAATCCCAACACAATTCATGGCAATACTTCTCTGAGGTGAGTTCCAGAACTCAGTCTCTAAGGGGAATCACACCAGAGTTCAAGCCCAGGTGGACCCAGTCATCTCTTCCAACTGCCACACAAATGACCACAATAAAACCGATATTCTCCCACATGGCCCTCATCTTCTTCCACATTGACACTCATCATAACCTCTGGCTGGAGGTGTCCATGAGGGACGCAGCCCAAGACAGTGTCCAAAATAAGCTCCATTGCTCCTCATTTGCCTAAATTCGGGGTGGCCTGGACACCCTTCCTTTGTACCAGGAGTGATCAAAAAGGCCTGCCGGTAATACTGCACCACTTTTCCCATTTGAGGCCTATTGAGTGTCGGTTAAAGATACTTTATGTGAATTGGAGTGATGAGAAAACCTAAGCACCTACGGGATAGCCTCTGAAGGACTTTGATGAACTCATCTGACCCAAATGATCCCTATTCTCACTTGATGGAATTCAGGAACCTTACAGAGGAAGGCAAGAGACTTCATCCACAATGACAGCTCTTTTTGCCATTTTTGATTTGGATGCACACATGGGATCTTTCTTTAGATCCATCAGGTGCTGAGAATCTAAGTCAAAGAATCACACTGGGCCAAGAGGCTGATTCAGACACAACTCTTTCCAAATCAATTAACGAAAGAGCCAAAGGTGAAGCCTATTTATTTCCATTTGAAAACTATTTTGTTCAGGATTCACAAAGGGGTGGCGTGAGACAAAGACTTCCTGACTCTCAGGGCAACAGAACAATAGGTAAGCAAATGGCCCAAAGCAGGGTTTCTCCACTGAGACTTTCCTGGTCAACTGATATCTGAGTTTTCTCAGATGCTCGTCATTTCCTTCAGCTATCCGGAACATTGCCTTGTCACAGAGCTTGGAGGTTGTACATAACTTAGACACAAAACCATGAGCCTATTCTGGAGAGTGTCCAGAATTCTGGAAGAAAACAGCAAATTAGGAAGGTAGCAGGTATTGCCCATTAATAAGGCAATCCACAGTCCATTCATAAAATGGGCAGGATGAATGCTGGGAAGCTTTCTACTAGACAGGACATATCGATTGATGCATTCTCTTTTCTAATGTCTACAACCACGGACACAGTGTGATACACAGACCCAGAAACACTTGCCTTGTCAAACGACTTACTAAAAACAGTTCACTCCAAACCAAACAAACTGACTTTCCTTCCTATTCTCAGAACATGAGACAAAACCACAAACCCACACCCACACTGACAATGACACCTTCTTCCCCCAAATAGGTATGAGACTATCCGGAGTATCCTCCGACTGGTGGGCCATACTATGTTCCCCCAAAATGTCCTGTTCTGTCTCAGATCTGGTCTCCTTGGCCAACTCTGTGAAGTTGTCAGGAACCAGGAGTGAGCCGCTACCTGCTTTTCCAGGAAAAGCCCATCTTCCGAGCTTTCCAGGCATTTGGCCTCCTCACCTTAGGAGGAACCAAGAAAGACTGATTCTGTCCTTGGTAAATCCAAACAAGTGAGACCACTGGGACTGGGACTGGAACTGGATCTGGGTGCCTGGCGTCCTGGATCCCATGTTCAGAGAGTTCCATCAATAAGGAAGTGAGTTGAGGTCACTTTTTTCAGGAACTGAATGAGATCACTGCCTCGGCAACCACTTTGTCCTAAGAGTTTCTTTCAACGGTCCCATGAGATGGAGGCTGCCCCTACTTCCTGTGACACTTTCACAAATTAGAATGGTATATCAACCATAGGGAACCAGGAACAGCTCTCCACACAGTCTTGGTTTGGTCCATATTCTCTACATTAAGATGAGAGAGGCTGATTCAGAAACATCCCTTCATCCTGACCAGGTTGTTTGCGATGGAAGATGACTTTTGCTCTCTCAGGTCTTTCATACCTGCCTACATCTTCTCCAGGGATCATTTCTGCATGGCGCTTTTAGGTTCTCAGCAGATGGAAGATCCACTACATTCCTGTATTGTAAGATCAACACTGTCCCTGCTCTTCTGTAAACATGTTATTAACACAAACAGTGTATGGTTAGTGTTAATAACATGTTCCATTTGGGTTAGGAATTATTCTGCTGCATGAATAATGGTATTGGAAACTTGTGATTATTTTAAGAATATAGAGATGAAATATATGTATGAAAAAAGAAATCTAAGTAAGATTTGAAGCCCAGAAGGGCATTGGGCCCTTGATTGTGATACTAAGCGTTGAATTACATTCTGCACCGATGTCTCAGATAAATCAATACACAATAGCATAAGACCTTGTTACTTGAATGATTGAATGTAGAAGAGAACATCCAGTCAAAAAGGGATACTCGGTAGCATTAAGAAGATAGTTAGTATGTTTAGGAAGAAGAGTGAGTATAGGATTTGGAACAAAAGTTCTTTAGCAATAGGTTATTTATTAGAGTTTGAAAGTAAATGTCAGCACATGTGAAGAGTCAGTCACAATGATGAACTGGGGAATATATGTAGGAAAGCAGATAGCAATAGAGACATTATGAAATCAGGCAAATTATAAAGTGAGGGATAGGATTAGACATTTTCCATTGGGTTGAGTTTGAATATATAATTTTAAGAAGAAACACATGTGTAGTCACCAATAGGATTGACATTTGAGAGCATTAGGGAACCTGGACATGGATGTTTTTAGTAATCCATGTTTTCTTTCCATTTGGGCTTTTATACAATCATAAGTGTGACCTTTGCATTTTGTGTCCAGAATATTTCTGTGATTAAATGTATATGAAGATCAGGTGACATGAGTCCACTTCCACCATTTCAGGGAGCAATATTTTGAAGACGTATAAATTAGTATTGGGGGTACAAAGAGGTGTACACTGTGTCTATGAATATAGAGATAATGCATGAATAGACCATAGTGTGAATAAATAATATAACTGGTTCCACTTTAAATAATGGATAGAATTGATATCTGAAAAGATATAAGAAATCTTATATTGACATACAATCATTCATTCAAACTAGTTATACATCTAATGGTAATATCAGAGTGATAATTAATATGAATGGTATGTGAGTTTTGCTTCCAAAGTGATTATGGAAATCAAAATTAATGTGTTTGGAATGAAATCTCATGAAAAGACCAGTCAAGAAACTTAGAGGAATACATGTGTTCTGAAGAAGGACGTGATTAAAAGTGAAACAAATGCCTATAAATTTTTGAACTTGTGGATGAAATCATATATCCTATGATGTCCATAAACTGAAAAAATAATAATGTACCAATATTGAATAAAAATGAACTTCAAAATACACATCATGTCCCGTAGGATTCTACTTGCATTGATGTTTAACTGATTCAGTTACTGTAAAAATATTAGGATTTGTAAGCTCCATTCACTGAAGTTAGTTTTCAGTACTAGGAAATAATTATGTATTTCAGGCAGATGAATATTTCTGAGAATTATCTTGTGAAAAGTTGATTATAAACCACATATAGAAACATGAGTGAATTTAGGGAGTGTATAATAAGAAACATATATTTCACATTTTGAAAAATCTGGACAGTATATATATATATATATATATATATATATATATATATATATATATAGATAGATAGATAGACAGACACACACAGACATTATAATGTAGCAATCTATATGCTAATCGAAATTCACCGTGTAATACATATCATCCACATATCCAAAAATATTCATTTTACTGAACATCGATTTATATATAATGTTGTTCATCTAGGAAATTCACCAATAGGTTTAATTTTCAGTTCCATAATGATTTAGGGGGATTGATATCTTATCAAAATATGTATCTTTCAAAATCAGTGAGCTTACAAAAATGTACTTGTGATACCAGGTAGAATTCTAAATATGCATAAAAAACACATGTGATGAATAGGCTACAGAGAATGGGAGACAGAAATTTACATATGTGTTAACTTTAAAAACTCATTGAGAACTATTACAATGAAAAGTTGACTAGATTTATAACACATACCCTTGATAAAGCAGAAGGGAAGTCCAAGTATACACCATGCCTCCTATGAACGGCCTGTATTTCTATTCTGTTAGGTTTCTTGTTCTCCATCATATTAGGATTAGTAGTCAGAGTCTAGTAGGTTATGGGTTAATGTCAGGGATTCAGTATTTCAATTGGAAAATATGAAAATGAATCTAATGTGTATGCAAATATGTGCTACACAAAAATCATCCCACTCTCATCCAGAACAATGCCTTGACATAACCTTCGCCCAAATTAAGACACAATTAGTGGAGAAGAGTTAGAAAATCTGTGAATACATATGTGGAAATGAAAATGCTCAGGAGTTCACAGCCTTGGAGGCGGTAGAGGAATTTCCAAAAGTATGGGATAGGGTAAATACTCCACAAATATGGAGTTCTGCTGGCCTAATGACTCTTTGAGAAACTGCCTTTGAGGTTGGGGCCTTGTAATATATGTTGTTGTCAAGAGCTTCAGCTTCCTTTGTAGTGAGACAATCAAAGCTGGATCTGCATATATGTGACCTGAAGGACATGGTTTCTTCTTTTCTAGTGAACATGAGGCAGCAGTTCTAAATTCCCTCATTGTAGGTAAACTGTGGCCACTGGGAGCTAAGTGTCTCCTCGTGTGGACTGAGAAGCCATTTGGTCATTCTCCACTTTTCCTGGTGATTCTTACTGCTGCACTGGGAGTTTGGTATTGGCTTCAGTAAATACCATGAGTTCAACGGGGACACAGTGCTGGAGGGAGTACTCTCACGTGTGGTGGGTCAGGGTGTGCAGGAGAACGCCCCAACCAGGCTTCTATTCAACAAAGCTTGCCCCCTTGTCTGTAGCAACCCAATTCTGAACATTGCCCTAAAACCTCTCAATGTAACAAGATGCCTTTACATATAAGGGTCTGCTGGCTGCACCATGTCAGTCAAAAGGCATTTGGAAGCCAATGGCAGATCCATGTGGCCCCATCACAGATGTTTTATCATACACCTGCAAACCACTGCTCTAGGCCCACTACTAAGCAGGTTCCAACGTACTGGCATCTTTGTTCTACACCATTTTCATGAAACCCAGTAAATCAAGGCACTGTCTGGTACACTCATGATCAGCAACAGAACATCCAATGATTCTCCAGTGCCACCTGCTCTTGGGAATTATTCCATGGTATTTATCTAGCCATTTTTTAAGGATGAAGTTGGTGTCACTGTGGATTTCAATTCATTCAGGAACCATTAAATGGTGAGGAAGCTCATTTCAATGAAAGCTCAGGAGAACTCTCACAGGCAAGTCTTCCCAAAGAGTGGCCAAAAGGTCAAATGAAGCCTGGCCCATTGAGGTCTACAATGTGAGTTCCATGTGTTATTCGACTCTCAAGTATGGCTGCCAAGTCTTTCAGAATGAAATCATGTGATATCCTAGCTGAGATTCCCAGTGCTCTGTGGAAAGCCATCATGGGCCTAAATCTCAGTCTCCAAGGGCAACTCTCCTGCGTGGCCTTCTAAAATCCCAACAGAATTCATGGTAATACTTCTCTGAGTTCAGTTCCAAAACTCAGTCTCTAAGGTGAATCACACCATAGTTCAAGCCCAGGTTGATCCAGGAATCTCTTCCTACTGCCACACAACTGACCACAATTAATACCGAAACACTCCCACATGGCCCTCATCTTCTTTTATATAGACACTCATCATAACCTCTGGGTTGAGGTTTCCATGAGGTGTGCATACCAAGACAGTGTCCAAAATAATCTCCCTTGCCTCTAATTTGCCTAAAGTCAGGGTGGCCTGGAAACCCTTCCTGTTAACCAGGAATGATCAAATCAGCCTGCCATTAATACTGATCTACTTCTCCAAATAATCACACTGGGACAAGGGGCTGATTCAGACACATCTCTTTACAAAGCAATAAAACAAAGAGCCACAGGTGATGCCTATTCTTTTCCATTTGAAAACTCTTTTCTTCAGGATTCACAAAGGGGTGGCCTAAGGCAAAGACCTTCTAGATATTCACAGCACCAGAACCATAGGTAAGCAAAATTCCCAAAGCAGGGTTTCTCCACATAGACTTTACTGGTCACACTGATATCTGAGTTTCCTGAGATGCTCCCATTTCCTTCAGCTCTCCAGTACATGGCCATGTCACAGTATCTTGAACAGAAAACCATGAGCCTATTCTGGAGAGTGGCCAGAATTCAGGAATAAAACAGGAAATTAGGAAGATAGTAATTGCTACCCATCCATAAGGAAAGCTGCAGTCCAATCATAAATTGGGCAGTATGAATTCTGGGAAGCATTATACTAGACAGGACACATTCATTGATGCATTATGTTTTCTAATGTCTACAACTACAAACACAGTGGATACATAGACATAGAAACACTTGCCTTGTCAAACGACTTACTAGAAACAGTCCACTTCAAATCAAACAAACTGCCTTTCCTACCAATTCTCAGAACATGAGAAAAAACAACAAACTCACACCCACAACAACATAGGACTTTCTTCCCCCAAGTAGGTCTTTGACTCTCCGGAATTACCTCTGATTGTTGTACCATACTATGTTCCCCCAAAATGCCCTGTACTGTCTCAGATCTGGACTCCTTGGCAAACTATTTGAAGTTGTCAGGAGCCAGCTTTGAGCCACTACCTTCTTTCTCAGGAAAGGCCACTCTCCAAAGCTCTCCTGGCATTTGGCCATTCTCAAATCAGTATGTACCAAGAAAGATTGATTCTGTCCTTGGTAAAACCAAACAAGTGAGCCCAGTGGGACTGGGTCTGGGACTGGTTCTGTGTGCCTGGCTTCTGGGATTCCAAGTTCAGAGTGTTCCAAGACCAAGGAAGTGAGATAGGTCACTTCCGTTCGGAACTGAATGAGGTCACTGGTTTGGCAACCACTTTGTCCTAACAGTTCCTTCAAAGGGTCCCATGAGATGGAGGCTGCCCCTACTTTCTGTGACACTTTCACAACTTAGAACGATATATCAACCATAGGCACCCGGGAACAGCTCTCACACAGACCTGGTTTGGTCCATCTTCTCTACATTAAGAAGAGAGAGGCTGATTCATAAACATCCCTTCATCCTAACCAGGTTGTTTGCCTTACATGATGACTTTTGCCCTCTCAGGTCCTTTATAGCTGCCTTCATCTTCCCCAGGGATAATTTCTGCATGGACCTTTGAGGTTCTCAGCGGGTGGAAGATCCCCTATATTCCTCTATATTAAGACGAACTCTGTCCCTGTTCTTCTATAAAGTTAGATTGAGGGAACAATGTATGGTTAGGGTTAATAACATGTTCTATTTGAGTTAGGAATCATTCTGCTGGATGAATAATGGTATTGGGAACCTGGGATATTTATAAGAATATAGATTTGAAATATAAGTATGAAAACAGAAATCTAGGTAAGATTTTAAGCCCAGAAGGGCATTGGGCCCTTGATTGGAATACTTAGCATTGAATTTCGTTCGCACAGATGTCTCTGATAAATCAATATACAATGGCATATCATCTTGTACCCTGAATGATTGAATGTAGAAGAGTTCATCCAGTCAAAAAGGGATAGTTGTTAGGATTAGGAAGATAGTCGGTCTGTTTCGGAAGAAGAGTGAGTATAGGATTTGGACCAAAAGTTCAATAGCCCTAGGTTTTCGGTTAGAGAGTGAATGTAAATTTCAGCACATGTGGAGAGTCAGTCACAATGATGAACTGGGAAAATTATGTAGGAAATCAGATATCAATACACACATTATGAAATCAGGCAAAGTATAAAGTGAATGATAGGATTAGACATTATCAACAAGGTTGAGTTTCAATATATAATCTTAGGAAGAAACAAATATGTAGTCACCAATATGATTGACATTTGAGAGCATTAGGAAACCTGGACATGGATGTTTTTAGTAATCCAGGATCACTTTCCATCTAGGATTTGCTACAATCAGAAGTGTGACCTTTGCATTTTGTGATCAGAATATTACTGTGATAAAATGTATATGTAGATCAGGTGACATGAGTATTTCTTCTAACATTTCTGGGAGCTATATTTTGAAGAGGTATAAATTAGTATTGGGGGTACACAGAGTTGTACCCTGTGTCTATGAATGTAGAAGAAATGAATGAATTGACAATACTGTGAATAAATAATATACTGTTTCCACTTTAAATCATGGATTGAATTGATATCTGAAAATATATAAAAATGTTATATTGATATACAATCATTCACTCCAACGAGTTATACATCTAATGGTAATATTAGGGTTATGTTTTATCATGAAGGGTGTGTGAGTTTAGCTTCAAAAGTGATTATGGAAATGGAAAATAATGTGTTTGGAAAGAAATCTCATGAAAAGATGAGTCAAGAAATATAGAGGAATTCATATGTTCTGAAGCAGGATTTGATTGTAAGTATAAAAAAAGCCTATAAATTTCCTAACTTGTGGATGAAATATATATCCAATGATGTGCAAAAACTGAAAAAATAGTAATGCACCAGTTTTGAATGAAAATGAACGTCAAAATACACATCATATCCCATAGGAATCTACTTGCATTGATGCTAAACTGGGTCAGTTACTGTAGAAATATTATGATTTGTATGCACTATTCACTGAAGTTAGTTTTCAGTACTAGGAAACGAATACGTATTTCAAGTGGATGAATTTTTATGAGAATAATCTTGTGAAATGTTGACTATAAATTTACATATATTAACAGGAATGAATTTAGGGAGTGTATAATAAGAAACATATATTTCATATTTTGAAAAATCTTGAGAGTTTATATATATATATATATAGATAGATAGATAGATAGATAGATATAGATATGTGTGTGCATTTATGTATTTATATACATATATATATATATATATATATATATATATATATATATGTATACACACACACACACACACACACACACAGACACTAAAATGTATCAATATGCATGCCAATCGAAATTCACTATGAATCATATATCATCCACAGATCCAAAAATAATCATTTTACTGAACATGGATTTATGTATAATATTGTTCAACTAGGAAGTTCACCCATAGGTTGAAGTTTCCGTTCCAACAGCGTTTAGGAGGAGTGATCTCTTCCCACAATTTGTATCTCCCAAGACAGCCAAACTCACAAGGATATACGTGTGATACCAGGTATGTTTCTATATTTGCATATAAAAATACATGTGCTGAACAGGCTGCAGAGAAAGGGAGACAGGAATTCACATATTTGTTAACTTTAAAAACACATGGAGATCAATTTCAATTAAATATTGACTAGATTTATAACACCTACCCTTTATCATTCAAAACGAAAGTCCAACTATACACCATGCCTTCTCTGAACTGCTTTCATTTCCATTCTGTTTGGTTATTTTTGTCCATCATTTTAGGATTAGTAGTCAGAGTCTATTAGGGTATGGGTTAGTGTCAGGAATTCAGTAATTCGAATGGAAAATAGGAAAATGAATCCAATGTGTATGCAAATATGTGCTACACAAAAATATTCCCATTCTCATCCAGAACATTGCCTTTACATTACCTTTGCCCCAAATAAACACAATTAGAGAAGAAGAGTTAGGAAATCTGTGAATACATATCGGAAATGGAAAATATTCAGGAGTTCACAATCTTGGATGTGGTAGAGGAGTTTCCAAAAGTGAGGGACAGGGTAAACACTCCACAAACATGGAGCTCATTGGGCCTAAAGACTCTTGAGAAACTGCCTCTGAGGTTGGGCACTTGAAATATATGTTGTTGTCAGGAATTTTAGCATCCTTTCTAGTGAGACCAACAAAGCTGGGTCTGATCTCTGTGACCTGGAAGATATGGTTTTTTATTTTCCAATGAACATGAGGAAGCAGTGCTGAATTCTCTCTTTGTAGGTAAACTGTGGCCACTGGAGTCTAAGTGTCTTCCCATGTGGACTGTGAAGCCATTTGATCATCTTCCACTTTTCGAGGTGTTTCTTGCTGCTGCACTGTGAATTTGGTATTTGCTTCAGGAAATACAAGGAGTTCAACAGGTACCAGTGATGGAGGGAGTTCTGTCACATGTGGTGGGTCAAGGACTGCAGGAAAATGCACCAACCAGGCTTCTACCCCACATAGCTTGCCCGCTTGTCCATAGCAATCTGATTCTGAACATTGCCCGGAAACCTCTCCATATAACAAGATGCTTTTATATAATAGGGTCTGCTGACTTCACCATGTCAGTCTCAAGCCATTTGGAATCCAAGGGCAGATCCACATGGTACCACCACAGATGTTTTATCACATACCTGCACACCACTGCTCTAGGCCCACTACTCAGCAGTCTCCAACTTACAGGGATCTCTTTTCTACACTGTTTTCATGAAACCAAGTAAATCCAAGCACAGTCTGGTACACTCATGACCAGCAACAAGTCATCCAAAGTTTCTCCATTGCCACCTGGTCATTGAAATTTCAAAAAATTCATGGTATGTATTTAGCTATTTTTCAAAGATGAAGTTGGAGGCACTGTGGGTTTCAAATTATTTAGGAAACATTAAATGGTGAGGAAGCTCATTTCAAAGAAATCTCTGGAGAACTCTCACAGGCAAGGCTTCCCAAAGAGTGGCCAATATTTCACATGAATCCAGGCCCATTGAGGTCTAAAATGTGAGGTCTATGTGTGTTTTGACTCTCAATTATGGCTGCCAAGACTTTCAGAATAAAATCACGTGAAATCCTGGCTGAGATTCCCAGTGCTCTGTGGAAGACACCTTGGCCAGGATCTCAGTTTTCAGGATGACTCTCATGTGTTGCCTCCTAAAATTCCAACACAATTCATGGCAATACTTCTCTGAGGACAGTTCCAGAATTCAGTCTCTAATAACACCAGAGTTCAAGCCCAGGTGAACTAAGTCATCTCTTCCAACCGCCACACAAATGACCAGAATTAAAACCAAAACACTCCCACATGGTCCTCAACATTCTCCATATAGACACTTATCATAACCTCTGGCTGGAAATTTCCATGAGGGGCACAGACAAAGACAGTATCCAAATAAGTTCCCTTGCCCCTCATTTGCCTAAAGTCAGGGTGGCCTGGACACCCTTCCTGAGAACCAAGAGTGATTAAATAGGCCTGCACTTAATACTGCTCTGCATCTCCAATTTGGGGCCTACTTACTTTCAGGTATAGATTCTTTATGTGATTTGGAGTCATGAGAAAAGCCAAGCACCTCTGGGCTAGTCTCTGCAGGGTTTGAAGAACTCATTTGACCCAAAAGATCCCTATTCTCACTTGATGGATTTCAGGAACCTAACAGAGGAAAGCAAAAGACTTAATCCACAATGACTGCTCATTTGGCCATTTTGGTTTTGGATGCACACATGGTATCTTTCTTTAGATCCATCAGGTGCTAAGAATCTAAGCCACAGCATCACACAGGGTCATGAGGCTGATTCAGACACATTACTTTCCAAAGCAATCAAGCAAAGAGCCACAGGTGATGCCCATTTATTTGCATTTGAAGACTCTTTTCTTCAGGCTTCACAAAGGAGTAGTCTGAGGCAAAAAGCTTTCTGAAATTCAGGGCAACAGAACAATAGGTAAGCAAATGGCCCAAAGCAGGATTTCTCCACTGAGACTTTCCTGGTCACACTGATATCTGAGTTTTCTGAGATGCTCGCCATTCCCTTTAGCTATCCAGTACATGGCCATGTCACAGAGCTTGGAGGTGGTATATATATTGGACACATAACCATGAGCCTATTTTGGAGAGTGGAGTGAATTCAGGAACAAAATAGAAACTTAGGAAGATAGTATGTGTTGCCCATTCATAAGGCAAGCCGCAGTCCATTCATAAATTGGCAGGATGAATGTTGGGAAGATTTCTACTAGACAGGAGTCATCCATTGATGCATTCTCTTTTCTGATGTCTAGAACCACGGACACAGTGGGATACACAGACTTAGAAACACTCGCCTTTTCATAAGACTTATTAGAAACAATTCACTTCAAACCAAAAAACCGCCTTTATTACCTATTCTCAGAACATGAGACCAAACCACAAACCAACAGCCACATCCACAAAGACAATTTCTTCCCCCAAGTCAGTCTGAGAGTATCTATAGTGTCCTCTGATTGGTGGGCCATACTATGTTACCCCGAAATGTCCTGTCCTGTCTCAGATCTGGTCTCCTTGGTCAACACTGTGAAGTTCTCAGGAGCCAGCGGTGATCCACTAACTGCTTTCTCAGGAAAGGCCACTCTTCAGAGCTTTCCTGGCATTTGGGCATCCTCACCTCCGTAGGTACCAAGAAAGACTGACTCTGTCCTTGGTAAATCCGAACAATTGAGACCACTTGGACTGGGACTGGGACTGAGACAGGATTTGGGTGCCTAGCTTCCTGGATCCCAAGTTCAGAGTGTTCCATCACAAAGGATGTTAGGTGAGGTCACTTCCTTCAAGATCTGAATGAGGTCACTGCCTTGGCAACCACTTTTTTCTAACAGTTGCTTCAAAGTGTCCCATGAAATGGAGGCTGCCCCTACATCCTGTGACACTTTCAAAAGTTCGAATGGTATATCAACCATAGGCACCCGGGAAGTGCTCTCCACACTGGCCTGGTTTGGTCCTTCTTCTCCATATTAAGAAGAGAGAGGCTGATTCAGACACATCCCTTCATCCTGACCAGGTTGTTTTCAATGGAAGATGACTTTTGCTCTCTCAGTTCCTACATATGTGCCTACAACTTCTCCAGAGATCATTTTGCGTGGACCTTTGAGTTTCTCAGCAGTTGGAAGAAACCGTACATTCTTGTATTGTAAGATCAACTCTGTCCCTGCTCTTCTGTAAAGTTAGATTGAGGGAAGAGTGTATGGTTAGGGTTAATAACAGTTTTGATTGGGGTTAGGAATCATTCTGCTGAATGAATAATGGTATGGAGAACCTTCGATATTTTCAAGAATATATAGGTGAAATATAAGTACGAAAACAGAAGTAAAGGTAATATTTGAAGCCCAGAAGGGCATTGGGTCTTTGATTGCAATATTTAGCTTTGATTTATTTTCTGCACAGATGTCTCAGATAAATCAATATACAAAGGCATAGGACCTTGTACTTTGAATGATTGATTGTCAAAAAGAACTTCCAGTCAAAAATGGATAGTCGGGGGGCTGGGGATGTGGCTCAAGTGGTAGCGCGCTCGCCTGGCATGCGTGCGGCCCGAGTTCGATCCTCAGCACCACGTACAAACAAAGATGTTGTGTCTGCCAAGTACTAAAAAAAATAAATGTTAAAAAATTCTCTCTCTCTCTCCCTCTCTCTCTAACTCTTTCTTTAAGAAAAAAAATTAAAAAAAGGATAGTCGGTAGGTTTAGGACGATAGTTGGTAAGTTTAGAACGGAGAGTAAGTATAGTATTTGCACCAAAAGTTCTTTAGCTATGGGGTTTCGGGTATAGAGTGAATGTAAATGTCAGCACTTGTGAAGAGTCAGTCACAATGATGTACTGGGGAAAATATGTAGGAAAGCAGATTTCAATAGAGACATTAGGAAATCTGGCAAAGTATATTCGGTAATGAAAATTTAGTAAAATAGGTAAATGTCGCTTGCTGTTTTTCTGTATGCTTAACAAAACACAATTTAAATCTTGAGAACTGTTTGCTAATCTTGTTCCCAGAATGTGCTGTCCCCAACTGCCAACCTACAGAATTCACTCATTCACCCGGTTGCACGCAAACTGCTCACTCGCCCAGACCAAACAATAAAGTTCCCTCTCTGCCCTCTCCAAGGAAAGTATATAAGCTCTGCTTAAGCTGTTCTCAGGGCTCTCTGCTCTATTCAAGTGAGCTCTGAGCCCCAGCATGCTGAATCCCCAATAAACCCTTTGCTTTTGCATGAGACAGTCTATTGGTGGGCTCTTCACCCGATGCTCGCCTGACCTTTACATATGGAGGTTCCACTGAGATCCGGCAGCGGCGAACGAGAGACCCCAACAGGCTCCTCTTGGGGTATGTATGGTGCCTCTTTCTGGTTTCAGGTTTCAGGTTAGGGCTTCGCAAAATGGCTGTCAATGAAGAGTGTGAGCTCTCTCCGACGGTGGCTGACATACGTGTCACAGAGCCACAGGCCACATTCCTGGGGGATGCTCCAGAGTATTCGGGAAATCGAGGAGCAATAGTCTCCTCAATTCATTGATATTTTGTTTCAGATTCAGTATCGCCAGCCCATCGGGTTGGGCCAGATACTTAGTCCTGGTCTCAGTGTTGGAAGTTCCATTGTCTGTCTTTATTTCCTTGTCTTGTCTGTGTCGTGTGTCGTTGCTTTTACTGTTTGTGTATCTTTCATTATGGGACAGAGCACTTCAATGCCTCTGTCCCTGACCCTCGATCACTGGACCAAAGTACCCTTAAGGGCTCAGAATCTTTCTTTTTCAGTAAAATTCTGGACCTGGCAGACTCTCTGTGCCTCAGAATGGCCCACCTTTGGATTCGGATGGCCCCTAGAAGGATCTTTCTACTTCCCACTAATTTAAAAAGTCAGACGATATTGTCTTTCAGCCAGGGCCACATAGCCATCTGGATCAACAGCCATATATCTTAACTTGGCAGGACCTCTGCAAATCTCCTTCAAGGGTGAAGCATTTCCTTGCCCCTACCCCCACTCCTACTGCTTCCCCCATGATCTCTCAAACCCTCTGCTCCTCCTCCTCCTCCAAACTCTGTTCTCCCTGAGACACAAGATTTGACTCTACTGGAGTCTTGTCCCCCTCCTTATCTCCTGCCCACGTCCCCCAAAGACCAACACCCTCTAAGTGATTCCCCTGCTGCTGACTCAACCTCTCCACCATTGGAGAAAGCTAAGCCAGCCCAGCGCCCTCCAGATAATTTCCCCGTGGCACACACAGCTCCTCCTCTTCTGGAGGAAGCTAGCTGGGCTAAAGGTACTCACCAGCGGTGAATGATTGAAAAACCTGGAACTCGAATGATGCTCCCCCTCCATCCCTAGGGGCCAATGATTGACAACGGCCTTGGGGGAAAAATGCAAGCCTACCAGTATTTACCTTTCTCCTCTTCAGACCAATATAACTGAAAAAATAAAAATCCCCGTTTTACCGAGGACCCCAACCGGCTCCTAGGTGTGGTTGAGTCATTGATGTTTTCACACCAGCCTACTTGGGATGACTGCCAACAACACCTAGGGTTGTCTCTTCATGACAAAGAAACAAAAGAGAATCCTCCTGGATGCTAGAGAAAAATATCCTCTGACCAGATGTGTGACCGACAAAACTTCCCAACATATTTAACCCGGCTTTCCCTTGAATCGACGAAACTGGGACCCCAACACCTTTGAAGGTAGGGAGCATCTGTCCACTTATCACTGGGCTCTAATTGTGGGTATCTTAGTGGCCGCTAGGCGACTTACAAATTTTGCCAAGTTAAGAGAGATTATTCAAGGGCCTGATGAATCTCCCTCTATGTTTTTAGAGAGAATTATGGAGGCATATAGGAGATATACTCTTTCGATCCTCAGGCAGAGGATCAAAAGGCATCTGTCAAGATGGCCTTTATGGGCAAGCTGCCCTGGATATTAAAAGAAAGTTACAATGCTTAGATGGATTACAAGATATGACTTTGAGAGATTTAGTCAGAGTAGCCGAGAAGGTATACTATAAGAGAGAAAGTGAGGAAGAGTAGGGAGCAAAGGAAGGATAAAAGAAAAAAAGACAGACTAAGGCATTGACTAAGGTCCTGGTCACAACAACAAATAGGCCAGAAATAAGAAACATGGAGACAGGAAGGGATACCGGGGCCCAGACTAGAGGCCACCCCTGGCCTCAATTTAATGTGCCTACTGTAAAGAAAAAGGACACTGCTTCAAGGAGTGCCATTGAAAGAGACAGCCACTCTAGCCAGCCATTCTGACTCTGGAGGATGACTAAGAATGTTGGGTCTCAGATCCCCTCCGAGAGCTCAGGGTAAATTTTGAAGTGGAGGGGACCCTAGCAAACTTTGAAGTGGATACAGGGGCAATATACTCTGCCCTTATGGCCCCATTGGTCTCTCTATCAAATAAAAAGGTCTCTAATTCAAGGGGCTAATGGCAGAAAATATCGGGTTTGGACAACTAAGAGGACCATGGACCAGGGGAAAGGAAAAATCCATCACTCGTTCTTAGTAATCCCAGAATGCCCGGGCCCATTGATGGGCAGAGACCTGCTCACCAAGCTCCGGGCCAAAATAACTTTTAACCCTGAAGGCCCACAAGTGGAATTTCTAAATCCTTCAATAAAAACTCCTATAGTCACGGCTCTAAATATGTCAGTAGAAAATGTACATCAACTCACTCACCTTGGTTCAAAGAAATTGCATTCATTCCTGAAGGATGAAGAACAGAGTTTTTTACTAACCAACTCAAAGCAAAAGGAAATAACTGAATGGGTAACAAAAGCCTGTCAGGTCTGCCATGGTTAATGCTTACCCTTCCAAGCTTCCTGCAAAAAAGCACCTACGAGGAACCAGACCAGGACAATTCTGGGAAGTGGACTTTACTAAAATTAAGCCAGCAAGGTTTGAAATTAAATATCGCCTAGTCTTTGTAGATATATTTTGAGGATGGATTGAAGCCTTTTCCAGGAAAAAAGAAAAAAAAACGAAACAGTGCAAATGGTTGTCAAGAAGATCCTGAAAGATATTTTTACAAGATACGGCCTGCCTAAAGTAATAAGGTCTGATAATGGACTGGCGTTTGTAGCCCAAGTAAGTCAGGGGTTAGGCAAGACCCTGGGGATTAATTAAAAGTTACATTGTGCTTATAGACCACAGAGTTCAGGACAGGTAGAAAGAATGAATAGAACCATTAAAGAGACCATAACGAAATTAAGCTTAGAAACCTGCATAATAGATTGTACTATGCTCCTTCCTTATGCACTATTTCATGGAAGAAACACTCCCTCTGTTTCTTTGTGTAACCTCACCCCCTATGAAATTGTCCATGGTTCCCCTCCTTCAATAAGGGACCTAACCCCAACTCTAAGACCTAACGATTCCTTCCACACCCCATTGCTTGACTGAATTAAAGCTCTTGAAAGAACTCAGGGATACCTGTGAAAACAGATGGCCAATGCCTATCAACCTTGGGACGAATGGACTCTACATCAATATCAAGTAAGAGACTTCATCTACATAAGTCGACATCAGGTGTCATCCCTGAAACCCCACTGGAAATGACGATACAAGGTGCTACTTATAACACCTACAGCGGTAAAGGAAGACAGAATCACTTCCTGGATCCATACCTCTCATCTCAAGCCTGCGCCCTGTCCAGATTCTGGCTGGAAACTGGAAAAGATTGGTAAAACTTTCAAATTGTGTATTTACCCTGTGTCTAAGGCTATAGACTCTTCCCTTGACCACCAGTAGTCCTAAACCTATTAAACCCGTTCAGCAGCGATGGCTGATCACAAATCCTACTGGTAAAGAAGTATGATCTATCTCGCATGCAGCCCACTTAGGGACTTGGTGGACATCTATCCACCCAGACATTTGTCAGCTGGCTATAGGTCTTTCCTATTGGGATATACCTGATGAAGAGGATCCCACTAAATTTCCATTAAATCCATTCTGCACCATTGATAATGGAAACAATCATTATGGATGTAGGGACACGCGAGCCAGATGCAGGTTGGCTAGCCTAGATTACTATGTTTGCCCGGTGGACTACCAAAGCCACAAACAGTCACGGTTGTGTGGGGGGAATGCCGACTTCTTCTGTAAGTCTAGGGATGTGATCATACAGGCAGTGCATGATGGAACCCAAACTCCTCATCAAATTCTGTACACAGCATTGGCCCTATTACCAATTAGATCACCCAAACTGTTGGCCCCTAGAGGGGTCTCTAGATCCTCAAATTCTGCATGACCTTTTTAACTTCTGAATGTCCTCAAAAGGGTGAAAGGAGATTTCCCTATGTGGAGGCCTTTTCCCTCCTTCGCTCACATCCTGAACTATGCTTCTCCAATAGGTCCTCACACTCAGCCTTCTGCTCCAGACTCTCTGCTGTCACTCTCACCTCAGCAACATGATTTCTCCCCTCCAATTACTAGATCAAAAACCCAAACCTCCGCCGGATCTCAGACCATTTCCCCCTTTCTGAGGTAGCAGGTACTGAGGTAACCCTCCACCGAATCACTCCTCTCTTCTCCAGTCAGTGCCCACACCGGGTCCCACCAGTTCCTCTTACCAGCTAACCCAAAGCTCAAACCAGCTGAGGAGAACCCTCAGACCCCTATCCAAGATGTAGTGAAAATGGCCTTTAAAGTTTCTTTGTCATTAGTGAAAACAGGTTACTAAGAATTTAAAGTCCCTCACAGGCTTTTAGGGATACTAACTCCTATCTTCTCCTCTGTTCTACCTGTTCTACTGCTCACCTTTTTGTTGCTAGGAAAATCACAAACACCTTGGCCAGTATTCTTTCACATCTCTGCTACCTCATTCTCAGATCCACGGAGCTGCTCACAGCCACGCCTTCCCCATCTCCCCCCTCTGTTCCAGGCCCACAGAAAAACATTAATTGACCTTCTACGGAAGTCTTCAGCGTGGCTGACTTTAGGATTTTCAGGAAAAGAGTCCCCATGAAAGACTTCAAAGTAGATAAACTTCCTCTTTTCATGTTGCCCTGTTGTACTTGGTCACTGGCTAAAAATATCAGCACTCCTAAGTTAGACACCCCCTTACTAGTTTTTCACAAAATATGTGAACAAGGCCTTTGGCATTGATCTGGGGCTTCACAGAGATGGCTACATTTCAAAGATAAAGAAGTTACCAACTGGGCTCCATGGTAACAGCTGGAAGGGGGAAAAATAAAGGGAAAAAAAAGCTCTCCTTCACCCAGGTGTCCTTGAAAAGTTAACTTGCCCAGAACAGAGGAATAAAACAGAAAAAAATCTGCTTGTTGTGAACTTCTGCAGGCTGTGAACTTCTGCGCCCCTTCCCTTATATGTTGGGTACAAAATTCTGAAACTACCTAGACGTGAGTTTCAGGGAATTAATTGATTATAACAGAAGTAATGCCCTCTGAATCCGGTTGCTAATAAAATGGAAAGTTTCCCTGTTTTTGGTAGTATCTTAGGTGCCGTGCCTTGTCCGTCTCTACAACAGTATAATTCTATAGACTTAAACATTGTTTATGTTTTCATGAAATTGTCAAGACGATGTGATTAAATGTGTAAAGGTGCAGATGTTTCCCAGAGTGCTTTATCATAATGCAGGTTCATTTGAAGTTCAAATAGGGGGGCATAAAACCCGGTTCCACTGAGAACATATATCCATCACTTTAGCCATCCTATTAGGAATAGGAGTTGCTGCAGGCGTGAGCACAAGAACCACTGCCTTGGTCCATGGGATACAACAAATGACACAATTAGAAGCAGCAATAGACCAAAACTTAAAGATATTAGAATCCTCCATCTTGGCTTTGCAGGAATCATTAACCTCTCTCTCTGAAGTTATTTTACAGAAAAGGCGAGGGTTGAACCTCCTCTTCATGAAAGAAGGGGGCCTTTGTTCTGCATTGATGGAGAATGTTGTGTTTTTGCCGACCATACTGGAGTTGTAAAAAAATCTAGGAGTAAATTAAAAAGATGCCTTGAAGAGTGTCAATGAGAGAGAGAGGCCCAAAAAGTGTGGTTTGAGTCTTGGTTCACACAGTCCCCCTGGTTAACTACGCATTTATCAACCCTGGACAGTTCAATAATAATCCTCATATTATTGCTAACTATAAAACCCTGTTTGCTCAACCGTGTAATTTCTTTTTTCCAAGCTCAAATTGGATGAGTTAAACTTATGGTAATACCCCACTAGCAAACATAGAATGTGACACCCCGCAATGATCACTTTTATGATTAAAAGTAGCCAGAAGAAGAAGTGGGGAATGAAAGGTTAATTAAATAGGCACTTTTCACTTCCTTTTTTCCTGTAAGCTTAACAAAACACTGTTGAAATCTTGAGAAATGTTTGCTAATCTTGTTCCCAGAATGTGCTGTCCCCAACTGACTAACTGCAGAATGTGCTCCCTCACTGGGTTGCATGCAAACTGACCACTCACCCTGACCTATCAATAAACTTCCCTCCCTGCCGTCACCAAGGAAAGTGTATAAGCTCTGCTTAAGCTGTTCTAAGGGCTCTCTACTCTATTCAAGTGAGCTCTGAGCATCAGCATGCTGGACCCCCAATAAACACTGCGCTGTTGCATGAGATAGTCTCTTGGTGGTCTCTTCTTTCGACCTCATCCGACCTTTACTTGGATAATTAAATGTAGAAGAGAACATCCATTCAAAAAGGGATAGTCGGTAGGATTAGGAATATAGTTGGTAGGTTTAGGAAGAAGACTGTGTATAGGATTTGGAACAAAAGTTCCTTAGCAATAGGGTTTCGGTTAGAGAGTGAATGTAAATGTCAGCACATGTGAAGAGTCAGTCACAATGATGAACTGGAGAAAATATGTAGGAAATCAGATATCAATACACACATTATGAAATCAGGCAAAGTATAAAGTGAATGATAGGATTAGAGATTAACAACAAGTTTGAGTTTCAATGTATAATCTTAGGAAGAAACAAATATGTAGTCAGCAATATGATTGACATTTGAGAGCATTAGGCAACCTGGACATGGATGTTTTTAGTAATCCAGGATCACTTTCCATTTAGGATTTGCTACAATCATAAGTTTGACCTTTGCATTTTGTGATCAGAATATTACAGTGATAAAATGTATATGTAGATCAGGTGACATGAGTATTTTTTCTAATATTTCTGGGAGCAATATTCTATATTCTATGAATATAGAAGTAATGCATGAATTGACAATACTGTGAATAAATAATATAACTGTTTCCACTTTAAATCATGGATTGAATTGATATCTGAAAATATATAAGAAATCTTATATTGATATACAATCATTCATTCCAACGAGTTATGCATCTAATGGTAATATTAGGGTTATGTTTTATCATGAAAGGTGTGTGAGTTTAGCTTCAAAAGTGATTATGGAAATGGAAAATTATGTGTTTGGAAAGAAGTCTCATGAAAAGACGAATCAAGAAACATAGAGGAATACATGTGTTCTGAAGCAGGAAGTGATTGTAAGTATAAAAAAACGTATAAATTTCCTAACTTGTGGATGAAATATATATCCTATGATGTGCAAAAACTGAAAAAAATAGTAATGTACCAGTGTTGAATGAAAATGAATGTCAAAATACATATCATGTCCCATAGGAATCTACTTGCATTGATGTTAAACTGGGTCAGTTACTGTAGAAACATTAGGATTTGAAAGGACCATTTACTAAAGTTAGTTTTCAGTACTAGGAATCAAATATATATTTCAGGTGGATGAATATATCTGAGCATAATCTTGTGAACATTTTATTATAAATCCACATTCATGACATGAATGAATTTAGAGAGTGTATATAAGACACATATATTTCATATTTTGAAAAATCAGGAGGGTGTAAAAAAAAAAAAAAAATATATATATATATATATATATATATATATATATATATATATATATCACAGATACATTAAAAAGTAGCAATATATAAATATATATGGGTATCAAAATTTATCTTGAAATATATATCATCCAAAGATTAAAAAGTATTCATTTTAGTGAACATGGATTTATGTATAATGTTGTTCAACTAGGAACCTCACCCATAGGTGGAATTTTAAGATCCAAATGCGTTTAGGAGGAGTGATCTCTTCTCACAATTTGTATATGCAAAGTTAGCCACCTCACAAAAATGTACGTGTGATACCAGGTAGGATTCTATATGTGCATATAAAAATACATGTGCTGAATAGGCTCCAGAGAAATGGAGACAGAAATTCAGAAATAAGTTAACATTAAAAAGAATGGAGAACTATTTCAATTAACAATTGACTATATTTTTAACACCTACCATTTATCATGCAAATAACAAGTCCCACTATACACCATGCCTCCTCTGAACTGCTTGTGTTTCTATAATGTTTTGGTTACTTTCCTCCATTATATTAGGATTAGTAATCAGAGTCTAGTAGGGTGTGAGTTAGTGTCAGGGAATCAGTATATTGAATGGAAAATAGAAAAATGAATCCAATGTGTATGCAAATATGTGGTACACAAAAATCTTCCCACTCTCATCAAGAACAACACCTAGATATCACCTACGCCCCAAGTAACACACAATTAGAGGAGAAGAGTTAGAAAATCCATGACTACTTATCTGGAATGGAATACGATCAGGAGTTCACAACCTTGGAAGTGGTAGAGGAGTTTCCAAAAGTAAGGGACAGGGTAAACACTCCACAAACATGGACCTCTGCCTGCCTAAAGACTTCTTGAGAAACTGTTTCTGAGGTTGGGCACTTAAAACATATGTTGTTGTCAGGAGCTTTAGCTTCCTTTCTAGGGAGACCATCAAAGCTGGGTCTTCATCTCTGTGACCTTGTGGATATGGTTTCTTATTTTCCAATGAACATGAGGCAGCAGTGCTGAATTCTGTCTTTGTAGGTAAACTGTGGCCACGGGGGGCTAAGTGTATCCACATGTTGGCTGTGTATCCATTTGGTCATCCTCCACATTTCGTCGTGATTCTTGGTGCTGCAGTGGGAATTTAATATTTGCTTCATGGAATACAAGGAGCTCAACTGGAACACAGTGCTGGAGGGAGTTCTGTCATGTGTGGTGGGTCAGGGTCAGCAGGAGAATGCACCAACCAGGTTTCTATCCCACACAGTTTGCCCCCTTGACCATAATAACCTGATAAGATTTCCCTTAAACCTCTACTTATAAAAAGATGCCTTTACATATAAGGGTCTGCTGGATGCACCATGTCAGCCACAAGCCATTTGGAAGTCAAAGGCAGATCCACAAGGCCCCACGACAGAAGTTTTATCACAAAACTGCACATCTCTGCTGTAGGCCCACTAATCAGCAGGCTTGAACTTACTGGCATCTCTGTTCTACACCATTTTCATGAAACCCAGTCAATCAAGGAACTGTCTGATACACTCATCGTCAGCAACAGTATATCCAAAGGTTCTCCTGTGCAACCTGGTCAAGGGAATTTTAAGAATTTCATGGTATTTATCTAGCCATTATTCAAGCATGAGGTTGGAGGCACTGTGGGTTTCAATTTTTTCAGGAAACATTAAATGGTGAGAAAGCTCATTTCAATGAAACCTCTGGAAAACTCTCACAGGCAAGTCTTTCCAAGGAGTGGCCAAAAGGTCACCGAAATCCAGGACTATTGAGGTCTACAATGTGAGGTCCATGTGTGTTTTGACGCTCAAGTATGCCTGCCATGTGTTTTAGAAAAAATCATGTGATATCCAGGCTGTGATTCTCAGTGCTCTGTGGAAAGCCACCCTGGACCTAGATCTCAGTTTATAAGGGCGACTCTCATGTGTGGCCTGCGAAAATCCCAACACAATTCATGGCAATACTTCTCTGAGTTCAGTTCCAGAACTCAGTCTCTAAGTCCCCTTGAACTCACACCAGAGTTCAAGACCAGTTGGACCCATTCATTTCTTCCAACCGCCACACAAATGACCAAAATTAAAACCTAAACACTCCCACAAGGCCCTCATGTTCTCCATATAGACACTCATCATAACCTCTGGCTGAATTTTTCCATGAGGGGCGCAGCCCAAGACAGTGACCAAAATGAGCACCTTTGGCCCTCATTTGCCTAAAGTCAGGGTGGCCTGGACACCATTCCTGTGAACCAGGAGTGATTAAATAGACCTGCCGTTAATACTGCTCTGCTTCTCCATTTTGAGGCCTACTGAATGTCAGGTATAGATTCTTTATGTGGTTTGGAGTCATGAGAAAACCCAAGCACTTCTGCAGGGCTTTGAAGAACTCATTTGACCCAAAGGATCCCTATTCTCACTTGATGGAGTCAGGAACATCACAGAAGAAGGCTAGAGACTTCATCCACAATGACTGATCTTTTTGCCATTTTGGTTTTGGATGCACACATGGGATCTTTCTTTAGATCCATCAGGTGCTGAGAATCTAAGCTGGAGCCTCACACAGGGCCAAGTGGCTGATTCAGACACCTCCCTTTCCAAAGCAATTATGCCAAGAGCCACAGGTGATCCTCATTCATTTCCATTTGATAACTGTTTTTTTCAGTCTTCACAAAGGGGTGGCCAGAGGCAAATACCTTCCTGACATTCAGGGCAACAGAACAAAATGTAAGCAAAAGGCCCAAAGCAGGGTATCTCCACTGAGAGTTTCCTAGCCACACTGATATCTGAGTTTTTTGAGATGCTCGCCATGCCAATTCCTTCAGCTATTCAGTACATGGTCATGTCACAGTGATTGGAGGTGGTACATATCATGGACAAAAAACAATGAGCATATTCTGGCTAGTGGCCAGAATTCTGGAAGAAAACAGGAACTTAGGAAGGTTGTAGGTGTTTCCCATTGGTAAGGCAAGCCGCAGTCCTTTCATAAATTGGACAGGTTGATTGCTGGGAGGCATTCTACTACACAGGACATATTCATTGATGCATTCTCTTTTCTAATGTCTACAACCACGGACACAGTGGCATACACAGAAATAGAAACACTCACCATGTCAAATGACTTATTAGAAACAGTCCATTCCAAAAGAAATAAATCACGTTTTTTCTACCTATTCTCAGAACATGAGACAAAACCACAAACTGACATCCACACACCCAGGCACCTCCTTCCCCCAAGTAGGTCTGTGACTCTTCTGAGTGTCCTCTGACTGGTAGGCCATACGATGTTCCTCTGAAATGGCCTTTCCTGTCTCAGATCTGGTGTCATTCACCAACTCTGTGAAGCTGTCAGGAGGCAGTGGTGAGCCAATTCCAGTCTTGTCAGGAAAGGCCCCTCTTCAGAGCTTTCTTGGAATTTGGCCACCTTCACATTAAGAGGTACCTAGAAAGACTGATTCTATCCTTGGTAAATCCAAACAAGTGAGACCACTGGGACTTGGACGGGTAATGGCTTTTGGTGCCTGGCTTCCTGGATCCCAAATTCAGAGAATTCCATCACCAAGGAAGTAGGTGAGGTCACTTCCTTCAGGAACTGAATGAGGTCACTGACTTGGCCACCAATATGTCCTAACAGTTGCTTCCTAGGTTCTCATAAGATGGAGGCAGCCCCTACTTCTTGTGACACATTCACAAATTAGAATGGTATAGAAACCATAGGCACCTGGGAACAGCTCTCCACAAAGGTCTGGTTTGATCCGACTTCTCTACATTAAGAAGAGAGAGGCTGATTCAGAAATATCCCTTCATCCTGACTAGGTTGTTTGCCATGGAAAATGACTTTTCCTCTCTCAGGTCCTAAATAGCTGCCTAAATCTTCTCCATCGATCATTTCTGCATGGACTTTTGAGGTTCCCAGCAGGTGGAAGATCCCCTACCTTCCTGTATTGTAAGACCAACTCGGTCCCTCCTCTTCTGTAAAGTTAGATTGACGGAACATTGTATGGTTAGGGTTAATAGCATGTTCGATTTTGGTTAGGAATCATTCTGCTGGATGAATAATGGTTTGGGAACCTCTGATACTTATAAGAATATAGACGTGAAATATAAGTACGAAAAAAGAAATCTAGGTAAGATTTGAAGCCCAGAAGGGCATTTGGCGATTGATTGGCATACTAAGCTTGAATTATGTTCTGCACCGAGGTCTCAGATAAATTCATTTACAATGGCATAGGTTGCTGTACCTCAGATGACTGAATTTAGAAGAGATCATCCAGTCCAAAAGGGATAGTCCATAGGATTAGGAAGATTGTCTGTAGGATTAGGAAGAAGAGTGAGTCTAGGAGTTGGACCAAAAGTTCTTTAGCAATAGGGTTTCAGTTAGAGAGTGAATGTAAATGTCAGCACATGTGAAGAGTCAGTCACAATGATGAACTGGGGAAAATATGTAGGAAAGAGAGTAAATATGTATCAATAGAGACATTAGGAAATCAGGCAACGTATAAAGTGAGTGATAGGATTAGATATTTTCAACAGGGTTGAGGTTGAATATATAATCTTAGGAAGAAACAATTATTTAGTCACCAATAGGATTGACATTTGAGCGCATTAGGGAACCTAGACATGGAGGTTTTTAGTAATCCATGCTCACTTTAAATTTAGGCTTTAGTACAATCATAAGTGTGACCTTTGCATTTTGTGTCAAGAATATTACTGTGGTAAAATATATATGTAGATCAGATGACATGAGTATTTCTTCCACCAATATGAGGAGCAATATTTTGAAAACTTATAAATTAGTATTGCGGATAAAATAGGCGTACCCTGTGTTGATGAATAAGAGATGATGCATGAATAGACCATATTGTGAATAAATTATATAACTGGTTCCAACTTTAAATAATGCATTGAAATTATATTTGAAAATATATAGTAAATCTTATATTGATATATATACATTCATTCCAACCAGTTATACATCTAATGGTAATATTAGGGTTACGGTTTATCATGAAGAGTGTGTGAGTTTTGCTTCAAAAATGAGTATAGAATCGAAAATAATGTTTTTAGAAAGAAGTCTAGTGAAAAGACCACTAAAGAATCATAGAGGAATACATGTTTTCTGAAAGAGGAAGTGATTGAAAGTGAACCACATGCCTATAAATTTGTGAATTTGTGGATGAAAGGATATATCCTATGATGTCCATAAACTGAAGAAATAGTAATGTACCAGTGTGGAATAAAAATGAACTTCAAAATACATATCATGTCCCATAGGAATCTAACTGCATTGATGTTAAACTTGGTCAGTTACTATAGAAATATTAGGATATATAAGGACCATTCACTGAAGTTAGTTTTCAGTACTAGGAAACAAATATGTATGTCAGGTGGTTGAATATTTCTGAGAATAATCTGTTGAGAGCCACAGCCAAAGGAGCCCCAGCAAACTTGCAGCTGCCAGCAAACTTCCATCTGCCGGCTGATGATTGGCTCACAGCGGCCCCAGCATCATCTAGCTGATTTGCTTCTCTGTGGTGATGCTCATTGAGATGCTCAATGAGCGGTTTCCCCGACCTTTCAGACTGCCAGCGGATGATTGGCTCACAGCGGCCCCAGCAACATCTAGCTGATTGGCTCCTCTGTGGTGATGCACATTGGGCTGGTTCCCTGCCCTTTCAGACCATGGAACTACTCATTGAGGGACTTTTTGGCTTCGCCCACGTGACCCAGCCAATCGGCCTCAAGAGGAGGAGACTTGTGTTTGATGGAGAGGCTTGTGGGAAGCCTGTGGTGGCAGTTGGGCTCTGACGGCTTTTCCTGAGGAACTGTTTTGTTTGGTGTCATCTTGTTGGGTTGTATTATAGTAGAAATACGGGATCAGAAATTAGTAAAAAAAAAAAAAAACTGAAAGAGTGTTCAGTAAATTGTTAGAGGAAGGAGGCATCTCAGTAAAATCAAGAAAAGTCAGGGCATACGTTGATACAATACAAAAATGTAGCCCATGGCTTTTTCAGGAGGAGTTGTTAAATATATCACAATGGAACCATCATGGTGAAGATTTAAAAAGAATAGGAAAGAAAAGCCCAGGGACTCTGCCAGTTGGCACATTGCTATTGTGGACGTTTGTACCTTGTTTGCTTAGTGGAAAGCATTCAGTTCAGACAATGGTAGAGGAAGGAGAAGACATATTGATTCAAGTAAAACCGAAGGTCTCTCAAGTTAGTCAGATAGAGGAAAAAATTCAAGTAAAAGAAAAGGTCTCTCGAACTAGTCAGACAGAGGAAAAAAATCAAGTAAAAGAGAAGGCCTTTCAAGCCAGTCAGACAGAGGAAGAAAGTGTAAAACAGAAAAAGCCATCAGGGGGAAAGTTACAACAGGAGACTACTACTAACACCTTTCTATCACCAGAGGGTGTAAGTGTCCAACCAACAGCACAACCTCTACAGGAGACTGCTACTAACACCTTTCTATCACCAGAGGAAGTAAGTGTCCAACTAACAAGGCCACCTCCATATGCTGGGAGGCCCCCAACCCCCACAGTTGATAGTTGGAATCCTGAGACAAGATCTCAAATATTAACATGCCCAGTATTTGAGGCAGGAGGGCAGTGAGATTACCATGCTTTAAATTTCAAAACAGTGAAGCAGCTAATAGAGGCTGTAACAACCTATGGTCCTCAAGCACCCTTCACTGTAAGCATTATCAAATCCATTAACAACATGAACATGAAGCCAGCAGATTGGGCTAATATGTGTAAAGCTGTGCTAAATGGAGGAAATACCTGTTATGGAAGATTGCCAATGAGGAATTTTGCAAGGAGACGGCTAGGCAAAATGCAGCAGCTAGTTATCCTCAGAGAAATCTAGATATATTGTTTGGAAAGGGACCTTATGAGGATCAGCAGCAGCAATGTGCATATGATCCTGGTGTATATGCACAGATTGCTATAGATGCAATTAAGGCATGGAAGACTTTTCAAGGAAATGGAGGTTTACAAGGTCAGTTATCTAAGGTAATACAAGGAGCTAATGAACCTTATGCTGGATTTGTAGATAGGCTTATTCAAACAGCTACCAGAGTTTTTGGAAATACACAACAAGCAATGCCATTACTAAAACAACTGGCTTATGAGCAAGCGAATCGTTGGTGCAAAGATATCATTAGACCATGGAAACATGAAGATTTAAACACATATATTAAATTATGTAGAGACATTAAAGAACAAGAGCAAGTCGTGGAAGCTGCAGTAAAACAGGATTTAGATGCCAGAGACATTAATGAACAAGGGCAAATTGTGGCAGCTGCAGTAAAACAGGCTTTAGATGCCAGGCCAAGAACATGCTACAATTGTGAAAAAACAGGACATTTTAAAAGGAATTGTCCCATAGGAGGAGGGTTTAACAAAACTAGGTATCAAAGGAGTAGAATACCAGGTATTTTTCCACGATGCCGTAGAGGGAGACTTTGGGCTAATGAATGCTGTTCTCAAACCACCATAGAGGGTACACCATTATCAAAAAACGAACAAGGACCAGGTGTTTATCCACAATATCGTGGACAAAAACATGGAGCTCCATTGCCAAAAAATGGACAAGGGGGCTCAATTCTCCGGGGCCCAAAACCACAAATATACGCAGCACTGGAGAAACCCAGCAACCCCATTAGGGTAGTGCCCAGGACACATTGTCCATCAGATCCCTCATCAGACAAACCAGAGGGAGCACAGGGTTAGACATCTGTGCCTCTGCCAGAGCAGTACTAACTGCAGAGATGGGAGTTCAATTCATTTCCACAGGGGTAAAAGGACCTCTTCCCAAAGGAACAGTAGGCTTATTATTGGGACGCAGCTCTTCTACTCTAAAAGGACTTATGATAAGTCCTGGGGTAATTGATCTCGACTATGAAGGTGAAATAAAAATTATAGCCAGTTCTCCAAAGGGTATATCAGTAATTTAACCAGGAGATAGAATTGCACAGTTACGAATAATACCCAGCCTACGTGAAAAATTTTCCAGTCGTACTGTAGAAAGAGGTTCCAAGTGATTAGGCTCCACAGTTGTAGATTGGGCTATGCTTTCTTTAAATTTAGATTCTGGCCCCATGCTAAAACTAAATATTCAAGGGCATGAATTTAATGGGCTACTGGATACAGACGCAGACCTTAGCATCATCTCTCGTCAAGAATGGCCAAAACATTGGCCATTACAACAAGCCACTCAAACGCTACGAGGCCTAGGAGTAGCGTATAATCCCCATAGAAGTGCAATGGTATTAGATTGGAAGGATCCTGAAGGATGTGAAGGAACCCTACAGCCATATGTATTGGATCATCTTCCCGTAAATTTATGGGGACGAGATAGTGTCCTGGAATCATTGATATTTTTTTTCGGATTCGGTATTGCCAGTCAATCGGGTTTTGCCGGCTCCTCAGTCCTGGTCTCAGTGTTGGACGTCCATTGCCTGTCTTCATTGCCTTTTCTTGTCTGTGTCATGTTTCATTGCTTTAACTGTTTGTGTATCTTTCATTATGGGACAGAGCACTTCAATGCCTCTGTCCCTGATACTTGATCACTGGACCAAAGTCCACTTAAGGGCTCAGAATCTTTGTTTTTCAGTAAAGCGCCGGATGTGGCAGACTCTCTGTGCTTCAGAATGGCCCACCTTTGGATTTGGATTAACCCTAGAAGGATCTTTCTACTTCCCACTAATTTAAAAAAGTCATAGATATTGTCTTTCAGCCGGTGCTACATAGCCATCTGGATCAACAGCCATATATCTTAACTCGGCGGGAACTCTGCATATCTCCTCCTCCATGGGTGAAGCCTTTCCTTGTCACTGCCCCCACACTGACTCCTTCCCCCAGGAACTCTCAAATCCTCTGATCCTCCTCCTCCTACACCCTCTGTTCTCCCTGAGTCACCAGATTTCACTCTACTGGAGTCTCTTTCCCCTCCTTATCCCCTGCCCTTGTCCCCCAAAATCCAACACCCTCTAAGTGATTCCCCTGCTGCTGACTCAGCCTCTCCTCCATTGGAGGAAGCTATGCCGGCCCAGCGCCCTCCAGATAATTCCTTTGCGGCACACAAAGCACCTCTTCCCTTGGAGGAAGCTGTACCATCTAAAGGAACTCGCTGGCGGTGAATGATTGAAAACCCTGGAACTCTTGGGATGCTCCCCCTCCATCCCTATGGGCCAATGATTGACGATGGCCACGGGGAAAAAATGCAAGCCTACCAGTATTAGCCTTTCTCCTCGTCAGACCTATATAACTTGAAAAAATTATAATCCCCCTTTTTCTGAGGACCCCACCAGGCTCTCAGGTCTGGTTGAGTCATTGATATTTTCACACCAGCCTACTTCGGATGACTGCCAAAAACTCCTAGGGATTCTCTTCATGACAGAGGAACAACAGTGAATCCTCCAGGAAGCTCGAAAAAAAATCCCTCAAACAAGATCTGCGTCCGACACAACTTCCAAAGATAATCAAAGGCGGCTTTCCCTTGAACCCACCCAACTGAGACCCCAAAATCTTTGAAGGTAGCGAGCATCTGTCCCCTTATCACCGGGCTCTAATAGTGTGTCTCCAAGCAGCCGCTAGCGACAAAGTAATTTGGCCAAGGTAAGAGAGATTATTCAAGGGCCTGATGATTCTCCCACTATGTTTCTAGAGAGAATTATGGAGGCATATTGGAGATATACTCCTTTTGATCCTCAGGCAGAGAATCAAAGGCATCTGTCACTATGGCCTTTATTGGGCAAACTGGCTTGGATATTAAAACAAAGTTACAAAGCTAGATTGATTACAAGATATGACTTTCAGAGATTTAGTCAGAGAAGCCAAGAACGTATACTATAAGAGAGAAACTGAGGAAGAGAAGGGAGCAAGGGGAGGATAAAAGAAACAAAAGGCAGACTAAGGCGTTGACTAAGGTCCTGGTCACAAAAACAAATAGGGCAGAAATTAAGAAACAGGTAGACAAGAAGGGATAACATTGGCCCATGCCAGAGGCCACCCTGGCCTCAGATCAATGTGCCTACTCTAAAGAAAAAAGGACACTGGGCCAAAATTGCCCTAAAAAGCGACAGCCACACCAGCCAGCCATTCTGACTCTGGAGGATGACTAAGAAAGTCGGGGCTCAGATTCCCTCCCCAAGCTCAAGGTAACTTTTGAAGTGTTTCAAAAGTGATTATGGAAATCGAAAATAATGTGTTTGGAAAGAAGTCTCATGAAAAGATCAGTCAAGAAACATGGATGAATACATGTGTTCTGAAGCACGAAGTGAATGAAAGTCAGACAAATGCGTATAAATTTGCTAACTTGTGGATGAAATATATATCCTATGATGTGCATAAAGTGAATAAATAGTAATGTAGAAGTGTTGAATAAAATTGAACATCAAAATACACATCATGTCCCATAGTAATCTACTTGAATTGATGTTAAACAGGGTCAGTTACTGTAGAAATGTTAGGATATGTTTGCACCATTCAAAGAAGTTAGTTTTCAGTACTAGGAAACAAATATGTATTTCAGGTGGATTAATATTACTGAGAATAATCTTGTGAAAAGTTGATTAAAAATCCAAATACATCAATATGAATGAATTTAGGGAGTGCATAATAAGACACATGTTTTATATATATATATATATATATATATATATATATATATATATATATATATATATATATTAAAAATAGCAATATATATGCCAATTGAAATTCATCATGAAATATATATCATCATCATATCCAAAAATATTCATTTTAATGAATATGGATTTTTATATAAGTTTGTTCAAATAGGAAGCTCACCCATGGGTTGAATTTTCAGTTCCAACATTGTTTAGGAGGAGTGATCACTTCTCACAATTTGTATGTGCCATGTCAGCCACCTCAAGAGAATGTACGTGTGACACCAGGTAGGATTCTATATGTGCATATTAAAACACATGTGCTGAATAGGCTACTGAGAAAGGAAGACAGTAATTCATATATTTGTTAACTTTAAAAACACATGTAGAACTATTTCAATTAAAAATTGACTAGATTTATAACTCCTACCCTATATATTTCAAAAGGCATGTCCAACTATACACCATGCCTCCTCTGAAATGCTTGTATTTCTATTCTGTTTGGGTTATGTTTCTCCATCATATTAGGATTAGTAGTCAGAGTCTAGTAGGGAATGGGTTAGTGTCAGGGATTTAGTATTTCAAATATATGCTGCACAAAAATCTTCCCACTCTCATTCAGAACAATGCCTAGACATTACCCTCGTCCCAAGTAAGACCCAATTAGAGGAGAAGAGTTAAAAATTCTGTGAATACATATCTGGAAATGAATATTCTCATGAGTTCACAACCTTGGAGGTCGTAGAGGAGTTTCCAAAAGTATGGGACAGGGTAAGCACTCCACAAACATGGAGCTCTGCTGCCCTAAAGACTTCTTGAGAAACTGCCTCTGAGGTTGGGCACTTGAAATATATGTTTTCGTAAGGAGCTTTCTTTGTACTGAGACCATCAAAGCTGGGTGTGCATCTATGCGACCTGGAGGACATGGTTTCATATTTTCCAATGAACATGAGGCAGCAGTGCTGAATTCTCTCTATGTAGGTAAACTGTGTCCACTGGGGCCTAAGTGTCTCTGCGTGTGGACTGTGAAGCCATTTGGTCATCCTCTACTTTTCCTGGTGTTTCTTGCTGCTGCACTGGGAGTTTGGTATTTGCTTATGAAGTAAAAAAAGATCACCTGGGACACAGAGCTTGAGGGAGTTCTGTCACGTGTGGTGGGTCAGGGTCTGCAAGAGAATATACCAACAATGCTTCTATTCCACAAAGCTTTTCCCCTTGACCATAGCAACATAATTCTCAACATTTCCCTGAAACCTCTCTATATAACAAGATGCCATTACATATAGGGGTCTGGTGGTTGTACCATGTCAGTCACAAGGCATTTCGGAGCCAATGGAATATCAACATGGCCCCACCACAGATGTTTCATCACACACCCCCCCTCCACTGCTGTAGGTCCACTACTCAGCAGGCTCCAATTTACTGGCATCTCTGTTCTACACCATTTTGATGAAACCTAGTCAATCAAGGTGCTGTCTGGTATACTCATGATCAGCAACCGGTTTTCCAAATTTTCTACAGTGCCACCTGGTCATGGAAATTTCAATAATTTTATTGTATTTATCTAGCCATTTTTCACGGATGAAGGTGGAGGCACTGTGGATTTCAATTCGTACAGGAACCATTAAATGATGAGAAACCTCATTTCAATGAAAGCTCTGTAGAACTGTTACAGACAAGGCTTCCCAGGGAGTGGCCAAAATGTCACATAAAATCAGACCCATTGAGGTCTACAATGTGAGGTCCATGTGTGTTTTGACTGTCACCCGTGCCTGCCAAGTCTTTCAGAAAAAAAAAAAATCATGTGATATCCTGGCTGAGATTCCCAGTGCTCTGTGGAAAGCCACCCTGGGCCTAGATCTCAGTTTCCAAGAAAAACTCTCATGCGTGCCCTCCTAGAATCCCAACACAATACATGGCACAAGTTCTCTGAGATCAGATCCAGAATGCACTCTCTAAGTGTAATCACACCAGAGTTCAAGCCCATGTGGACCAGGCATCTCCTTTAACTGCCACACAATGACCACAATTAAAACCAAAACACTCCCACATGGCCCTCATATGTTTCCATATAGATACTCATCATAACCTCTGGCTGGAGGTTTCCATGAGGGGCGCAGTCCAAGACAGTGTCCAAAATAAGCTCCCTTGCCCCTCATTTGCCTAAAGTCAGGGTGGCCTGGACATACTTCCTGTGAACCAGGAGTGATCAAATAGGCATGCCGTTAATACTGCAGCGCTTCTTCAATTTGAGGCCTACTGAGTTAGAGGTATAGATTGTTTATGTGAATTAGAGTCATGAGAAAACCCAAGCACCTCTGCAGGGCTTTGAAGAACTCAATTGACACAAAGGATCCCTATTCTCACTTGACAGAGGTCAGGAACCTCACAGAGGAAAGCGAGACTTTATCCACAATGACTGGTCTATTTGCCATTTTGGTTTTAGATGCACACATGGGATCTTTCTTTTGATCCATCTGGTGCTGAGAATCTAAGCCACAAACTCACACAGGGCCAAGATGCTAATTCAGACACATCCCTTTCCAAAGCAATTAAGCAAAGAGCCACAGGTGATGCCCATTCATTTCCATTTGAAATCTGTTTACTTCAGGCTTCGCAAAGGGGTGGCCAGAGCAAGAACTTCCTGACATTCAGTTCAACAGAACAATATATAAGCAAAATGCCCAAAGCAGGGTTTTTCCACTGAGAATTTCCTGGTCACACTGATATCTGAGTTTTTTGAGATGCTCGCCATTCCCTTCAGCTATCCAGTACATGACCATGTCACAGAGCTTGGAGGTGGTACATATGTTAGACACAAAACCATGAGCCTATCCTGGAGAGTGAACAGAATTCATGAAGAAACCTGGAAATTAGGAATGTAGTAGGTTATGCCCATCTTTAAGTAAAGCCGCAATCCATTCATAAATTGGGCAGGATGAAATGGGAAGCTTTCTACTAGACAGGACACATCCATTGATGCACTCTCTTTTCTAATGTCTACAACCACGGACACCATGGGATACACAGACATAGAATCACTCGCCTTTTCAAACGACTTACGAGAAACAGTTCACTCCAAACCATACAAACCACCTTTCCTTCCTATTCTCACAACATGAGACAAAATCACAAACTCACAACCACACCCACAAAGGCACCTCCTTACCCTAAGTAGGTCTGTGACTCTATGGAGTGTCCTCTGACTGGTGGGCCACACAATGTTCCCCCGAAATGTCCTGTCCTGTCTCAAATATGGTCTCCTTGGCCAACTCTATGAAGTTGTTAGGAGCCAGCAGTGGGCCACTACCTGCTTTTTCAGGAAAGGCCCCTCTTCAGAGCTGTCCTGGCTTTTGGCCATTCTAACATCAGTAGGTACAAAGAAAGACTGACTCTGTCCCTGGTAATTCCAAACAAGTGAACCCACTGGGACTGGTACTGGGACTGGCTCTGTGTGCCTGGCTTCCAGGATCCCAAGTTCAGAGAGTTCCATCACCAAGGGAGTAAGGTGAGGTCACTTCCTTCAGGAACTGAATTAGGTCACTGCCCTGGCAACCACTTTATCCTAACAGTTGCTTCCAAGTGTCTCATTAAATGGAGGCTTCCCGTACTTCCTGTGAAACATTCACAAGTTTGAATGGTATATCAACCATAGGAACTCGGTAATAGCTCTCCACACAGGCCTGGTTTGGTCCATCTCCTCTACATTGAGAAGAGAGGTTCTGATTCAGACACATCCCGTCATCCTGACCAGGTATTTTGCCATGGAAGATTACTTTTGCTTTCTCAGGTCCTTAATAGCTGACTACATATTCTCCAGGGATCATTTCTGCATTGAACTTGTGGTTCTAAACAGGTGAAAGATCCCCTACATTCCTGTATTGTAAGACCAACTCTGTCCCTGCTCTTCATTAAATTTACATTGAGGGAACAGTGTATTTTTAGGGTTAATAAAATGTTTGATTTGGGTTAGAAATCATTCTGCTGGATGTATAATGGTACTGGGAACCTGGGATATTTTTAAAAATATAGAGGTGAAATATATAAATGAAAAAAAGGAAGTCTAGGTAATTTTGAAGCCCAGAGAGGCAATGGGCCCTTCATTGCGATACTTAGCTTTGATTTATGTTGTGCACAGATATCTCAGATAAATCGATATGCAATGGCATAGGACCTTGTACCTTGGATGATTAAAATTCGAAGAGAACATCCAGTCAAAAAGGGATAGTCGGTAGGATTAGATAGATATTCTGTAGGTTAACAAAGAGTGAGTATAGGATTTGGAACAAAAGTTCTTTAGCAATAGGGTTTGGGTTAAAGTGTGAAAGTAAATATCAGCACACTTGAAGGGTCAGTCACAATGATGAACAGGGGAAATATGTAGGAAAGCAGATATCAATAGAGATATTACAAAATCAACAAGTGGGCCAAGGACCTGAACAGACACTTCTCAGAAGAAGACATACAATCAATTAATAAGTACATGAAAAAATTCTCACCTTCTCTAGCAGTCAGAGAAATGCAAATCAAAACCACCCTAAGATACCATCTCACTCCAGTAAGATTGGCAGCCATTAGGATGTCAAACAATAATAAGTGGTGGCAAGGATGTGGGGAAAAGGGTACACTTGTACATTGCTGGTGGGACTGCAAAATGGTGCGGCCATTATGGAAAGCAGTATGGAGATTCCTGGAAAAGCTGGGAATGGAACCACCATTTGACCCAGCTATCGCCCTCCTTGGACTATTCCCTGAGGACCATAAAAGAGAATGCTATAGGGATACTGCCACATCAATGATCATAGCAGCACAATTCACAATAGCCAGACTGTGGAACCAACCTAGATGCTCTTCAATAGATGAATGGATAAAAAAAAAATGTGGCATCTATACACAATGGAGTATTATGCAGCACTAAAAAATGACAAAATCATGGAATTTGCAGGGAAATGGATGGCATTAGAGCAGATTATGCTAAGTGAAGCTAGCCAATCCTTAAAAAACAAATGCCAAATGTCTTCTTTGATTTAAGGAGAGCAACTAAGAACTGAACAGAGGGAAAGAGCATGAGGAAAATATTAACATTAAACTGAGACAAGTGATGGGAGGGAAAGGGAGAGAGAAGAGAAATTGCATGGAAACGGAAGGAAACCCTCATCGTTATACGAAATCACATGTACAAGGTTGTGAGGGGAAAGGGGGGGGGAAGGGAGAGAACGGAACAATAACAGATGAGGTAGAGAGGGAAAATGAAAGGGGAGGGGAGGGGGGATAGTAGGGGGTAGGAAAGTCAGCAGAATACAACAGTCACTAATATGGCATTATGTAAACATTGTGAATGTGTAACTGATGTGATTCTGCAATCTGTATTTGGGGTAAAAATGGAAATGCATAACTCACTTGAATTAAATTTATGAAAGATGAAAAAAATAAAAATTTTAAAAAGTACTAAATTGGCTCATCCTAACATTAAAAAAAGAGATATTACAAATTCATGCAAAGTATAAAGTGAGTGATATGATTAGATATTTTCAACAGGGTTGATTTTGAATATATAATCTTAGGAAGAAACAAATATGTAGTCACCAATAGGATTGATATTTGAGAGCATTAGGCAACCTGAACATGGAAGTAATCCATGTTCACTTTCCATTTAGGCTTTAGTACAATAATAAGTGTGAACTTTGCATTTTGTGTCCAGAATATTACTGTGATAAAATGTATATGTAGATTAGGTGACATCAGTATTTCTTTCACCATTTCTGTGAGTAATATTTTGAAGACATATACATAAGTATTGGTTGTACAAAAAGCTGTACCCTGTGTCTATGAATATACAGATAATGCATGAATAGACCATACTGTGAATAAATAGTAAAGCTGGTTCCACTTTAAATAATGGATTGAATTGATATTCACAAAGGAGTGGTCTGAGGCAAAAACCTTCCTGAAATTCAGGGCAACAGAACAATAGGTAAACAAAACGCACAAAGCAGGGTTTCTCCACTGAGACTTTCCTGGTCACACTGATATCTGAGTTTTCCTAGATGCTCGCCTTTCCCTTCAGCTATCCAGTACATAGCCATATCACATAGCTTTGAGGTAGTACATATCTTGGTCACAAAACAATGAGGCAATTCTGGAGAGTGTCCAGAATTCAGGATGTAAACAGAAACTTTGGAAGATAGCAGGTTTTGCCCTTCAATAAGGAAAGCCGCAGTCCATTAATAAATCGGGCAGGATGAATGTTGCGAAGCTTTCTCCTAGACAGGACACATCCATTGATGCATTTTCTTTTCTAATGTCTACAACCACCGACAGAGTGGGATACACAGACATAGAAGCACTCGCCTTGTCAAAGGACTTACTAGAAACAGTCCAAGCCAATTCAAACAAACAGCCTTTCTTACATCTTCTCAGAACATGAGAAAAAAACCATACACACACCTACACCCACAAAGGCACCTCCTTTGTGGAGTGTCCTCTGAATGGTGGGCCATACTATATTCGCCAAAAATGGCCTGTTGTATCTCAAATCTGGTCTCCTTGGCCAACTCTGTGCAGTTGTCAGGAGCCAGCAGTGAACCAATACCTGCTTTCTCAGGAAAGGCCTTTCTTCAGAGCTTTACTGGCATTTGGCCATCCTCACATCTGTTGGTACTAAGAAAGACTGACTCTGTCCTTGGTAAATTGAAACAAGTGAGACCACAGGGACTGGGACTGAAACAGGCTCTGGGTGCCTCTCTTCCTGGATCCCAAGTTCAGAGAGTTCCATCACCAAGGAAGTGAAGTGAGGTTACTTCCTTCAGGAACTGAATGAGGTCACTGCCTTGGCAACCTCTTTGTCCTAACAGTTACTTCTAAGGGTCCCATGAGATGGAGTCTGCCCCTACTTTCTGTCACACTTTCACAAGTTAGAATGGTATATCAACCATTGGCACATGGGAAGAGCTCTCCACAAAGGCCTGATTTGGTCCATCTTCTCTACATTTAGAAGATAGAGGTTGATTCAGACACATCCATTCATCCTGATCAGGTTGTTTACCATAAAAGATGACTTTTCCTCTCTCAGGTCCTTCATAGCTGCCTACATCTTCTCCAGGGATCATTTCTGCATGGACCTTTGATGTTCTCAGAAGGTGGAAGATCCCCTACATTCTTGTATTGTAAGACTAACTCTGTCCCTCCTCTTTTGTAAAGTTAGATTGAGGGAAGAGTGTATGTTTAGGGTTAATAACATGTTTGATTTGGGTTAGGAATCTCTCTGCCGCATGAATAATGGTATTGGGAACCTGTGATATTTACAAGAATATATAGGTGAAATGTAAGTATGAAAACAGAAATCTAGGTAAGATTCGAAGTCAGAAGGGCATTGGGTCCTTGAGTGGGATTCTTAGGTTTGAATTATGTTCTGCATATATGTCTCCGATAAATTGAAATACAATGGTTTAGGACCTTATACCTTGGATGATTAATTGTCGAAGAGAACATCGAGTCAAAAAGCAATAATCAGTAAGATTAGGAAGATAGTCAGTAGGTTTAGAAATAAAAGTGAGTATAGGATTTAGACCAAAACTTATTTAGCAATAGGGTCTTGGGTAGACATTGAATGTAAATGTCAGCATATGTGAAGTGTCAGACACAATGATGAACTGCAGAATATATGTCGGAAAGCAGATATCAATAGAGATATAAGGAAATCAGGCAAAGTATAAACTGAGTGATAGAATTAGATATTTTCAACAGCCTTGAAGTTGAATATATAATCTTAGAAAGAAACAAATATGTAGTCACCAATAGGATTTACATTTGAGAGCATTAGGCAACCTGGACATGGTTGTTTTTAGTAATTCATGCTCAATTTCCATTTAGGCTTTGATACAATCATGAGTGTGACCTTTGTTTTTTGTGTCCAGAATATTACTGTGATAAAAAAAAGAAATATATATATATATATATATATATATATATATATATATACACACACACACACACACACATATATAGATAGATAAGATGACATGAATATTTCTTCTACCATTTCTGGGAGCAATGTTTTGAAGAGGTATAAATTAGTATTGGGGGAACAAAGAGGTGTACACTGTGTCTATGAATATAGAGATAATGCATTAATAGACCATACTGTGAATAAATAACATACCTGGTTCCAACTTTAATAATGGATTGAATTGAAATGTGAAAATGTACAGGAAATCTTATATTGATATACACACATTCATTCCAACCACTTATACATCTAATGGTAATATTAATGTTATGGTTTATCTTGAAGAGTGTGTGGGTTTAGCTTCAAAATTGATTATGGAAATCGAAAATAATGTGTTTGGAAAGAAGTCTCATGAAAAGACCAGTCAAGTAACATGGAGGAATACATGTGTTCTGAAGCAGAAAGTGATTAAAAGTGAAACAAATTCCTATAAATTTGTGAACTTGTGAATGAAATATATATCCTATGATGTGCAAAAACTGAAGAAATAGTAATGTACCAGTGTTGAATTAAAATGAACGTCAAAATAGATATCATGTCCCCTAGGAATCTATTTGCATTGATTTTAAACTGGGTCAGTTACTGCAGAAATATTAGGATTTGTAAGCACCATTGATTGAAGTTAGTTTTCAGCACTGGGAAACAAATATGTATTTCAGGTAGATGATTATTTCTGAGAATAATCTTGTGAAATGTTGATTATAAATCCACATACATGAACATGAATGAATTTATGGAATATATTTCATATTTTATAAAATCTGTAGAGTGTATATATATATATATATATATATATATATATATATATATATATATATATATATACAAAAAAAACCCACAAAAATTCATTAAAAAGTATCAATATATATATGCCAATCGTAATTCATCATGTAATATATATCATCCACAGAAGCAAAAATATTTATTTTACTAAACATGGGTTTATGTATAATATTGTTCTAATAGGAAGCTCACCCATAGTTTGAATTTTCAGTTCCAACAGCGTTTAGGAGCACTGATCTCTTCTTACAATTTGTTTCTGCCAAGTCAGCCAACTCATAAAAATATACGTGTGATACCAAGTAGGAATCGATATGTGCATATAAAAAGTACAAGTGCTGAGTAGGCTACAGAGAAAGGGAGACAGGAATTCACTTATTTGTTAACTTTAAAAACGCATGGAGAGAGCTGGGGATGTAGCTCAAGTGGTAGCGTGCTCGCCTGGCATGCGTGCAGCATGGGTTCGATTCTCAGCACCACGTGAAAACAAAGATGTTGTGTCCGCCGATAACTAAAAAATAAATATTATAGAATTCTCTCTCTCCTCTCTCACTCTCTCTTTAAAAAAAACACATGGAGGACTATTTCAATTAAAAATTGAGTAGATTTATCAAACCGACCCTTTATCATGCAAGAGGGAAGTCCAACTATACACCATGCTTCCTCTGAACTGCTTGTATTTTCATTCTTTTGGGGTATTTTTCTCCATCATATTAGAATTAGTAGTCAGAGTCTAGTAGGGTATGAGTTAGTGTCAGAGATTCAGTATTTCAAATGGAAAATTGGAAAATGGATCAATGTGTATGCAAATGTGTACTACAAAAAAATTTTCCCACTCTCATTCAGAACAATGCCTTGACATTACCTTCACCCCAAGTAAGACACAATTAGAGGAGAAGAGTTAGAAAATCTTTGAATACATATCTGAAATTGAAAATGCTTAGGGTTCACAACCTTGGAGATTGTAGAGGAGTTTCCAAAAGTAAGGGACAGTGTAAAAACTCTACAAACATGGAGATTTGCCTGCCTAAAGACGTCTGGAGAAACTGCCTTTAGGTTGGGCACTTGAAATATATGTTGCTGTAAGGAGCTTTAGCTTCCTTTCTAGTGAGACCATCAAAGCTGGGTCTTCATCTCTGTGATCTGGAGGACATGGCTTATAATTTTCCAATAAACATGAAGCAGCAGTGCTGAATTCTTGCTTTGTAGGTAATCTGTGGCCACTGGGGGCTAAGTGTCTCCCCATGTGGACTGCGAAGCCATTTCATCATCCTCCACTTTTCATAATGTTTCTTCCTGCTGCACTCGGAGTTTGGTATTTGCTTCACGAAATACAAGGAGTTCAACTGGGACACAGTGCTGCAGCGAGTTCTGTCACGTGTGGTGGATCAGGGTCTGCAGGAGAATGCACCAACAGGGCTTGTATACCACATAGGATGCCCCCTTGACCATAGCAACCTGATTCTGAACATTGCCCTGAAACCTCTCCATATAACAAGTTGCCTTTACATATAAGGGTCTGCTCGCTGCACCATGTCAGTCACAAGCCATTTGGAAGCCAATGGCAGATCCACATGGCCCCACCTCAGATGTTTTATCACACATTTGCTCACTACTGCTCTAGGCCCACTACTCAGCAGGATCCAAATTACTGAGATCTCTGTTTTACACCATTTTCATCAAAACCAGTCAATCAAGGCACTGTCTGGTACACTCATGATCAGCAACAGGACATCCAAAGGTTCTTCATTGCCACCTGGTCATTGGAATTTCAAAAATTTCATGGTATTTATCTAGCAAATTTTCAATTATGAAGTTGGAAGCACTATGGCTTTCAAATCATTCAGGAATCATTCAATGGTGAGGAAGCTCATTTCAATGAAAGCTTTGGAGAACTCTCACAGGCAAGGCTTCCCAAAGAGTGGCCTAAAGGTCACATGAATCCAGGCCCATCGAGGTCTACAATTGAAGTCCATGTGTGTTTTGACTAGCAAATATGGCTTCCAAGTCTTTCAGAATAAAATAATGTGATATCCTGGCTGAGATTCCCAGTGCTCTGTGGAAAGCCACCCTAGGACTAGATCTCAGTTTCCAACGGAGACTCTCATGTGTGGCCTCCTAAATTCCCAACACAATTCATGGCAATACTTCTCTGATGATTGATCCAGAACTCAGTGTTTAAGGGGAATGACACCAGAGTTCAAGCCCAGGTGGATCCAGTCATCTCTTCCAACTGCCACATGAATGACTACAATTAAAACCAAAACACTCCCACATGGTCCTTACCTTCTTCCATATAGACACTCATCATTACCTCTGGCTGGAGTTTTTCATGTGGGACGCATCCCAAGAGAGTGTCCAAAATAATCTTCCTTGCCCCTCATTTGCCTAAAGTCAGGGTGGCATCGTCACCCTTCCTGTGAACCTGGAGTGATCCAATAGGGCTGCCATGAATACTGCTCTGCTTCTTCAATTTGAGTCCTACTGACTCTCAGGGATAGATTCTTTAAGTGATTTGGAGTCACAAGAAAACACAAGCACCTCTGCAGTTCTTCAAAGAACTCATTTGACTTAAAGGATCCCTATTCTCACTTGACAGAGGTCAGAATCCTAACAGAGGAAGGCAAGAGACTCATCAACAATGACAGATTTTTGGCCATTTTGGTTTTGATTGCACACATGGAATCTATCCTTAGATCCATCATGTGCTGAGAATCTAAGCCACAACCTCATACAGGGCCAAGAGGCTGATTTAGACACATCCTTTTACAAGCAATTAAGCAAAGAACCACAGGTGATGCCCATTCATTTCCATTTGAAAATTGTTTTCTTCAGGCTTCACAAAGGGGTGGCCTGAGGCAAAGACCTTCCCGACATTCAGGACAACAGAACCATAGGTAAGCAAATGAACCAAAGCAGGATTTCTCCACTGAAAATTTACTGGTCACACTGATATCTGAGTTTTCTAAGATGTTCCCATTCTCTACAGCTATCAAGTATATAGACATGTCTCAGAGCTTGGAGGTGGTACATATCTTGGAAACAAAACCATGAGCCTATTCTGGAGAGTGGCCAGAATTCAGGAAGAAAACAGGAACTTTGGAATTTAGTATGTGTTGCCCATCCATAAGGCAAACCACAGTCCATTCTTTAATTAGGCAGGATGAATGCTGGGAAGTTTTCTACTAGACAGGACACATCCTTTGATGCCTTCTCTTTTCTAATGTCTACAACCACGGACACAGTGGGATACTCAGACATAGAAACACTAGCCTTGTCAAACGACTTACTAGAAACAGGCCACTCCAACCCAAACAAACAGCCTTTCCTACCTATTCTCAGAACATGAGAGAAAACCACAAACTCACTCCACACCCACAAAGGCACCTCCTTAACCCAAGTAGGTCTGTGACTATCCGGAGTGTCCTCTAACTGGTGGGCCATACTATGTTCCCCTGAAATGGCCTGCCCTTTCTCAGATCTGGTCTCCTTTGCCAACTCTGTGAAGTTGTCAGGAGCCAGCGGTGAACCAATACCTGCTTTCTCAGGAAAGGCCCCTCTTCAGAGATCTTCTGCCATTTGACAATCCTCATATCAGTCGGTACCAAGGAAGACTGACTCTGTCCTTGGTAAATCCAAACAAGTGAGACCACTGGGACTGGGACTGGGACTGGCTCTGGGTGCCTGGCTTCCTGCATCACAATTTCAGAGTTTTTGATGACCAAGGAAGAGAGGTGAGGTCACTTCCTTCAGGAACTGAATGAGGTCACTACCTTGGCCACCACTTTGTCCTAACAGTTGCTTCGAAAGGTCCCATGAAATGGAGGCTGCTCCTACTTCCTTTGACACTTTCACAAGTTAGAATGGTATATCAACCATAGGCAAATGGAAACAGCTCTCCACACAGTTATGGTTTGATCAGTTCTCTACATTAAGAAAGGAGAGGCTTATTCAAACACATCTCTTCATACTGACCCGGTTGTTTACCATGGAATATGACTTTTTCCCTCTTAGGTCCTTCATAGCTGCCTGCAACTTCTTAAGGGTATAATTTCTGCATGGTCCTTTGATGTTCTCAGCAGGTGGGAGATCCCCTACATTACTGTATTGTAAGACAAACTCTGTCTCGGCTCTTCTGTAAAGTTAGTTTGAGGGAACAATGTATGGTTAGGCTTAATAACATGTTTGATTTGAGTTAGGAATCATTCTGCTTAATGAATAATGGTATTGGGAACTTGCGATATTTACAAGAATATATTGGTGAAATATAAGTTTGAAAACAGAAATCTAGATAAGATTTGAATCCAGGAAGGGCATTGGGCTGTTGATTGGGATACTTAGCTTTGAATTATGTTCTGCAAAGATGTCTCAGATAAATCAATATACAATGGCATAGGACCTTGTACCTTGGATGATTGATTGTCGAAGTGATCATCCAGTCAAAAAGGGATAGTCTTTAGGATTAGGAAGATAGTCGGTATGTTAGAAAAAAGAGTAATATAGGATTTGGACTAAAAGTTCTTTAGCAATAGGGTTTCGGATAGAGAGTGAATGAAAATGTCAGCACATGTGAAGAGTCAGTCACAATGATGAACTGGGGAAAATATGTAGGAAAGCAGATATCAATAGACATTAGGAAATCAGACAAAAAATAAAGTGACTGATAGGATTAGTCATTTTCAACAGGGTTGAGGTTGAATATATTATCTTAAGAAGAAACAAATATGTAGTCACCAATAGGATTGATTTGAGAGCATTAGGCAACCTGGACATGGATGTGTTTAGTAATCCATGCTCACTTTCCATTTAGGCTTTGGTGAAAGGTTAATAAAATAGGTACTTGTTACTTACTGTTTTTCTGTATGCTTAACAAAACACTGTTGAAGTCTTGAGGACTGTTTGCTAATCTTGTTTCCAGAATGTGCTGTCCCCAACTGCCAAACTGCAAATGTATACCCTCACCCGTTTGCACGCAAACCACCCACTTGCCCTGACCCATCAATAAACTTCCCTCCCTGCCCTCTCCAAGGAAAGCATATAAGCTCTGCTTAAGCTGTTCTCATTGCTCTCTGCTCTATTCAAGTGAGCTCTGAGCCTCAGAATGCTGGACCCATAATAAACCATTTACTGTTGAAGGAGACATTCTCTTGGTGGTCTCTTCCTCCGATGCTTGCCCGACCTTTACATCTGGAGGCACCAGCAAGATCCGACAGCGGCGGATGAAAGATCCCCAAGGGGCTCCTTTCAGGGTAAGTAAGGGAACTCTTTTTGGTTTTAGGTTTCAGGTTAGGGCTTGGCAAAATGGCTATGGGTGATGAGCGTGAGCTCTCTCTGACAGAGGCTGACATACGTGTCACAGAGCCACAGGCCACGTCCCTGGGGGATGCCCCAGAGGACTCAGGAAATCGAGGAATAATAGTCTCCTTGACTCAGTGATATTTTGCTTCGGATTCAGTATTGCCAGCCCATCAGGTTTTGCCGGCTACTCAGGCCTGGCCTCAGTATTGGACGTCCAATGCCTGACTTTATTGTCTTGTCTTGTCAGTGTAGTGTGTCGTTGCTTTCACTGTTTGTGTATCTCTCATTTTGGGACAGAGCACTTCAACACCTCTCTTCCTGACCCTTGATCACTGGGACAAAGTCCGCTTAAGGGCCCAGAATCTTTCTTTTTCAGTAAATCGCTGGACCTGGCAGACCCTCTGTGCCTCAGAATGACCCACTTTTGGAGTTGGATAGCCCCTAGAAACATCTACGTCCCACTAATTCAAAAAGTCAGAGATTTTGTATTTCAACCGGGGCCACATGGACATCCAGATCAACAGCCATATATCTCAACTTTGCAGGACCTCTGCAAATCTCCCCCTCCATGGGTGAAGCTTTTCCTTGTCTCTGCCCCCGCTCCTACTCCTTCCACCATGATTCTATCTCTCAAACCCTCTGCTCCTCCTCCTCCACCCTCTCTTCTCCCTGAGTCTCAAGACTCTACTGGACTCTCCTCGCCTTCTTATCCGCTGCGCTCGTCCACCAACCCCCAACAACCTCTAAGTGATTCCCCTGCTGCTGACTCAGCCTCTCCGCCACTGGAGGAAGCTAGGCCAGCCCAGCGCCCACCAAATGACTCCCCCTTGTCACACACACAGCCCCTCCTTCCCTGGAGGAAGCTGGCCTGGCAAAAAGAACTCAAAGAACTCCCTGGCGTTTTCAAACCTGCCTACTTGGGATGACTGCCAACAAATCCTAGGGATTCTCTTCATGACAGAGGAATGAGAGAGAAACTTCCTGGAAGCTAGAAAAAAAATATCCTCGGACCAGATGGGTGACCAACACAACTTCCCAACATAATCAAAGCCGGCTTCCCCTTGAACTTACCCAACTGGGACCCCGACACCTTTGAAGGTAGGGAGCATCTGTCCACTTATTGCCGGGCCCTAATAGTGGGGTTCCAACCGGCCACTAGGCAACCAAATAATTTGGCCAAGGTAAGAGAGATTATTCAAGGGCCTGATGAACATCCCTCTATGTTTCTAGAGAGAATTATGGAGGCATATAGGAGATATACTCCTTTCGATCTTCAGGCAGAGGATCAAAAGGCATATGCCATGATGGCCTTCATTGGGCAAGCTGATCTGGATATTAAAAGAAAGTTACAATACTTAGATGGATTACAAGATATGACTTTGAGAGATTTAGTCAGAGTAGCCGAGAAAGTATCCTATAAGAGAGAAACAGAGAGAACGAAAGGGAGCAAAGGGAGGATGAGAGATGAAAAAGACAGATTAAGGTATTAACTAATGTCCTGGTCACAACAATAAATAGGCCAGAAATTAAGAAACAGGGAGACAAGAAGTGATACCTGGGTCCCCTCCAGAGGCCACCCTTGGCCTCAGATCAATGTGCCTACTGTAAAGAAAAAGGACACTGAGCCAAAGAGTGCCCTAGAAAGAGAAAGCCACGCCAGACAGCCTTTCTGACTCTGGAGGTTGACTAAGAATGTCGGGGCTCAGATCCCTTCCCCGAGCTCAGGGTAACTTTTGAAGTGAAGGGGACCCCATAAACTTTGAAGTGGATACAGCAGCAGTATACTCAGCCCTTAAGGCCCCACTGGGCCCTCTATCAAATAAAAGATCTCTAGTTCAAAGGGCTAACAGCAGTAAATATCAGACTTAGACAACTAAGAGGACCATGGACATGGGGAAAGACAAAATCCAACATTCCTTCCTAGTAATCCCAGAATGCCTGGCCCCATTGATGGGCAGAGATCTGCTCAGTAAGCTCCGGGACAAAACAACTTTTAACCCCGAAGGCCCCAAAATGAAATTTCTAAATCCTTCATTATAAACTCCTATAGTCATGGCTTTATAAATGTCAGTCGAAGATGAGCATCCACTTTTCACACACCCCAAGACTGATCAAACAGGCAAGCTACCCCAGAAATGGATAACAGATTACCCAGATGCCTGGGCAAAATTGTTGGGTTAGGCCTAGCCATGAAACAACCTCCAAGAACAGTGGAGTTAAAAACCTCAGCCTCCCCAATCAATGTCAAACAACATCCTCTGAGCAAAAAAGGTAAAGATGGGATAAGGCTCCATATTCAGAAATATCTGGCCTTAGGGTCCTAAGGCCCTGTCAATCGGCCTGGAACACTCCCCTGCTACCGGTAAAAAATCCAGGAACTGGGGACTATCCCCCATACAAGACCTAAGAGAGATCAACAACAGAGTGCAGGACATTCACCCCATGGTAAATAATTCGTACAATCTGCTTATCACTCTGAACCCTGAGTAGAAATGGTATGGACATAAAGATGCTATCTATTGCATGCCTCTGCATAAAGACAGTCAGTTGCTGTTTGCTTTTGAGTGGGTAGACCCAGAAACCGGAACGTATGGTAAACTAACATGGACTAGACTCCCACAGGGGTTCAAAAACTCCCCCACTCTCTTTGATGAAGCCCTCCACAGAGATGTCAACAACTTCAGACCTATGCACCCTGAAGTCACCCAGCTTCAATACGTGGATGACCTGCTACTGCAGCCAACACCAAGGAAAACTGTGAGTCTGGGAACCAAGCACTATTATATAAGCTTGCTCAACTCGGGTATAGAGCTTCTTCCAAAAAAACCCAAATTTGCCAGCAAGAAGTAGTCTTCCTGGGCTATTCCCTTAGGGGTGGTAAACGATGGCTCACTGAGCCCAGAAAACAAACGGTTGTGCAGATACACCCCCCCCCCCCAGCAGCAGACAACACAGAGAGTTTCTTGGGACTACTGGGTTTTGCAGGTTATGGATTCCTGTGTTTGCGTCCTTAACTTCTCCTTTATACCCGCTGTTAAAGGGAGATGCCCAATTCCAATGGACCCCTGAGCACCAGCAAGCTTTTGATAACATCTAACAACACTGGCACTGAACTCCTCAAGATCACTGAGCCAAGCCTGCAATTTCAGAAATCCCTACACTACGTTAAAAATGTACATCAATTCACACACCTTGCTTCAAAGAAACTGCAGGCATTCCTGAAGGATCAAGAACAGAGTTTTCCACTAACCGACTCACAGCGAAAGGACATAACTGAACGGGTAACAAAACCCTGTCCGTTCTGTCAATAGGTTAATGCTTACCCTTCCAAGCTTCCTGCAAAAAAGCACCTATGAACAACCAGACCAGGACAATTCTGGGAAGTGGACTTTACTGAAATTAAGCCAGCGAGGTATGGACTTCAATATCTCCTAGTGTTTGTAGATATATTTTCAGGATGGATTGAAGCCTTCCACACAAAAAAAGGCACAAATGGTGGTAAAAAATCCTGAAAGATATTTTTCCATGATACGGCCTACCTAAGGGTATATTGTCTGGTAATGGACCGGCGTTCATGGCCCAGGTAAGTAAGGGGTTAGCCAGGACCCTGGGAATAAATTGGAAGTTACATTGTGCTTATAGACCCCAGAGCTCAGGACAGGTTAAAAAAAAATTAATAGAACCATTAAAGAGACCTTAACGAAATTAAGCTTAGAGAGGGCATCAAAGGTTGGACTATGCTCCTGCCTTATGCACTGTTTCATGAAAGAAATACTCCCTCTGTTTCTTTGAGTAACCTCACCTCCTATGAAATTCTCTATGGGGCCCCTCCTCCAGTAAGGACCTAACCCCAACTCTCAGACCTACCGATCCCTTCCACACCCCCTTGCTTGACAAACTTAAAGCTCTTGAAAGAACTCAGCGATACCTGTCAAACCAGCTGGCCACTGCCTACCAACCTGGTGAAGAGGAGAGTCCACATCGATATCAAATAAGAGACTTCGTCTACATAGGATGACTTCAGGTGTCATCCCTGGAACCCCGATGGACAGGACCATACCAGGTGCTACTTATAAAACCTACAGTGGTAAAGGTAGACGGAATCACTTCCTGGATCCTAATTCTCATCTCAAGCCTGCGCCCTGTCCAGACTCTGGCTTGAAAGTGGAAAAGACTGGTAACCCTTTCAAATTGCATATTGTCCATGTGGATAAGGCTATAGACTCTCCCCTTGGCCACCACTAGTCCTAACCATCATCAGCCCATTCAGCAGCGATGGCTGATCACAAATCCTATTAGACAAGAATTATAGTCTGTCTTGCATACAGCCCCCTTAGGGACCTGGTGGCCATCTCTCCACCCAGATATTTGTCAGCTGAGTATACGTCTTTCCAATTGGGATATCTCTGATGAAGAGGATCCCATTAAAATTCCATTAAATTTCTTCCGTACCATAGATAATGGAAACAAACATTATGGATGTAGGGACACGCAAGCCTGATGCAGGTTGGCTAGCCTAGATTACTATGTTTGCCCGGTGGACTATCAAAGCCACAAACAACCACGGCTGTGTGGGGGAAAAGCCATCTTCTTCCGTAAGTCATGGGGATGTGAGCATACAGGGGCTGCCTGGTGGAACCCAAACTCCTCATCAAATTCAGTTCACAGCATTGGCCATATTACCAATTAGACAACCAAAACCGATGGCCCGCAGAGGGGTGTCTAGATCCTCAAATTCTGTGTGACTTTTTCAACTTCGGCAAGTGCTCAAAAGGATGGAAGAAAATTCCCCTATGTGTATGCCTTTTCAGTCCTTTGCTCACATCATGAACTATGTTTCTCCAATAGATCCTTCTGCTCCAGACTCTCTGCTGTCACTCTCACATCAACAACCTGATTTCTCCCCTCCAATTACTAGATCAAAAACCCAAACCTCCGCTGGTTCTCAGACCATTGCCCCCTTGCTGAGGTAGCAGGTACTGAGGTACCCTTCCACCCACTCACTCCTCTCTTCTCCTGTCAGTGCCCACACCGGGTCCCACCAGGTCCTCTTACCAGCTAACCCAAAGCTCAAACCAGCTGAGGAGTGCCCTCAGACGCCTATCCAAGTTGTAATGAAAATGGCCTTTAAAGTTGCTTTGTCATCACTAAAAACAGGTTACTAAAAATTTAATGTCCCTCACATGCTTTTTGGGATATTCAATCCTGTCTTCCCATCTGCTCTACCTGTTCTACTGCTCACGTTCTGTTGCCAGGAAAATCCCAAACCCTTTTCCCATTATTCTTTTATATCTCTTTTTCCTCATTCTCAGAACCACAGAACTGCTCTCACCCCCCGCCTTCCCCATCTTCCCCTCTGTACCAGGCCCACAGAAAAATCTTAAATGGCCTTCTCCAGAAGTCTTCATCGTGGCTGACTTTAGAACTTTCAGCAACAAAGTCCCTATAAAAGAGTTCAGTGTACATAAACTTCCTCTTTTCGTGTTGCTCTGTTATACTTGGCCACTGGCTGGAAAAATCAGCACTTCTAAGCTAGACACCCCCTTACTAGTTTTTCACAAAATATGTGAACAAGGCCTCTGGCCTTGAGCTCAGGCTTCCAGAGATGGCTACATTTCCAAGATAAAGAAGTTACCAACTGGGCTCCATGGTAACAGCTGGCAGGGAGAAAATAAAAGAGAAGAAAAAAGCTCTCCCCCTCCCAGGTGTCCTTAATAAGTTATCTTTCCCAGAGAAGAGGAAAATAAAAACAGAACCAAAAACTGCTTTTTGTGAACTTCTGCAGACTGTAAATTTCTGAGTCTTTTCTCTTACATGTTGGGTACAAAATTCTGAAACTACCTAAACTTGGGATTCAGGGGATTAATTGATTACAATAGAAGCAATGCCCTCTATATCCAGTTGCAACCAAATAGGACTGTTTCCCTGTCTTCGGTGCTATCTTAGGTGCCTTGCCTTGTCCATACCTACAACAGTATAATTCTATATACTTAAACATTGTTTATTCATAGAATTATCAACAGATGTGATTAATTATGTAATGGTGCAGATGTTTCCCCGAGTGCTCTATCATGAGGCAGGATCATTTAAATTTCAAATAGGGGGGCATACAACCCGGTTCTGCTGGCAACCTGTATCTTTCACTTTAGCCATCCTATGAGGAATAGTAGTTGCTGCAGAGGTGGGCACAGGTACCACTGCCCTAATCCATGGGACACAACAAATGACCCAATTAGAAGCAGCAATACACCAAAACTTAAAGATATTAAAAAACCACCATCACAGCTTTACAAGAATCTTTAACCTCTCTCTCTGAAGTTGTTTTACAGAACAGGCGAGGGTTCGACGTCCTCTTCATGAGAGAAGGGGCCTTTGTCCTGCATTGAGGGAAGAATGTTGTTATTATGCCTACCATACTGGAGTTGTAAAAGAATCTATGATTAAATTAAGAAGACTCATTGAAGAGCATCAACAAGAGAGAGAGGCCCAAAAAGGGTGGTTTGAGTCTTGGTTCACAGAGTCCCCCTGGTTAACTACGCTTTTATCAGCCCTGGCCGGTCCCTTAATAATCCTCACATTATTGCTAACTGTAGGACCCTGTTTGCTCAACCGTGTAATTTCCTTTCTCCAAGCTCAAATTGGACAAGTTAAACTTATGGTAATCAGAAATCAATATACCACACTAGCAGACATAAAATGTGACATCCCCAATGATCACTATTATGATTTAATGTAATCAAAAGAAAGTGGGGAATGAAAGGTAAATAAAATAGGTAATTGTCACTTCCAGTTTTACGGTATGCTTAACAAAACACTGTTGATATCTTGAGAACTGTTTGCTAATCTTGTTCCCTGAATGTGCTGTACCAACTGCAAAACTGCAGAATGTACTCCCTCACCCATTTGCACGCAAACTACCCACTCTCCCTGACCCATCAATAATCTTCCCTCCCTGCCCTCTCCAAGGAAAGTATATAAGCTCTGCTTAAGCTGTTCTCAGGACTCTCTCCTCTATTCAAGGGAGCTCTGAGCCCCAGCATGCTGGACCCCCATAAACTTTTGGCTGTTGCATTAGACAGTCCCTGGTAGTCTCTTCCTCCGATGCTCGCCTGACATTTACATTGGTAAAATAATAAGTGTGACCATTGCTTCTGTATCCAAATGTACAAATTAATTTTGGGGGTACAAATAGGTGTACCCTGTGATATGAATATAGAGATAATGCATGAATAGGCAATACTGTGAATAAATAATAAAATGGGTTCCAAATTTAATAATGGATTCAATTGATAGCTGAAAATATACAGGAAATCTTATATTGATACACATATATTCATTCCAACCAGTTATACATCTAAACGTTATATTAGGATTAAGGTTTGTCATGAAAAGTGTGTGAGTTTTGCTTCAAAACTGATTATGAAAGTTGAAAATAATGTGTTTGGAAAGAAGTCTCATGAAAAGACCAGACAAGAAACCTGGAGGAATCCATGTGTTCTGAAGCAGGAAGTTATTGAAAGTGAAACAAATGACTATAAGTTTGCTAATTTGTGGATGAAATATATATCCTATGATGTGCATAAATTGAAGAAATAGTAATGTACCAGTGTTGAATAAAAATGAACGTCAAAATGCACATCATGTCCCATAGTAATCTACTTGCATTGATGTTAAACTGGGTCAGTTACTGTACAAATATTAGTATTTGTATGCAACATTAACTGAAGTTAGTTTTCATTACTGGAAACAAATATGTATTTCATGTGGATGAATATTTCTGAGAATAATCTTGTGAATACTTGATTATAAATCCATATACATGAACATGAATGAATTTAGGGAGTGTATATAAGACACATATATTTCATATTTTGAAAAATCTTTAGAATATATATATATATATATATATATATATATATATATATATATATATAATATATATACAAAAAAACACACAGAGACATTAAATTACCAATATATATGCCAATCGAAATTTATCATGAAATATATATCATCCACAGATGCAAAAATATTTCTTTTACTGAACATGGATTTATGTTTAATGTTGTTCAACTAGGAAGCTCACCCATAGGTTGAATTTTAAGATCCAAAAGGGTTTAGGAGGAGTGATCTCTTCTCATAATTTGTATCTGCCAAGTCAGCCACCTCACAAGAATGTACATGTGATACCAGGTAGGATTCTATATGTGCATATAAAATTACATGTTCTGAATAGGCTACAGAGAAAGGGAGACAGGAATTTATATATTTATTAACTTTAAAAACACAAGGAGAACTATTTCAATTAAAAATTAACTAGATTTATAACACCTACCCTTCATAATGCAAATGGCAAGTCCAACTATACACCATGCCTTTTTTGAACTGCTTGTATTTCTATTCTGTTTGGGTTAGTTTTCTCCATCATATTAGGATTAGCAGTCAGAGTCTAGTAGTTTATGAGTTACTGTCAGGGATTAAGTATTTTGAATGGAAAATTGGAAAATGAATCTAATGTGTATGCATATATGTGCTACACAAAAATCTTCCCACTCTCATCCACAACAATGCCTTGACATTAACTTCGTCCCAAGTAAGACACAATTAGAGGAGAAAAGTTAGAAAATCCGTGAATGCATATGTGGAATGGAATATACTCAGGAGTTCACAACCTTGGAAGTGGTAGAGCAGTTTCCAAAAGTAAGGCACATGGTAAACACTCCACAAACATGGAGCTCTGCTGGCCTAAAGACTTCTTGATAAACTGCCTCTGAGGTTGGGCACTTGAAATATATGTTGTTGTCAGTAGCTTTAGCTTACTTTCTAGTGAGACCATCAAAGCTGGGTCTGCATCTATGTGACCTGGAGGACATTGTTTCTAATTTTCCAATGAACATGAGGCAGCAGTGCAAATACTCTCTTTGTAGTTAAACTATGGCCACTGGGAGCTAAGTGACTCACCGTGTGAACTGTGAAGCCATTTGGTCCTCCTCCACTTTTCGTGGTGGTTCTTGCTGCTGCACTGGGACTTTGGTATTTTCTTCATGAAATACAAGGAGATCAACTGGGACACAGTGCTGGAGGGAGTTCTGTCACATGTGGAGCTCACGGTCTGCATGTGAATGCACCAACCAGGATTTTATCCCACATGGGTTGCCCCTTTGTCCATAGCAACCTGATTCTGAACATTGCCTTGAAATCTCCAAATATAAAAAGATGCCTTTACATGGAAGGTTCTGCTGGCTGTACCATGTCAGTCACAAGCCATTTGGAAGCAAATGGCAGATCCACATAGCCCCACCACACATGTTTTATCACACACCTTCACACCACTGCTCTAGGCCCACTAATTTGCAGGTTCCAACTTACTGGCATCTCTGTTCTACACAATTTTCATGAAACCCAGTCAGTCAAGGCACTGTCTGATACACTCATGATCAGCAATAGGACATCCAAAGATTCTCCAGTGCCACCTGGTCATGGGAATTTCAAAAATTTCATGGTGTTTATCTAGCCATTTTTCGAGGATGAAGTTGGAGGAACTTTGGGTTTCAAAAACCATTAAATGTTGAGGAAGCTCATTTCAATGAAACTCTGGAGAACTCTCATAGGCAAGGCCTCCCAAAGAGTGGACAAAAGGTCACATGAAGCCAGTCCAATTGAAGTCTACAATGTGAGGTACATGTGTGTTTTAACTCTCAAATATGGCTGCCAAGACTTTAAGAAGAAAATCATGGATTATCTTGGCTGAGATTCCCAGTGCTCTGTGGCCTTGATCTAAGTTTATAAGGGCTACTTTCATGCGTGGCCTCCTAAAATCCCAACAAAACTCATGGCAATTCTTCTCTGAGGTCAGTTCCAGAACTCAGTCTCTATGTGGATTCACACCAGAGTTCAAGCCCAGGTGGACCCAGTGATTTTTTCCAATCGCCACACAAATGACCAAAATTTAAACGAAAACACTCCCATATGGCCCTCATCTTTTCCACATAGACACTCATCATAACCTCTAGCTGGAGGTTTCTATGAGGGGCGCTGGACAAGACAGTTTCCAAAATAAGCTCCCTTGCCCGTCATTTGCCTAAAGTCAAGGTGGCCTGAAAACCCTTCCTGTGAACCAGGAGTGATCAAATAGGCCTACCATTATTACTGTTCCACTTGTCCAATTTGAGGCCTACTGACTGTGGGGTTTAGATTCTTCATGTGGATTGGGGTCATGAGAAAACCCAAGCACCAATGGGCTAGACTCTGAAGGGCTTTGAAGAACTCATTTGACCCAAAGGATTCCTATTCTCACCTTATGGAGGTCAGGAAACTTACAGAGGAAGGCGAGAGACTTCATCCATAATGAATGCTCTTTTGGCCATTTTGGTTTTGGATGCACACATGGCATCTTTCTTTAGATCCATCAGGTGCTGAGAATCTAAGCCACAGCCTCACACAGGGCCAACAGGCTGATTCAGACACATCCCTTTCGAAATCAATTACTCAAAGAGGGACAGGTGATGCCCATTCATTTGCATTAGAGAACTGTTTTATTCAGGCTTCACAACGGGGTGGCCTTGGCAAAGACCTTCCTGACATTTAGTGCTATAGAACAATAGGTAAGCAAAAGTCCCAAAGCAGGGTTTCTCCACTGAGACTTTTCCTGGTAACACTGATATCTGAGTTTTCTGAGATTCTTGCCATTCCCTTCAGCTATCCAGTACATGGCCAAGTCACAGAGCTTGGAGGTGGTACCTATCTTGGTCACAAAATCATGAGCCTATTCTGGAGAGTGGCCAGAATTCAGGAAGAAAGCAGGAACTTAGGAAGATTGCAGGTCTTGCCCACAAATAAGGCAATCCACTGTCCTTTTATAAATTGGGCAGCGTGAATGTTGGGAAGCTTTCTCCTAGACAGGACACATCCATTGTTGCATTTTCTTTTGTAATGTCTACACCCACGGACAAAGTGGGATACACAGACATAGAAACACTTGCCTTGTCAAATGACTTAATAGAAACAGTCCACTCCAAAACAAACAAACCAACTTTCCTACGTATTCTCAGAACATGAGACAAAACCACAAACCCACACTCATTCCCACAAATGCACCTCCTTCCCCCAAGAAGGTCTGTTACTAACCGGAGTGTCCTCTGCCTGGTGAGCCATTCTTTGTTCACCCGAAATGGCCTGTCTGTTCTCAAATCTGGACTCCTTGGCCCACTCTGTGAAGTTGTCAGGAGCCAGCTTTGAGCCGCCACTACCTGCTTTCTCAGGAAAGACACCTCTTCAGATTTTTTCTGGCATTTGGCCATCTTCACATCTGTAGGTACCAAGAAAGACTGACTCTTTCCATGATAAATCCAAACAAGTGAGATCTCTGTGACTGTTACTGGGCCTGGCCCTGGGTGCCTGGTTTCCGGGATCCCAAGTTCAGAGAGTTCCATAACAAAGAAGTGATGTAGGTCACTTCCTTCATGAACTGAATGAGCTCACAGCCTTGGCAAACACTTTGTCCTAACAGTTTCTTCCTAGGGTCCCATGAGATGGAGGCTGCCCCTACTTCCTGTGACACTTTCACAAGTTAGATTGGTATATCAACCATTGGCACCTGGGAACAGCTCTCCACACAGGCCTGGTTTGGTCCATCTTCTCTACATTAAGAAGAGAGAAGCTGATTCAGACACAACCCTTCATCCTGACCAGGTTGTTTGCCATGGAGGATGACTTTTTGTCTCTTAGGTCCTCCATAGCTGCTTACAACTTCTCCAGGAATCATTTCTGCATGGACCTTTGAGTTTCTCAGCATGTGGAAGATCCCCTATATTTTTGTATTGTAAGAACAACTCTATCCCTGCTCTTCTGTAAAGTTAAATTGACTGAACAGTGTATGGTTAGGTTAACTAACATGTTCGATTTGGATTAGGAATCTTTCTGCGTGATGAATAATGGTATTGGGAAACTGCGATATTTACAAGAATATATAGGTGAAATATAAGTATGAAAACAGAAATCTAGCTAAGATATGAAGCCCAAAAGGGCATTGGGCCCTTGATTGGGATACGTAGCTTTGAATTATGTTCTGCACTGATCTGTCAGGTAAATCGATATACAATGGCTTAGGTCCTTGTACCATGGATGATTAAATGTAGAAGAGAACTTCCAGTCAAAAGGGATAGTCGGTAGGATTCGGAAGATTCTCAGTAGGTTTAGAAAGAAGAGTGAGTATAGGATTTGGACCAAATGTTGTTTAGCAATAGGGTTTAGGTAGACAGTGAATGTTAATGTCAGCACAAGTGAAGAGACTGTCACAATGATGAACTGGGGAAAATAGTTAGGAAAGCTGATATCAATACAGACATTACGAAATCAGGCAAAGTATAAAGTGAGTGATAGGATTAGATATTTTCAACAGGGTTGAGTTTGAATATATAATCTAAGAAAGAAACAAATATGTAGTGACCAATAGGATTGACATTTGACAGCATTAGGCAACCTGGACATGGATGTTTAGTAATCCATGCTCACTTTTCATTTAGTCTTTGCTACAATCTTAAGTGTGACCTTTGCTTTTTTTGTCCAGAATATTACTGTGATAAATCGTACATGTAGATCAGGTGACATGACTCTTTCTTCCACCATTTCTGGCAGCAACATTTTCAAGACGTATAAATTAGTAATGGGGGTAAAAAGAGGTGTACCCTTTGTCTGTGCATATAGAGATACTGCATGAATAGACCATACTGTGAATAAATAATATATCTGGTTCTGACTTTAAATAATGGATTGAAATTATATCTGAAAAAATACAGGAAATCTTATATTGACATACAAACATTCATTCCAACCAGTTATATATCTAATGGCCACATTTAGGTTATGGTTTATCATGAAGGGTGTGTGAGTTTTGCTTCAAAAGTGATTATGGAAATCGAAAATAATGTGTTTGGAAAGAAGTCTCATGAAAAGACCAGTCAAGAAACCTGGAGGAATACATGTTTCATGAAGCAGGAAGTGATTGTGAAACAAATGCGTATAAATTTGTGAACTTGTGGATGAAGTATATATTTCCTATGATTTGTAAAAACTGAAGAAATAGTAATGTACCAGTGTTGAATGAAAATAAACGTCAGAATACACATCATGTCCCATACGAATCTACTTGATTGATGTTAATCTGGGTCAGTTACTGTACAAATATTAGGATTTGTAAGCACCATTTCCTGAAGTTAGTTTTCAGAACTATGAAACAAATGTATATTTCAGGTGGATGAATATTTCTGAGAACAATTTTGTGAAAAGTTTATTATAAATCCACATTTTTGAACATGGATGAACTTAGGGAGTGTATTTAAGAAACATATATTTCATATTTTAAAAATCAGGACAGTGTATATATATATATATATATATATATATATATATATATATATATTTATAATTATATATATGTGTATATACATATATATGTGTCTATATATATATATTTATATATATATATACACACACACACACACACTCACACACAAAACACACACACAGACAATTAAATGTAGTTATATATATGCCAATCGAAGTTCATCATAAAATATATAGCATCCACAGATGCAAAAATATTTATTTTACTGAACAAGGATTTATTTATAATGTTGTTCTACTAGAAAGCTCACCCATAGTTTGAATTTTCAGTTCCAACAGCGTTTAGAGGAGTGATCTCTTCTCACAAGTTGTATCTGCCAAGTCAGTCACCTCACAAAAATGAACGTGTGATACCAGATAGAATTCTATATAAGCATATAAAAATAAATGTGCTGAATAGGCTACAGAGAAAGGGAGAGGAATTTACATATTTGTTAACTTTAACAACACATGGAGAACTATTTCAATTAAAAATTGACTAGATTTATAACACCTACCATTTATCATGCAAATGGCAAGTCCAACTATACCCCATGCCTCCTCTAAACTGCTTGTATTTCTATTATGTTTGGGTTGTTTTTCTCCATCATGTTTGGATTAGTAGACAGAGTATAGTAGGGTATGGGTTATTGTCAGGGATTCAGTATATTCAATGGAATATAGGAAAATGAATCCAATGTGTATAAAATATATGCTACACAATTATCTTCCCACTCTCATCCCGAACAATGCCTTTACATTACCTTGACCCCAAGTAAGACACAATTAGAGTAGAAGAGTTTGAAAATCCGTGAATGCATATCTGGGGTGGAAACAGTACTAAGAAACAAATAAGTATTTCAGGTGGATGAATATTTCTGAGAATAATCTTGTGAAAAGTTGATTATAAATCCACAACATAAATATGAATGAATTTAGGAAGTGTGTAATAAGACACATATTTCATGTTTTGAAAAATCTTGAGAGTGTATCTATATATATATATACTTATTTATATACACAAACAGAGAGAGACATTAAAAATTGCAATATATATGCCAAACGAAATTCACCATGAAATGTATATCATCCACAGATCCAAATATATTCATTTTACTGAACATTGATTTATGTATAATGTTGTTCAACTAGGAAGCTCACTCACATTTGAATAAAATGTTCAGGCAGCATTTAGGAGGAGTGATCTCTTCTTCCAATTTGTATCTGCCAAATCAGCCACCTCACAAGAATGTACGTGTGGTACCAGGTAGGATTCTATATGTGCATATAAAAATACGTGTGCTGAATAGGCTACAGAGAAAGGGGGACAGGAATTCATTATTTGTTAACTTTAAAAACGCATGGAGAACTATTTCAACAAATAATTGACTAGATTTATAACTGCTACACTATACCATGCAAAAGGCAACTCCAACTATAAAACATACCTCCTCTAAACTGCGTGTATTTCTATTCTGTTTGTGTTATTTTTCTCCATCATATTAGGATTAGTAGTCAGAGTCTAATAGGGTATATGTTAGTTTCAGGGATTCAGCATTTCTAATGGAAAATAGGAAATTGAATCCAATGTGTATACAAATATGTGCTACACAAAATTCTTCCCACTTTCATCCAGAACAATGCCTTGACATTACACTCTCCTCAAGTAAGACACAATTAGAGGATAAGAGTTAGAAAATCTGTGAATATATATCTGGAATGGAGAATACTCAGGAGTTTACAACTTTGGAGGTGGTAGAGAAGATTCTAAAAGTAAGGGACAGGGTAAACATTCCACAAACATGCAGCTCTGCTGGCCTACATACTTTTTGAGAAACTGCCTCTAAGGGTGGGCACTTGAAATATTTGATGTTCTGAGGAGATTTATTTCATTTGTAGAGAGACCATCAAAGCTGGGTCTGCATCTATGTTACTTGGAGGACATGGTTTCTTATTATCCAATGAACATGAGGCAGCAGTGCTGAATTCTCTCTTTGTAGGTAAACTATGGACACTGGGGTCTAAGTGTCTTTCAGTGTGGACTGTGAAGCCAATTGGTCATCCTCCACTTTTCGTGGTGTTTCTCGCTGCTCCACTGGGAGTTTGGTATTTGCTTCAAGAAATACAAGGAGTTAAAATGGGACAGAGTGGTGGAGGGAGTTCTTTAAGGTATGGTGAGTCAGGGTCTTCAGGAGAATGCACCAACCAAGGTTCTATCCCACGTAGATTGCCCCCCTTGAGAATAGCAATATGATTCTGAACATTGCAGTGAATCCTCTCCATATAACAAGATGCCTTTACATATATGGGTCTGCTGGCTGCATCATGTCAGTCACAAGCCATTTGGAAGCCAATGGCTAATCCACATGGCCAGAACACAGATGTTTTATCACACAATTGCATACCACTGCTCTAGGCCAACTACTCACCATTCTCCAACTTACTGGCATATCTGTTCTACACCATTTTCATGAAACAAAGTCAATCAAGGCAGTGTCTGGTATACTCAGGATCAGAAACAGGACATCCAAAGTTTTTTCAGTGCCAGCTGAACATGAAAATATCAAAAATTTTATGGTAATTTTCTAGCCATTTTTCACGAATGAAGTTTGCGGCTCTGTGGGCTTCAATTAATTCAGGAACCATTAAATGGTGAAGAAGCTAATTTCAATGAAAGCACTGGAGCACTCTCACAGGCATGGTTTCCCTAAGGGTGGCCAAAATGTCACATGAAGCCAGGCCCATTGAGATCTACAATGTGAGGTCCATGTGTGTTTTAAACTCAAATATGGCTGCCAAGTCTTTAAGAAAAATTGTATGTAGTATCCGGGCTGAAATTCCCAGTGTTCTGTGCAAATCTAACCTGGGCCTAAATCTCAGGTTCCAAGGGCGACTCTCATGTGTGGCCTCCTAAAATCCCAACGCAATTCATGGCAATACTTCTCTGAGGTCAGTTAAAGAACTCAGTCTCTAAAGGGAATCACACCAGAGTTCAAGCCCAGTGGAACAGTCATCTCTTCCAACCGCCACACAAATGACCACAATTAAAACCAAAACACTCCCACATGGTCCTCATCTTCTTCCATATAGACACTCCTTATAACGTCTGGCTGGAGTTTTCAATGAGGTCCACAGCCCAAGTCAGTGTCCAAATTAAGGTCCTGTTCCCCTCATTTGTCTAACATCAAGGTGGCCTGGACACACTTCCTGTAAACCAGGAGTGATCAAATAGGCCTGCCATTAATACTGCTTGGCTTTTTCAATTTGAGGCCTTCTGACTCTGTGGTTTAGATTCTTTATGTGAATTTGAGTCATGAGAAAACACAAGCCCCTCTGCAGAGATTTGAAGAACTCATTTGGCCCAAAGGATTCCTATTCTCCCTTGATGGAATTCAGGATCCTAACAGAGGAAGGTAAAAGAATTCATTCACAATGAGTGAATATTTGCCATTTTGGTTTTAGATGGACACATGGGATCTTTCTTTTGATCCATCAGGTGCTAAGAATCTAAGCCACTGCCTCACACAGCGCCAAGAGGCTGATTCAGACACATCCTTTTCCAAAGCAATTAAGCAAAGAGCCACAGGTGATGCCCATTCATTTCCATTTGAAAACTGTTTTCTTCAGGGTTCACAAAGGTGTGGCCTGAGGCAAAGACCTTCCTGACACTCAGAGTAACAGAAAAATAGGTAAGCAAAAGGCCCAAAGCAGGGTTTCTCTACTGAGACTTTCTTTGTCACACTGATATCTGAGTTTTCTGAGATGCTTGCTATTCCCTTCAGCTATCCATTATATGGCAATGTCACAGAGCTTGGAGGTGGTACATATCTTGGACAGAAAACCATGAGCCTGCTCTGAAGAGTGGCCAGAATTCAGGAAGAAAACAGGAACTCCGGAAGATAGTAGGTGTTGCCCGTCCCTAAAGCAACCTGCAGTCCACTCATAAATTGGGCAGGATGAATGTTGGCAAGCTGTCTACTAGACAGGACACATTCATTGATGCATTATCTTTTATAATGTCTACAACCACGGACACAGTGGGATACACAGGCATACAAACAATCGCCTTGTCAAATGACTTACTATAAACAGTCCACTCCAAAACAAACAAACCGCCTTTCTTACCTATTCTCAGAACATGAGACTAAACCACAAAATCACAACCACACCCACAACGACACCTCCTTTATTCAAGTAGGTCTGTGACTAATTGGAATGTACTCTGACTGATGGGCCATACTATGTTTCCTTGAAATGGCCTGTCCTTCTCAGATCTGGTATCCTTGGCCAACACTGTGAAGTTTTCAGGAGCCAGTGGTGAGCCACTACCTGCTTTCTCAGGAAATTCCCCTTTTCAGAGCTCTCCTGGCATTTGGCAATCCTCACATCAGTAGGTACCAAGGAAGACTTACTCTGTCCTTGGTTATTCCAAACAACTGAGCCCACTGGGAAAGAAACTGGGACTGACTCTGGGTTCCTGGCTTACTGGATCCCAAGTTCAGAGAAATCCATCATCAAGGAAGAGAGGTAGGTCACTTCATTCAGGAACTGAATGAGGTTACTGCCGTGGCAACCACTTTGTCCTAACAATTGCTTTCAAGGGTCCCATGAGATGGAGACTGCCCCTACTTCCTGTGACACTTTCACAAGTTAAATTGGTATATCAACCATTGGCACCTGGGAACAGCTCTCCACACAGGCCTGGTTTGGTCCATCTTCTCTACATTAAGAAGAGAGAAGCTGATTCAGACACAACCCTTCATCCTGACCAGGTTGTTTGCCATGGAGGATGACTTTTGGTCTCTTAGGTCCTCCATAGCTGCTTACAACTTCTCCAGGAATCATTTCTGCATGGACCTTTGAGTTTCTCAGCATGTGGAAGATCCCCTATATTCCTGTATTGTAAGACCAACTTTATCCCTGCTCTTCTGTAAAGTTAAATTGACTGAACAGTGTATGGTTAGGTTAACTAACATGTTCGATTTGGATTAGGAATCTTTCTGCGCGATGAATAATGGTATTGGGAAACTGCGATATTTACAAGAATATATAGGTGAAATATAAGTATGAAAACAGAAATCTAGCTAAGATATGAAGCCCAAAAGGGCATTGGGCCCTTGATTGGGATACGTAGCTTTGAATTATGTTCTGCACTGATGTGTCAGGTAAATCGATATACAATGGCTTAGGTCCTTGTACCATGGATGATTAAATGTAGAAGAGAACTTCCAGTCAAAAGGGATAGTCGGTAGGATTCGGAAGATTCTCAGTAGGTTTAGAAAGAAGAGTGAGTATAGGATTTGGACCAAATGTTGTTTAGCAATAGGGTTTCCGGTAGACAGTGAATGTTAATGTCAGCACAAGTGAAGAGACTGTCACAATGATGAACTGGGGAAAATAGTTAGGAAAGCTGATATCAATACAGACATTACGAAATCAGGCAAAGTATAAAGTGAGTGATAGGATTAGATATTTTCAACAGGGTTGAGTTTGAATATATAATCTAAGAAAGAAACAAATATGTAGTGACCAATAGGATTGACATTTGACAGCATTAGGCAACCTGGACATGGATGTTTAGTAATCCATGCTCACTTTTCATTTAGTCTTTGCTACAATCTTAAGTGTGACCTTTGCTTTTTTTGTTCAGAATATTACTGCGATAAAACGTACATTTAGATCAGGTGACATGACTATTTCTTCCACCATTTCTGGCAGCAACATATTCAAGACGTATAAATTAGTAATGGGGGTAAAAAGAGGTGTACCCTTTGTCTGTGCATATAGAGATACTGCATGAATAGACCATACTGTGAATAAATAATATATCTGGTTCTGACTTTAAATAATGGATTGAAATTATATCTGAAAAAATACAGGAAATCTTTTATTGACATACACTCATTCATTCCAACCAGTGAAATATCTAATGGCCACATTAAGTTTATGGTTTATCATGAAGGGTGTGTGAGTTTTGCTTCAAAAGTGATTATGGAAATGGAAAATTATGTGTTTGGAAAGAAGTCTCATGAAAAGATCAGTCAAAAAACCTGGAGGAATACATGTTTTATGAAGCAGGAAGTGATTGTGAAACAAATGCGTATAAATTTGTGAACTTGTGGATGAAATATATATTTCCTATGATTTGTAAAAACTGAAGCAATAGTAATGTACCAGTGTTGAATGAAAATAAACGTCAGAATACACATCATGTCCCATACGGATCTACTTGATTGATGTTAATCTGGGTCAGTTACTGTACAAATATTAGGATTTGTAAGCACCATTTACTGAAGTTAGTTTTCAGAACTATGAAACAAATGTGTATTTCAGGTGGATGAATATTTCTGAGATTAATTTTGTGAAAAGTTTATTATAAATCCACATTTTTGAACATGAATGAACTTAGGGAGTGTATTGAAGATACATATATTTCATATTTTAAAAATCAGGACAGTGTATATATATATATATATATATATATATTCATAATTATATATATGTGTATATATATACACATATAATTATATACATGTATATATATATACACACACACAAAACACACACACAGACATTAAAATGTAGGAATATATATGCCAATCGAAGTTCATCATAAAATATATAGCATCCACAGATGCAAAAATATTTATTATAATGAACAAGGATTTATGTATAATGTTGTTCTATTAGAAAGCTCACCCATAGTTTGAATTTTCAGTTCCAACAGCGTTTAGAGGAGTGATCTCTTCTCACAAGTTGTATCTGCCAAGTCAGTCACCTCACAAAAATGAACGTGTGATACCAGGTATTCTATATAAGCATATTAAAATTCATGTGCTGAATAGGCTACAGAGAAAGGCAGAGAGGAATTTACATATTTGTTAACTTTAACAACACATGGAGAACTATTTCAATTAAAAATTGACTAGATTTATAACACCTACCATTTATCATGCAAATGGCAAGTCCAACTATACCCCATGCCTCCTCTGAACTGCTTGTATTTCTATTCTGTTTGGGTTGTTTTTCTCCATCATATTTGGATTAGTAGACAAAGTATAGTAGGGTATGGGTTATTGTCAGGGATTCAGTATTTTCAATGGAATATAGGAAAATGAATCCAACGTGTATAAAATATATGCTACACAATTATCTTCCCACTCTCATCCAGAACAATGCCTTTACATTACCTTGACCCCAAGTAAGACACAATTAGAGTAGAAGAGTTTGAAAATCCGTGAATGCATATCTGGGGTGGAAACAGTACAAAGAAACAAATAAGTATTTCAGGTGGATGAATATTTCTGAGAATAATCTTGTGAAAAGTTGATTATAAATCCACAACATAAATATGAATGAATTTAGGAAGTGTGTAATAAGACACATATTTCATGTTTTGAAAAATCTTGAGAGTGTATATATATATATATATATATTTATATACACACAAAGAGAGAGACATTAAAAATTGCAATATATATGCCAAATGAAATTCACCATGAAATGTATATCATTCACAGATCCAAATATATTCATTTTACTGAACATGGATTTATGTATAATGTTGTTCAACTAGGAAGCTCACTCACATTTGAATTATCAGTTCAAGCAGCGTTTAGGAGGAGTGATCTCTTCTTCCAATTTGTATCTGCCACGTCAGCCACCTTACAAGAATGTACGTGTGGTACCAGGTAGGATTCTATATGTGGATATAAAAATACGTGTGCTGAATAGGCTACAGAGAAAGGGGGGCAGGAATTCACTTATTTGTTAACTTTAAAAACGCATGGAGAACTATTTCAACAAATAATTGACTAGATTTATAACTGCTACACTATACCATGCAAAAGGCAACTCCAACTATAAAACATACCTCCTCTAAACTGCCTGTATTTCTATTCTGTTTGTGTTATTTTTCTCCATCATATTAGGATTAGTAGTCAGAGTCTAATAGGGTATATGTTAGTTTCAGGGATTCAGCATTTCTAATGGAAAAAAGGAAATTGAATCCAATGTGTATGCAAATATGTGCTACACAAAATTCTTCCCACTTTCATCCAGAACAATGCCTTGACATTACATTCTTCTCAAGTAAGACACAATTAGAGGATAAGAGCTAGAAAATCTGTGAATATATCTGGAATGGAGAATACTCAGGAGTTTACAACTTTGGAGGTGGTAGAGAAGATTCTAAAAGTAAGGGACAGGGTAAACATTCCACAAACATGCAGCTCTGCTGGCCTAAATGCTTTTTGAGAAACTGCCTCTAAGGGTGGGCACTTGAAATATTTGATGTTCTGAGGAGATTTAGTTCCTTTGTAGAGAGACCATCAAAGCTGGGTCTGCATCTATGTTACTTGGAGGACATGGTTTCTTATTATCCAATGAACATGAGGCAGCGGTGCTGAATTCTCTCTTTGTAGGTAAACTATGGACACTGGGGTCTAAGTGTCTTTCAGTGTGGACTGTGAAGCCAATTGGTCATCCTCCAATTTTCGTGGTGTTTCTCGCTGCTCCACTGGGAGTTTGGTATTTACTTCAAGAAATACAAGGAGTTAAAATGGGACAGAGTGGTGGAGGGAGTTCTTTAAGGTATGGTGAGTCAGGGTCTTCAGGAGAATGCACCAACCCAGGTTCTATCCCACGTAGATTGCCCCCTTGAGAATAGCAATATGATTCTGAACATTGCAGTGAATCCTCTCCATATAACAAGATGCCTTTACATATATGGGTCTGCTGGCTGCACCATGTCAGTCACAAGCCATTTGGAAGCCAATGGCTGATCCACATGGACGCAACACAGATGTTTTATCAGACAATTGCATACCACTGCTCTAGGCCAACTACTCACCAGGCTCCAACTTACTGGCATATCTGTTCTACACCATTTTCATGAAACAAAGTCAATCAAGGCAGTGTCTGGTATACTCAGGATCAGAAACAGGACATCCAAAGTTTTTTCAGTGCCAGCTGAACATGAAAATATCAAAAATTTCATGGTAATTTTCTCTCCATTTTTCACAGATGAAGTTTGCGGCTCTGAGGGCTTCAATTAACTCAGGAACCATTAAATTGTGAAGAAGCTAATTTCAATGAAAGCACTGGAGCACTCTCACAGGCATGGTTTCCCTAAGGGTGGCCAAAATGTCACATGAAGCCAGGCCCATTGAGATCTACAATGTGAGGTCCATGTGTGTTTTAAACTCAAATATGGCTGCCAAGTCTTTAAGAAAAATTGTATGTAATATCCGGGCTGAAATTCCCAGTGTTCTGTGGAAATCCAACCTGGGCCTAGATCTCAGGTTCCAAGGGCGACTCTCATGTGTGGCCTCCTAAAATCCCAACACAATTCATGGCAATACTTCTCTGAGGTCAGTTAAAGAACTCAGTCTCTAAGGGGAATCACACCAGAGTTCAAGCCCAGTGGAACAGTCATCTCTTCCAACCGCCACACAAATGACCACAATTAAAACCAAAACACTCCCACATGGTCCTCATCTTCTTCCATATAGACACTCCTTATAACGTCTGGCTGGAGTTTTCAATGAGGTCCACAGCCCAAGTCAGTGTCCAAATAAAGGTCCTGTTCCCCTCATTTGTCTAACATCAAGGTGGCCTGGACACACTTCCTGTAAACCAGAAGTGATCAAATAGGCCTGCCATTAATACTGCTCGGCTTTTTCAATTTGAGGCCTTCTGACTCTGTGGTTTAGATTCTTTATGTGAATTTGAGTCATGAGAAAACACAAGCCCCTCTGCAGAGATTTGAAGAACTCATTTGGCCCAAAGGATTCCTCTTCTCCCTTGATGGAATTCAGGATCCTAACAGAGGAAGGTAAAAGAATTCATTCACAATGAGTGAATATTTGCCATTTTGGTTTTGGATGCACACATGGGACCTTTCTTTTGATCCATCAGGTGCTGAGAATCTAAGCCACAGCCTCACACAGGGCCAAGAGGCTGATTCAGACACATCTTTTTTCAAAGCAATTAAGCAAAGAGCCACAGGTGATGCCCTTCATTTCCTTTTGAAAAAATGTTTTCCTCAGGCTTCCCAAAGGGGTGGCCAGAGGCAAAGACATCCTGAGATTCAGGGCAACAGAACAATAGGTTAGCAAAAGAGCCAAAGCAGGGTTTCTCCACTGAGACTTTTCTGGTCACACTGATATCTGAGTTTTCTGAGATGTTGGCCATTCCCTTCAGATATCCAGTACATGGCCATGTGACAGAGATTGGAGGTGGTACATATCTTGGACACAAACCCAAGAGCCTATTCTGAAGAGTTGTCAGAATTCAGAAAGAAAACAGGGACTTAAAAAGGTAATAGGTGTTGCCTATCGATATGGAAACCACGCTCCATTCATTAAATGGGCAGGATGAATACTGGGAAGCTTTCTACTAAAGAGGACACATGCATTGATGCATTCTCTTTTATAATGTATACAACCACGGACACAGTGGGATACACAGAAATAGAAACACTCACCATGTAAAACGACTTACTAGAAACAGTTCACTCCAAACCAAAGAAACCTCCTTTTCTACCTATTCTCAGAACAGAGACAAAACCACACACCCACACTCAAAAAGACACCTCCTTCCCCAATGTAGGGCTGTGATTATCCGGAGTGTCCTCTGAAAGGTTTGCCATACTATGTTCCCCGTTAATGGTCTGTCCTGTCTCAGATCTGGTCTCCTTGTCCAACTCTGTGAAGCAGTCAGGAGCCAGGGGTGAGCCACTACATACTTAGTCAGGAAAGGCCCGTGTTCAGATCTTTCCTGGCATTTGGCCATCCTCACATCAGTCAGTACCAAGAAGACTGACTCTGTCCTTGGTGATTCCAAACAAATGAGACCACTTGGACTGGGACTGGGACTGGCTCTGGTGCTTGGTTTCCTCGGTCCCAAGTTCAGAAAGTTCCATCAACAAGGAAGTGAGGTAGGTCACTTCCTTCAAGAACTGAATGAGGTCACTGCCTTGGCAACCACTTTGTCCTAACAGTTGCTTCCAAGGGTCCCATGAGATGGAGGCTGCCCCTACTTCCTTTGACACTTTCACAACTTAGAATGGTATATCAACCTTAGGCACCCGGGAACAGCTCTCCACACAAGCCTGGTTTGGTCCATCTTCTCTACATTAAGAAGAGAGAGGCTGATTCAGACACAACCCTTCATCCTGACCAGGTTGTTTGCCATGGAAAATGACTTTTTGTCTCTCAGGTCATTCATTGCTGCCTACATCTTCTCCAGGGATCATTTCTGCATGGACCTTTGAGGTTCTTAACAGGTGGAGCATCCCCTACATTCCTGTATTGTAAGAACAATCTGTCTCTGCTCTTCTGTAAAGTTAGATTGAGTGAACAGTGTATGGTTAGGGTTAATTTCATGTTCGATTTGGGTTAGGAATCATTCTGCTGGATGAATAATGGTATTGGGAACCTGTGATATTTATAAGAATATCGAGGTTAAATATATGTATGAAAACAGAAATTAAAGTAAGATTTGAATCCCAGAAGGGCTTTGGGCAGTTGATTGGGATATTTAGCTTTGAATTGTGCACATATGTCTCAAATAAATGGATATACAATGGCAGAGGAACTTGAACCTTGGATGATTGAATGCTGAAGAGAACATCCAGTCAAAAGGGATTGTCGGTAGGATTAAGAAGATAGTCATTATGTTTAGCAAGTAGAGTTAGTATAGGATATGTAACAAAAGTTCTTTAGCAATTTTTTTTCGGGCAGTGCGTGAATATAAATGTCAGCACATATGAAGAAATCAGACACAATGATGAAATGGGGAAAATTTGTAGAAAAGCAGATATCAATAGAGACATTAGGAAATCAGGCAAAGTATAAATTGAGTGATAGGATAAGACATTTTCAACAGGGTTGAGATTGAATATCTAATCTTAGGAAGAAACAAATATGTAGGTCACCAATAGGATTGACATTTGAGAGCATTAGGCAACATGGACATGGATGTTGTTAGTAATCCATGTTCACTTTCCATTTAGACTTTGGTACAATCCTAAGTGGGACCTTTGCATTTTGTTTCCAGAATATTACTGTGATAAAATGTGTATGTAGATCAGATGACATGATTATTTCTTCCACCATTTCTAGGAGCAGTATTTTGAAGACGTATAAATTAGCATTGGGGGTAAAAAGAGGTGTACCCTGTTTCTATGAATATACAGATAATGCATGAATAGACCTTAATTTCAATAAATAATATAACTTGTTCCACTTTAAGTAATGGATTGAATTGATATATGAAAATATATAAGAAATCTTATATTGATATGCAATCATTCATGACAACCAGTTATACACCTAATGTTAATATTAGGTTACGGTTTATCATGAAGTTTGTGTGAGTTTTGCTTCAAAAGTGATTATGGAAATCGAAAATAATGTGTTTGGAAAGAAGTCTCATGAAAAGGCCAGTCAAGGAACACCGAGGAATTCATGAGTTCTGAAGAAGGAAGTGATTGAAATTGAAAAAAATGACGATAAATTTGCTTACTTGTGGATGAAATATTATAATATGATGTGAATAAACTGAAGAAATAGTAATGTACCAGTGTTGAATAAAAATGAACATCAAAATACACATCATGTCCCACAGGAATCTACTCGCATTGATGTTAAACTGTGTCAGTTACTGTAGAAATATTAGGATTCCTTTGCACCATTCACCAAAGTTAGTTTTCTTTTTTTTAATTTTTATTTATGCTTGTTCAAAACATTACATAGTTCTTGATATATCATATTCCACACTGTGATTCAAGTAGGTAATGAACTCCCATTTTTACCCCGTAAACAGATTGCAGAATCACATCAGTTACACATCCATTGATTTACATATTGCCATACTAGTGTCTGTCGTATTCTGCTGCCTTTCCTAACCTCTATTATCCCCCTCCCCTTACCTCCCCTCCCCTCTTCTCTCTCTACCTCTTTACTGTAATTCATTTCTCCCCCTTGTATAATTTTTTTCTTTCCCTCACCTCCTCTTGTATGTAATTTATATAACCCTGAGGGTCTCCTTTTATTTCCATGCAATTTCCCTTCTCTCTCCCTTTCCCTTCCTCCTCTCATCCCTGTTTAATGTTAATTTTCTTCTCATTCTATTCGTCCCTACTCTGTTCTTAGTTACTCTCTTTATATCAATAAAGACATTTGGCATTTGGTTTTACGGATTGGCTAGCTTCACTTAGCATAATCTGCTCTAATGCCATCCATTTCTCTGCAAATTATATCATTTTGTCATTTTTTAATGCAGAGTAATATTCCATTGTGTATAAATGCCACATTTTTTATCCATTCATCTATGGAAGTGCATCTAGGTGGGTTCCACAGTCTTGCTATTGTAAATTGTGCTGCTATGAACATCAATGTAGCAGTGTCCCTGTAGCATTTTTTTTAGGTCTTTAGGGAATAGACTGAGAAGGGGAATACCTGGGTCAAATGGTGGTTCCATTCCCAGTTCTACAAGAAATCTCCATACTGCTTTCCAATTTGGCTGCACCAATTTGCAGTCCCACCAGCAATGTACAAGTTTACCCTTTTCTCCACATCCTCAACAGCAGTTGTTGTTGTTTGAGTTCATAATAAATATCTGGAATGGAAAATGCTCAGGAGTTCACAACCTTGAAGGTGGTAGAGGAGTTTCCAAAAGTAGGGGACAGGGTAAATACCACAAAATGGAGCTGTGTCGGCCTTAAGACTTCTTGAGAAAATGCCTCTGAGGTTGGGCACTTGAAATATATGTTGTTGTCAGGAGCTTTAGCTTCCTTTGTAGTGAGACCATCAAAGCTGAGTCTGCATCTATGTGACCTGAAGAACATGGTTTTTTATTTTCCTATAAACACGAGGCAGCAGTGCTGAATTCTCTCTTTGTAGGCAAACTGGGGCTACTGGGGGCTAAGTGTCTCCCCGTGTGGACTGTGAAGCCATTTGATCATCCTTCACATTTCGTCATGTTATTTGATGCTGCACTGAAAGTTTGGTATTTACTTTACGAAATAAAGGAGTTTAACTGCGATACAGTGCTGCAGGGAGTTCTGTCACGTGTTGTGGTCAGGATCGGCAGGAGAATGTACCAAGCAGGCTTCTATCACACATAGTTGCCCCCTTGACCATAGCAATATGATTCTGAACATTGCCCTGAAACCTCTCCATTCAACAAGATGCCTTTACATCCAAAGGTCTGCTAGCTTCACATGTCAGTCACAAACCATTTCTAAGCCAATGGCAGATCCACGTGGCCGCACCACAGATGTTTTTCCACACACCTACACTCTACTGCTCTTGGCCCACTACTCAGCAGGCTCCAACTTACTGGCATCTCTTTTCTACACCATTATCATGAAACTCAGTCAAACCAGACACTGTCTTGTATACTCATGATAAGCACCAGGACATCAAATGGTTTTCCAGTGCCAGCTGGTCATGGAAATTTCAAAAATTTCATGGTATTTTCTAGCCATTTTTCAAGGATGAAGTTGGAGGTACTGTGGGTTTCAATTCATTCAGGAACCATTAAATGTTGAGGAAGCTCATTTCAATAGAAGCTCTAGAGAACTCTCACAGGCAAGTCTTCCGAAAGAGTGGCCCAAGGTCACATAAAGCCAGCCACATTGAGGTCTACAATGTGAGGTCCATGTGTGTTTTGACTCTCAACTATTGCTTCCAAGTCTTTCAGAATATAATCAAGTGATATCCTCGCTGAGATTCCCAGTGCTCTGTGGAAAGCCACCCTGGGCCTAGATCTCAGTTTCCAAGGGTGACTCTCATGTGTGGCCTCCGAAAATCCCAACACAATTCATGGCAATACTTCTCTAAGGTCAGTTCCAGAACTCAGTCTCCAAGGGGAATCCCACAAGAGTTGAAACCCAGGTGGACACAGTCATCTTTTCCAACTGCCACACAAATGACCACAATTGAAACCAAAACACTCCCACATGGCCCTCATGTTTTTCCATATAGACACTCATCATAACCTCTCGCTGGAGGTTTCCATGAGGGGCGCAGACCAAGACACTGTCCAAAATAAGCTCCCTTGCCCCTAATTTGCCGAAAGTCAGGGTGGCCTACACACCATTCCTGTGAACCAGAACTGATCAAATAGGGATGTAGTTAATACTGTTCTGCTTTTCCAATTTGAGGCCTACTGACTGACAGGTATAGATTCTTTATATGATTTGGAGTCATCAGAAAACCCAAGCACTTCTGCAGGGGTTCAAAGAACTCATTTGAACTAAAGGATCCTGATTCTTACTTGATGAAGGTCAGGAATCTAATAGAGGAAGGCAAGAGACTCATTTGCCATTTCTGTTTTGAATGCACACATGGAATCTATCTTTAGATGCATCAGGTGCTGAGAATCTAAGCCACAACCTCACACAGAACCAAGAGGCTGATTCAGATACATCCTTTTACAAAGCAATTAAGCAAAGAGCAACAGGTGATGCCCATTCATTTTCATTTGAAAACTGTTTTCTTCAGGCTTCACAAAGGGGTGGCCAGAGGCAAAGACCTTCCTGACATTTAGGGCAACAGAAAAACAGGTAAGCAAAAGACCCAAAGCAGGGTTTCTCCACTGAGACTTTCCTGGTCACACTGATATCTGAGTTTTCTGAGATGCTCCCCATTCACTTCAGCTATCAAGTACATGGTCATGTCACAGAGCTTGGAGGTTGTATATATCTTGGACACAAAACCATGAGCCTATTCTGGAGAGTGGCCAAAATTCAGGAAGAAAACAGGATCTTAGGAAGATAGTAGGTTTTGCCCATCCAGAAGGCAAGCCGCGGTCCATTCATCAATTGGTCAGGATGAATGCCAGGAAGCTTTCTACTAGACAGGACACATCCATTAATTCATTCTCTTTTCTAATGTCTACAACCACAGACACAGTGGGATACACAGACATAGAAACACTCACATGTCAAACGACTTACTAGAAACAGTGCAATCCAAACCAAACAAACAGCATTTTCTACCTATTCTCAGAACATGTGACAAAACTACAAAACCACAACCACTCCCACAAAGGCACCTCCTTCCCCCAAGTAGGTCTGTGAGTATCCAGAGTGTCCTCTGACTGGTGGGCCATACAATGTTCTCCCGAAATGTCCTGTCCTGACTCAGATCTGGTCTCCTTGGCCAACTCTGTGAAGTTGTCAGGAGCCAGCGGTGAGCCACTACCTGCTTTCTCAGAAAAGGTCCCTCTTCAGAGCTCTCCTGGCCTTTGGCTATCCTCACATAGGTAGGTACCAAGAAAGACTGACACTGTCCTTGGTAAAACCGAACAAGTGAGCCCACTGGGACTGGGACTGGGACTGGCTCTGGGTGCCTGTCTTCATGGATCCCAAGTTCAGAGAATTCCTTCACCAAGGAAGTGACGTAGGTCACTTCCTTCAGGAACTGAATCAGGTTACTGCCTTGGCAACCAATTTGTCCTAACAGTTGCTTCCAAGAGTCCAATGAGTTGGAGGCTGCCCCTACTTCCAGTGAAACTTTCACAAGTTTGCATGGTATATCAACCATAGGCACCCAAAAAAAGCTCTCCAGATAGGCCTGGTTTGGTCCATCTTCTATACATTAAGAAAAGAAACGTTGATTCAGACACATCCCTTCATGCTAACCAGGTTGTTTGTCATGGAAGATGACTTTTGCTCTCTGACGTCATTCATAGCTGCCTACATTTAATCCTGGGATCATTTCTTTAATGACCTTGGAGGTTCTCAGCAAGTGGAAGATCCCCTAATTTCTGTATTGAAAGACCAACTCTGTCCCTGCTCTTCAGGAAAGTTAGATTGAGAGAACAGTGTATGGTCAGGGTTAATAACATGTTCCATTTGGGTTAGGAATCATTCTGCGGGATGAATTATGGTATTGGGAAAGTGCGATATTTATAAGAATATAAGTGAATTATAAGTATGAAAACAGACATCTAGGTAATATTTGAAGCCCAGAATTGCATTGGACCCTTAGCTGGGATTCTTAGCTTTGAATTATATTCTGCACAGATGTCTCAGATAAATCGATATACAATGGCATAATTACTTGTACCTTGGTTTATTGAATGTTGAAGAGAACATCCAGTCAAAAAGGGATAATTTGTAGGATTAGTAAGATAGTTGGTAGGTTTTGAAAGAAGAGTGAGTATAGGATTTGGATAAAAAGATCTTTAGCTGTAGGGTTTCGGATAGAGTGAATGTAATTGTCAGCACATGTGGAGAGTCTGTCAAAAGGATGAACTGGGGAAAAAAGTAGGAATGCAGATATCAATTGACATTAGGATATCAGGCAAAGTATAAAGTGAGTGATAGAATTATACATTTTCAACAGGCTTGAGTTTGAATATATAATCTTAGGAAGAAACAAACATGTAGTCACCAATAGGATGAACTTTTGAGAGCATTAGGCAACATGGACATGGATGTTTTCCGTAATCCATGCTCACTTTTCATTTAGGCTTTGGTACAAACATAAGTTTGACCTCTTCTTTCTGTGTGCAGAATACTACTGTGGTAAAATGTATATGTAGATCAGGTGACATGAGTATTTCTTCCACCATTTCTGGGAGCAATATTTTGAAGACGTATAAATTATTTTTGGAGGTAAAAATGGTGTACACTGTGTCTATAATTATAGAAATAATGCATGAATAGACCATACTGTATATAAATATTATAACTGGTTCTAACTTTAAATAATGGATTGAATTGATATCTGAAAATATACAGAAAATATTACATTGATATACAATCCTTCATTCCAACCAGTAATATATCTAATGGTTATATCAGCATTATGGTTTTTCATGAAGAATGTGTGAGTTTTGCTTCAAAAGTGATTATGGAAATCGGAAATAATGTGTTTGGAAAGAAGTCTCATGAAAAGACCAGTCAAGAAACCTGGAGGAATACATGTGTTTTGAAGTAGAAAGTGATTGAAAGTGAAACAAATGCCTATATATTTGTGAACTTGTGGATCAAATATATATCCTATGATGTGCATAAACTGAAGAAATAGTAATGTACCACTGTTACATAAAAATGAACGTCAAAATACACATCATGTCCTCTCCCACAGGAATCTACTTGCATTGATGTTAAACTGGGTCAGTTATTGTAGAAATATTAGGATAATGCCGCAGTCTTGCTGGGCACAATCAGGAGCCACTTCCCAAAAGAAATGAACTTTATTTTTAGAACCACACACGCCAAACAAAACAGCCTCAGGAAAAACCTTCAGAGCCCCAACTGCCACCACTGGCTTCCCAAAACCTCTCCCTCCCACATGAGCCTCTCTCCGCCTCCCACAATCCTCCTGCTCTTGAGGCCGATTGGCTGGGTCATGTGGGCAAAGTCAAAAAAAGTCCCCCAATGAGCAGTTTTGTGGTCTGAAAGGGCAGGGAAACAGTCCATTGAGCATCACCGCAGAGGAGCCAATCAGCTAGTTGTTGCTGGGGCCGCTGTGAGCCAATCATCAGCCGGCAGCTGGAAGTTTGCTGGCAGCAGGAATTTTGCTGGGGCCCCTTCGGCTGTGGCTCTCAACATCTTCCCCTCTCTGCTTAAACAACACGCATGTGGCTTAGGGACCGTGCCTGCCTTAGGTTGTCCAATAGTACATATGGTCTTTACCCGTTAAGTTGGTACCATTGCAATTGGATCTTACCCGTCACTTACTACCCGTCCAGTATAGAGCCACACCTGTGGAGAGGTCTTTGTACCAGCGGGGGTGGGTGAGGTACTTTGCCTCACCTCTGTTGGCGCCCCCAAATTTTAGCTGGACGATCATGACACGCAGAAGGGAGGGAGATACACCAAGCCAATTGACGGCTCCTTTTGGAAAAATTGTACCACCGATGACATCATCAGCAAATATACCCCAACACTACGACAAGTCGCTGCACCAACAGATAGTTCACAATGCATTTAGGTGAGTTCACATGTGTCCAGGCAAGTTCTGCAAGCAGTACAGGGATGGCTATTGCAGAAGCTGTAGATTGGAATTATCTTTGATTTCACCTGCACTGGGATGAAGATAGGAACTCTGGAAATAATGTCTAAAGAAAAAAATTATGTAACATTCCAGAAGGCACTAAAACCAAAAAAAAAAAAAAAAATATGTAACATTCCAGAAGGCACATCAAAAACCAAAATGGCCCAAAAAGCATTCATTGAGGATGAAGTCTCTCACCTTCTTCTGTAAGGTTCCTGACCTCCATAAAATGAGAATAGGGATTTATTGGGTCAAATGAGTTCTTCAAAACCCTGCAGAGGGTAGCCAATGGGTTATTGGGTTTTTTCATTACTCCAATTCACATCAAGAATCTATACTCCACAGACAGTAGGCCTCAAATTAGAGAAGCAGAGCAGTACTAAAGTCAGGGTTATTTGATCACTCCTGGTTCACAGAATGGGTCTCCAGGCCACCTTGACTTTAGGCAAATGAGAGGAAAGGGAGATTATTTTGGACACTGTCTTGGGCTGTGCCCCTCAAGGAAACGTCAAGCCAGAGGTTATGATGAGCGTCTATATGGAAGAAGATGAGGGCCATTTGGGAGTTTTTTGGTTTTCCTTGTGGTCATTTATGTGGCAGTCGGAAGAGATGACTGGGTCCACCAGGGCTTGAACTCTGGTGTGATTCCCCTTAGAGACTGAGTTCTGGAACTTAGCTCAGAGAAGTATTGCCATGATTTGTGTTGGGATTTTAGGCAGCCACCCATGAGAGTCGCCCGTTGAAACTGAGATCTAGGCCCGGGGTGGCTTTCCACAGAGCACTGGGAATCTCAGACAGAATATCATATGATATTATTTTGAAATACTTGCCAGACATAGTTGAGAGTCAAAACACACATGGACCTCACATTGTAGACCTCAATTGGCCTGGCTTCATGTGACTATTTGGCCACTCTTTGGAAAGCCTTGCCTGTGAGAGTTCTCCAGAACTTTCCTTGAAATGAGCTTCCTCAACATTGAATAATTCCTGAAAGAATTGAAACAAATAATGCCTCCAACTTCATCTTTGTAAAATGGCTAGATAAATACCATGAAATTTTTGAAATTCGCATGATGAGGTGGCACTGGAGAACCTTTGATGTTCTGTTGCTCATCATTAGTGTACCAGACAGTGCCTTGACTGATTGGGTATAATGAAAGTGGTGTAGAACAGAGATGCCGGTTAGATGGAGACTGCGGAGTACTTTGCCCAGAACTGTGGTGTGCAGGTGTGTGATAAAATATTTATGGTGGTGCCATGTGGATCTGCCATTGATTTCCAAATGGCTTTTAGCTGACATGGTGCACCCAGCAGACCCTTATATGCAAAGGCATCTTGTTATATGGAGAGGTTTCAGGGCAATGTTCAGAATCAGGTTGCTATGATCAAGGGGGCAAGCTATGTGGGATAGAAGCCGGATTGGTGCGTTCTCCTGGAGACTCTGACCCACCACATGTCACAGAACTCCCTCCAACACTGTGTCCCAGTTGAACTCCTTGTATTTCTTGAAGCAAATACCAAACTCCCAGTTCAGCACCAAGAAACACCATGAAAATTGAAGGATGACTAAATGGCTTCATTGTCCACACAGTTAGACACTTTGGCCCAGTGGCCTCTGTTTACCTACAAAGAGAAAAATCAGCACTGCTGCCTCAGGTTCATTGGAAAATAAGAAACCATGTTCTCCAGGTCACATAGATTCAGACCCAGCTTTGATGGTTTCACTACAAATGAAGACAAAGCTACTGACAACAACATATATTTCAAGTGCCACACCTCAGAGGCAGTTTCTCCAGAAGTCTTTTTTCCAGCAGACCTCCATGGTTGTGGAGTGTTTACCCAGTTCCTTACTTCTGGAAACTCCTCTACCTGCTCCCAGGTTGAGAACTCCTGAGAATTTTCCATTCCAGATATGTATTCACAGATTTTCTTACTCTTCTCCTCTTATTGTGTCTCACTTGGGGCAAAGCTAATGTCAAGGCATTGTTCTAGGTGAGAGTGGGAAGATTATTGTGTAGCACATATTTGCATACACATTGGATACATTATCCTATTTTCCATTTGAAATACTGAATTCCCGACACTAACCCATACCCTACTAGACTCTGACTACTTATCCTAAAATGATGGCGAAAAAGAAACCTAACAGAATAGAAATACAGGCCTTTTGTAGGAGGCATGGTGTATACTTGGATTTTCCTTCTCCTTTATCAAGGATATGTGTTATGAATCTAGTCAACTTTTCATTGTAATATTTCTCCATGAGTTTTAAAAATTAACACATATGTAAATTCCTGTCTCCTTTTCTCTGTAGCCTCTTTAGAACATGTATATTTTTATGCATATATAGACTCCTACCTGGTAACACACGTACATTCTTGTGAGCTCACTGACTTTGGAATATACAAATTATGAGAATTGATAACTTCCCCTAAATACTGATGGAACTGAAAATTCAACCTATGGGTGAGCTTCCTAGTGAACAACATCATACATAAATCCATGTTCAGTAAAATGAATATTTTTAGATATGTGGATGATATATATTTCATGATAAATTTTGATTGGCATATATATTGCTACATTTTATTGTTGTGTGTGTGTGTATATGTATATATATGTGTGTATATATATATATATCTATATATATATATATATAGATAGATAGATATAGATATAGATGTAGATATAGATATATAGATATATATTCACGAGATTTTCCAGATTTTCCAAAATATGAAATAAATGTGTCTTATTATACACTCCCTAAATTCATTCAAGTTCATGTATGTGGATTTAAAATCAACATTTTACATGATTATCATCAGTCTGGCTGGGCACAATTCAGGAGCCAATTGTCAAAAGAAACGAACTTTATTTTTAGAACCACACAAACCAAACAAAACAGCTTCTCAGGAAAAACCCTCAGAGCCCAACTGCCACCACAGTCTTCCCACAAGCGTCTCCCTCAACCACAAGCCTCCTCCTTTTGAGGCCGATTGGCTGGGTCACATGGGCGGAGCCAAAAAAGTCCACCAATGAGCAGCTCCGTTGTCTGAAAGGGCAAGGAAACATCCCATTGAGCATCACCACAGAGGAGCCAATCAGCTAGATGTTGCTGGGGCCTCTGTGAGCCAATCATCCACTGGCAGTCTGAATGGGCGGGGAAACAGCTCAATGAGCATCTGCAATGAGCATCACCACAGAGGAGCCAATGATCTAGATGTTGCTGGGGCCGCTGTGAGCCAATCATCAGCCGGCAGCTGGAAGTTTGCTGGCAGTTGGAGGTTTCCTGGGGCCCCTTTGGCTGTGGCTCTCAACATCTCCCCCTCTCTGTTTAAACAACAAGCATGTGGCTTAGGGACCATGCCTGCCTTTGGTTGTTCAAAAGTACATATGGTCCTTACTGGAGAACCTTGGCTGTGGCTATCAACAGGATTTGTATGTACCATTCACTGAAGTTAGTTTTCAGTACTAGGAAACAAATATGTATTTCAGGTGGATAAATATTTCTGCGAAAAATCTTGTGAAAAGTTGATTATAAATCCACATACTTGAACATAAATGAATTTAGGGAGTGTAAATAAGATACATATATTTCATATTTTGAAAAATCTGGAGAATACACACACACACACACACAGATATTAAAATGTAGCAACATATATGCAAATCGAAATTCACCATGAAATATACATCAATCACAGATCCAAAAATATTCAATTTTCTTAACAGGGATTTATGTATAATGTTGTTCTACTAGGAAGCTCACCCATTATTTGAATTTTCAGTTCCAACAGCGTTTAGGAGGAGTGATGTCTTCTCACAAATTGTATCTCCCAAGTCAGTCACCTCACAAGAATGTAGGTGTGACACCAGGTAGGATTTGATATGTGCATATAAAAATACATTGCTGAATAGGCTACAGACAAAGGGAGACAGGAATTCACATATTTGTTAACTTTAAAAACACATGGAGATCTATTTCAATTAAAAATAGACTGGATTTATAACACCTAACATTTATCATGCAAAAGGCAAGATCAACTATACACCATGCCTCGTCTGAACTGCTTGTATTTCAATTCTGTTTGTGTTACTTTTCTGCATCATATTAGAATTAGTAGTCAGAGTCTAGTAGGGTATGGGTTCATGTCAGGGATTCAGTATTTCGAATGGAAAATTGGAAAATGAATCCAATGTGTATGCAAATATGTGCTACACACAAAAAATTCCCACTCTCATTCAGAACAATGGCCTGAAATAACCATGCCCCATGTAAGAAACAATTAGAGGAGAAGAGTTAGAAAATCTGTGAATACATACGTAGAATGGAAAATGCTCAGTAGTTCACAACCTTTGAGGTGGAAAAGACGTTTCCAAACCTTAGGGACAGGGTAAAACTCCACAAACATGGAACTCTGCTGGCCTAAACACTTCTGGAGATACTGACAATGAGGTTGGGTACTTGAAATATATGTTGTTGTCAGAAGCTTTAGCTTCCTTTGTAGTGAGACCATCAAACTTGGGTCTGCATTTTTGTGACCTGGAGGACATGAATTCTTATTGTCCAATGAACATGAGGCAGCAGTGCTGAATTCACTCTTTGTAGCTAAACTGTGGCCACTGGGGGATAAGTGTCTCCCCGTCTGGAATTTGAAATCATTTGGTCATGCTCCAATTTCGTGGTGTTTCTTGCTGCTGCAGTGGGTGTTTTGTATTTGGTTCATGACATACAAGGAGTTAAACTGGGACACAATGCTGGAGGGAGTCCTGTAACGTATGGTGTGTCAAGGTCTGCAGGAGAATGCACCAACCAGGCTTCTATCCCCCATTGCTTGCCCCCTTTACCATAGGAACTTGATTCTGAATATTGCCCTGAAAACTCTCCATGTAACATGATGCCTTTACATACAAAGTTCTGCTAGCTGCACCATGTCAGTCACAAGCCATTTGAAAGCCAATGTAAGATCCACATGACCCCACCACAGATGTATTGTCACACACCTGCACACAACTGCTCTAGGCCCACTACTCAGCAGGCTCCAACTTACTGGCATCTCTGTTCTACACCATTTTCATGAAACGCATTCAATGAAGGCATTTTCTGGTACACTCATTATCAGCAACAGGACATCCAAAGGTTCTCCAGTGCCACCTGGTCATGTGAATTTCAAAATTTGGTGGTAGTTATCTAGCCATTTTTGAAGGATGAAGTTGGAGGCACTGTGGGTTTAAATTCATTCAGGAGCCATTAAATATTGAGTAAGCTCATTTCGATGAAAGCTCTGGAGAACTCTCACAGGAAAGGCTTCCCAAAGAGTGGCCCAAGGTCACATGAAGCCAGGCCCATTGAGGTCTACAATGTGAGGTCCATGTGTGTTTTGACTCTCAACTATGGCTGTCAAGTCTTTCAAAATAAAATCATGTGATATCCTTGCTGAGATTCTCAGTGCTCTGTGGAAAGGAACCCTGGGCTTAGATCTCAGTTTCCAAGGGTGACTCTCATGCATGGCCTGCTAAAATCCCAACACAATTCATGGCAATACTTCTCTGAGGTCAGTTCCAGAACTCAGTCTCTAAGGTAAATCACACCTGAGTTCAATCCCAGGTGGACCCAGTCATCTCTTCCAAACGCCACACAAATGACCACAATTAAAACCAAAACACTCCCACATGGCCCTCATCTTCTTCCATATAGACACATATCATAACCACTGGCTGGTGGTTTTCATGAGTTGTGCAGCCTAAGACAGTATCCAAAATAAGCTCCCTTGCCCCTCATTTGCCTAAAGTCATGGTGGCCTGGACACCCTTCCGGTGAACCATGAGTGATCAAAAAGGCTTGCTGTTAATACTGCTTCGATTTTCCAATTTTAGGCCTACTGACTCTTGGGTTTAGATTCTTAATGTTAAATGGAGTCATGAGAAAAACCAAGCACCTCTGGGCTAGCCTCTTCAGGGCTTTGAAAAACTCATTTGACCAAAAAGATCTTGATTCTCACTTAGAAGAGATCCTTAGAAGAATTCGAGAGACTTCATCCACAATGACTGCTCTTTTGGCCATTTTGGTTTTGGATACACAAGAGATCTTTCTTTAGATCCCTCAGGTTCTGAGAATCTAGGCCACAGCCTCACAGGGGGCCAAGAGCCTGAATCAGACACATCCCATTCCAAAGCAATTAAGCAAAGAGCCACAGGTGATGCCCATTTATTTCCATTTGAAAACTGTTTTCTTCATGCTTCACAAAGGGGTGGCCTGAGGCAAAGATGTTCCTGACATTCAGTGCAACAGAACAATAGGTAAGCAAAATTCCCAAAGCAGGGTTTCTCCACTGAGACTTTCCTGGTCACACTGATATCTGAGTTTTCTGAGATGCTCACCATTCCCTTCAGCTATGTAGTACATGGCCATGTCACAGAGCTTGGAGGTGGTACATATTTTGGACACAAAACCATCAGTCTATTCTGGAGAGTGCCCACAATTCAGGAAGAAAACAGGAATTTAGGAAGATAGTAGGTGTTGCCCATCTATAAGACAAGCCACAGTCCATTCATAAATCAGGCAGGATGAATGCTGAGAAGATTTCAACTAGACAGGACTCATCCATTGATGCATTTTCTTTTCTAATGTCTACAACCAGGGGCACAGTGGGATACACTGATATCCAATCACATGCCTTGTCAAACGACTTACTACAAACAGGTCCCGCCAAAACAAACAAACCGCCATTCCTACCTATTCTCAGAACATGAGACAAATTCACAAATCCCCACCCACACCCACAAAGACACCTCCTTCCCCCAAGTAGGTCTGTGACTATCTGGAGTTTCCACTGACTCGTGGGCCATAGTATGTTCCAAATAAATGGCCTTACTGTCTCAGACCTGCTTTCCTTGTGCAACTCTGTGAATTTGTCAGGAGCCAGCAGTGTGCCACTACCTGCTTTCTCAGGAAAAACCCCTCTTCAGAGCTTTCCTGCGTTTTGGACATCCTCAAATCAGTAGGTACCAAAAATGAATGTCTGTGTCCTTGGTAAATCCAAACAAGGAGACCACTGGGACTGGGACTGGACTGGCTATGGGTTCCTGTCTTCCTGGATCCCAAGTTCAGAGAGTTCCATCACCAAAGAAGTGATGTGAGGTCACTTCCTTCAGGAACTGAATCAGATCACTGCCTTGGCAACCTCTTTGTCCTAACAGTTGCTTCCAAGGCTACCATCAGAAAGAGGCTTCCCCTACTTCCTGTGACACTTTCACAAGTTAGAATGCTATATCAACCATAGGCACCCGGGAGCAGCTCTCCACACAGGCCTGGTTTGGTCCATCTTCTCTACATTAAAAAGAGAGAGGCTGATTCAGAAACAACCCTTCATTCTGACCATGTTGTTTGCCAGGGAAGATGACTTTTGCTATCTCAGGTCCTTCATAGCTGCCTACATCTTCTCCAGTGATCATTTCTGCATGGAATTTTGTGGTTCTCAGCAGGTGGAAGATCCCCTACATTCCTATATTGTAAGACCAACTCTGTCCCTGCTCGTCTGTAAAGTTAGATTGAGGGAACAGTGTATGGTTAGGGTTAATAACATGTTCGATTTGGGTTAGAAATTATTCTGCTGGATGAATAATTGTACAAGAATAATGAGGTGAAATGTATGTAGGAAAACAGAAGTCTAAGTAAAATTTGAAGCCCAGAAGGGGATTGGGCTTCAAGGGATTGTGATACATAGCATTGCGATCAAGGGATTGTGATACTTATCATTGAATTATGTTCTGCAGAGATGTCTCAGAGAGATCGATATACAATGGCATAAGACCCTGTACCTTGGATTATTGAATGTAGAAGAGAACATCCAGTCAGAAAGCGTTAATAGGTAGGATTAGGAAGATAGTCAGTAGGTTTAGGAGGAAGAGTGAGTATAGGATTTGGAACAAAAGTTTCTTAGCAATAGGGTTTCGATTAGAGTGTGAATGGAAATGTCAGCACATGTGAAGAGTCAGTCACAATGATGAACTGGGGAAAATATGTAGGAAAGCAATCAATAGAGACATTATGAAATCAGGAAAAGTATAAAGTGAGAGAAAGGATTAGATGTTTTCAACAGGGTTGAATTTGAATATATAATCTTAGGAAGAAACAAATATATTGTCACAAATAGGATTGATTTTTGAGAGCATTAGGCAACTTGGACATGGATGTTTTAGTAATCCATATTCACTTTACATTTAGGCTTTGGTAGAAACATAAGTGTGACCTTTTCTTTTTGTGTCCAAATATTACTGTGATAAAATGTATATGTAGATAAGGTGACATGAGTATTTCTTCCATCATTTCTGAGACCAATAATTTGAAGACGTATAAATTAGTATTGGGTTTACAAAGAGGTGTACCCTGTGTCTATGAATATAAAGAAAAAGCATGAATAGACTGTACAGTGAATAAATAATATAACTGGTTTCACTTTAAATCATGGATTGAATTGATATCTGAAAATATATAAGAAATATTATATTGATACAAAATCATTCATTCCAACCAGTTATACATCTAATGGTAATATTGGGGTTATGGATTATCATGAAGGGTGTGTGAGTTTTGCTTCAAAAGTGATTATGGAACTCGAAAATAATGTATTTGGAAAGAAGTCTCATGAGAAGACCAGTCAAGAAACATGGAGGAATACATGTGTTTCGAAGCAGAAAATGATTGAAAGTGAAACAAATGCCTATAATTTTGTAACTTGTGGATGAAATATATATCTTATAATGTGCATAAACTGAAGAAATAGTAAAATACCAGTGGTGAATAAGAATGAACATAAAAATACACATCATGTCCCATAGGAATCTACTTGCATTAATGAGAAACTGGGTCAATTATTGTAGAAATATTAGGATTTGTATTCACGATTCACTGAAGTTAATTTTCAGTAATAGGAAACAAATAGTATTTCAGGTGGTTGAATATTTCCGAGAATAATCTTGTGAAATGTTGACTATAAATCCACATACATGAACTAGAATGAAATTAAGGAGTGTATAATAAGACACATATATTTAATATTTTAAAACATCTGGAGTGTGTATACACACACACACACACACACATTAAAAAGTAGTAGTATATATGCAATCGAAATTCATCATGAAATATATATCATCCACAGATCGAAAAATATTCATTTTCCTGAACATGGAATTATGTATAATATTGTTCAACTAGGAAGCTCACACAGAGGATGAATTTTCAGATCCCACAGTGTTTAGGAGGAGTGATCACTTCTCACAATTTGTATCTGCCAAGTCAGACACCTGACAAGAATGTACGTGTGACACCAGGTAGAATTCTATATATGCATATAAAAATAGATGTGCTGAATAGGCTACATAGAATGGGAGAGAGGAATTCACATATTTGTTAACTTTAAAAACACATGGAGAACTATATCAATTACAAATTGACTAGATTTATAACACCAACACCCAAAAGCCGTGTCCAACTATACACTATGCCTCCTCTGATATGCTTGTATTTCTATTCTGTTTGAGTTATTTTTCTCCATCATATTAGGATTAGTAGTCAGAGTATAGTAGGTTATGGGTTAGTGTCAGGGATTCAGTATTTCAAGTAGAAAATAGGAAAATGAATCTAATAAGCATGAAAATATGTGCTACAAAAAATATTCCCACTCTCATCCAGAAGAATGCCTTGAAATTATCTTCGCCCCTAGTATGACACAATTAGAGGAGAAGAGTTAGAAAATATGTGAATACATATCTGGACTGGAAAATGCTCAGCATTACACAACTATGGAGGTGGTAGAACAGTTTCCAAAAGTAAAGGACAGTGTAAACCCTCCACAAATATGGAGCTATGCTGGCCTAAAGACTTCTTGAGAAACTCCCTCTGAGTTTGGGTAGTTGAAATATATGTTGTTGTCAGGAGCTTAACTTCCTTTGTAGTGAGACCATCAAAGTTTGGTCTGCATCTATGTGACCTGGAGGACATGGTTTCTTATTTTCCATTGAACATGAGGCTGCAGTGCTGAATTCACTCTTTGTAGCTAAACTGTGGTCACTGGGGGCTAAGTGTCTCCCCATGTGGACTTTGAAGCCATTTGGTCATCCTCCACTTTTCCTGGTGTTTCTTGCTGATGCACTGGGTGTTTTGTATTTGCTTCACGACATACAAGGAATTCAACTGGGAAACAGTGCTGGAGGGAGTCCTGTAACATGTGGTGGGTCAGGGTCTGCAGGAGAATGCCCCAACTTGGCTTCTATCCCACATTGCTTGCCCCCTTGACCATACCAACCTGATTCTGAACATTGCCCTGAAACCTCTCCATATTACAAGATGCCATTTCATATAATGGTCTGATGGCTGCACGAAGTCAGTCACAAGCAATTTGGAAGCCAATGTAATATCCACATGGCCACACCACAGATGTATTATCACACACCTGCACACCACTGCTCTAGGCCCACTACTCAGCACGCTCTAACTTACTGGCATCTCTGTTCTACACCATTTTCAAGAAACCCAGTAAATCAAGGCACTGTCTGGTACACTCATGATCAGCAATGGGACATCCAATGGTTATCCAGTGCCACCTGGTCATTGGGAATTTCAAATTTTTATGATATTTATCTATCCATTTTTCAAGAATGAAGTTGAAGGCACTTTGGGGTTTCCATTCATCCCGGAACCATTAAATGGTGAGGAAGCTCATTTCAATGAAAGCTCTGAGGAACTCTCACAGGCAAGGCTTCCCAGAGTGTGCCCAAAAGGTCACATGAAGCCAGGCCCTTTAAGGTCTATAATGTGAGGTCCTTGTGTGTTTTGACTCTTAACTGTGGCTGCCAAGATTTTCAGAATAAAATCCTGTGATATCCTTGCTGAGATTCTCAGTGCTCTGTTGAAAGCTTTCCTGGGCCTAGATCTCAGGTTTCAAGGGCGACTCTTATGCATGGCCTCCTACAATCCCAACACAACTCATGGCAATACTTCTCTGAGGTCAGTTTCAGAACTCAGTTTCTAAGGGGAATCACACGAGAGTTCAAGCCCATGTGGACCCAGTCATCTATTCCAAACACCACAAAAATGACCACATTTAAAACCAAAACATTCCCACATTGCCTTTATCTTTAACCATATAAACACTCATCATTAACTCTGGCTGCAGGTTTCCAAGAGTGGCGCAGCCCAAGACAGTGTCCAAATAATGCACCCTTGCCCCTGATATGTCCAAAGTAAGGGTGGCCTGTTCACCCTTCTTATGAACCAGGAGTGATCAAATAGGCCTGCCATAAATACTGCTCTGCTTCTCCAATTTGAGCCCTACTGACTGTCAGGTATAGATTCATTATGTGATTTGGCATCATGAGACAACCCAAGCAGTTCTGCAGGAATTTGAAGAACTCATTTGATCCAAAGGATCCCTATTCTCACTTGATGGAGGTCAGGAACCAAACAGAAGAAGGCAAGAGACTTCATCCACAATGACAGATTTTTTGCCATTTTGGTTTGGATGCACACATGGGATCTTCTTTAGATCTATCAGGAGCTGAGAATTTTAGCCACAGCCTCAAACAGGGCCTAGTGTCTGATTAAGACACATCCCTTTCCAGAGCAATTAAGCAAAGAGCCACAGGTGATGCCCATTCATTTCCATTTGAAAACTATTTCTTCAGGCTTCACAAAGGGGTGGCCTGAGGCAAAGACCTTCCTGACATTCAAGGCAACAGAAACATAGATAAGCAAATGGAGCCAAGCAGGGTTTCTCCACTGAGACTTTACTGGTCACACTGGTATCTGAGTTTTCTGAGAAGTTCCCATTCCCTTCAGCTATCAAGGACATGGCCATGTCACAGAGTTTGGAGGTGGTACATATCTTGGACAATAAACCATGATACTATTCTGGAGAGTGGCCAGAATTCAGGAAGAAAACAGCAACTTAGGAAGTTAGTAGGTGTTTCACATCCATAAGGCAAGCAACAGTGCATTAATCAACTGTGCAGGATGAATGCTGTGAATCTTTCTACTAGACAGGACACCTCCATTGATGCATTCTCTTTTCTAATGTCTAAAACCACGGACACAGTGGCTACACAGACATAGAAAAACTCGCCTTGTCTAAAGACTTACTAGAAAAAGTCGACTCCAAACCAAACCAACCACCTTTCCTACCTATTCTCAGAACATGAAACAAAACCACAAACTCACACCCACAACCAAAAAGGCACCTCCTTCCCAAAAATAGGTCTTTAACTATCTGGAGTGTCCTCTGACTGGTGGGCCATACTATGTTCCACTCGAAATGGCCTGTCCGGTCTCAGATCTTGTCTCCTTGGCCAACTCTGTTATTCTGGGAGGAGCCAGTGGTTAGCCACAACCTGCTGTCTCAAGAAAGGCCCCTCTTCAGAGCTCTACTGGCATTTGGCCATCCTCACATCACTAGGTACCAAGAAGGTCTGACTCTGTACTTGGTAAATCCAAACAAGTGAGCCCACTGGGACTGGGACTGGGACTGGCTCTTGGTGCCTGGCTTCTTGCATCCCAATTTCAGAGAGTTCCATCACCAAGAAAATGAGGTATGTCACTTTCTTTGGAACTGAATGAGGCCACTGCCTTGGCAACAACTTTGTCCTAACACTTGCTTACAATGGTCCCATGAGTTGGAGGGTGCCCCTACTTCCTGTGACAATTTGACTAGTTAGAATGGTATATCAAAATAGACACCATGGAACAGCTCTCCACGAAGGCCTGGTTAGGTCCATCTTCTCTACATTAAGAAGAGAGAGTCTGATGCATACACATCCCTTCGTCCTGTGCAGGTTGTTTGCCATGGAAGATGGCTTTTGCTCATTCAGGTCCTTCATAGCTGCCTACATCTTCTCCAGGGATAATTTCTACATCGAACTTTGAGGTTCTCAGCAGTTGGAAGATCACCTACATCCCTTATTGAAAGAATAGCCCTGTCCCTGCTCTTTTGTAATGTTAGATTGAGGCAACAGTGTATGGTTAGGGTTAATAACAGGTTCGATTTGGGTTAGGAATCATTCTGCGGGATGAATTATGGTATTGGGAACCTGCAATATATAGAAATATAGTGGTTAAATATAAGTATGGAAACAGAAATCTAGGTAAGATTTGAAGCTCAGAAGTGAATTGGGCAATAGATTGGGACACGTAGCTTTGAATTACGTTCTGCATACATATTTCAGAAAAATCGATATACAATGGCATAGGACCTTGTACCTCGGATGATTGAATGTAGTAGAGTACATCCACTCAAAAAGGGATAGTCGATAGGATCAGGAAGATAGTCAGTATGTTTCGGAAGAAGATAGAGTATAGGATTTGGACCAAAGTTCATTAGCAATGGGGTTTTGGTTAGAGAGTGAATGTCAATGTCAGCACATGTGAAGGGTCAGTCACAATGTTGAACTGGGAAAAATATGTAGGAAAGTAGATATCAATAGAGACATTAGGAAATCAGGCAAAGTATAAAGTGAGTGAAAAAACTAGACATTTCCAACAGTTTTGAGGTTGAATATATAATCTTAGGAAGAAACAAAAATGTGGTCACCAATAGGATTGACATTTGAGAGCATTAGGCAACCTGGATATGGATGTTTTTAGTAATCCATGTTCAGTTTCCATTTAGGCTTTGGTACAATCATACGTGTGACTTTTGCATTTTTTGTCCAGAATATTACTGTGGTAACATGCATATGTAGATCAGGTGACATGAGTATTTCTTCCACCATTTCTGGGAGCAATATTTAGAAGACAAATAAATTAGTATTGGGCATACTAAGAGGTGTACCCTGTGTCTATGAATATAGAGATAATGCATGAATAGACCATATAGTGAATAAATAATATAACGGGTTCCACTTTAAATAATGGATTAAACTGATATCAGAATATATATAAGAAATACTATATTGATATGAAATCATTCCTTCCAACCAGTTATACATCTAATGGTGGTATTATAGTTATGGTTTATCATGAAGTGAGTGTCAGTTTTGCTTCAAAAGTGATAAAGGAAATCAAAAATAATGTATTTGGAAAGAAGTCTCATGATAAGACCAGTCAAGAAACCTGGAAGAATCCATGTGTTCTGAAGCAGGAAGTGATTGAAAGTGAATCAAATGCCTATAAGTTTGCTAACTTGTGGATGAAATATATATCCTATGATGTGCATAAATTGAAGAAATAGTAATGTACCAGTGTTGAATTAAAATAAATTTCAAAATACACATCATGTCACATAGGAATGTACTTGCATTGATGTTAAACTGGGTCAGTTACTGTAGAAGTATTAGTATTTGTATGCAACATTAACTGAAGTTAGTTTTCAGTACTGCAAACAATATGTATTTCAGGTGGATGAATATTTCTGAGAATGATCTTGTGAAAAGTTGATTATAAATCCATATACATGAACATGAATGAATTTAGTGAGTGTATATAAGACACATATATTTCATATTTTGAAAAATCTGGAGAGTGTATATATATATATATATACAAAAAAAACCACACACAGACAATAAATTAGCAATCGAAATTTATCATGAAATATATATCTTCCACAGATGCAAAATTATTTCTTTTAGAACATGGATTTATGTATAATGTTGTTCTTCTAGGAAACACACCCCTAGGTTAAATTTTCTGTTCCAACAGCGTTTAACAGGAGTGATCATTTCTCACAAATTGTATTTGCCAAATTAGCCTCCTCACAAGAATGTAGGTGTGATACCAGGTAGTGTTCTATATGTGCATTTAAAAATACATGTGCTGAATAGGCTACAGAGAAAGGGAGAGAGGAATTCACATATTTGTTAGCATTAAAAACACATGGAGAACTATTTCAATTAAAAATTGACTAGATTTATAACACCTACAATTAATCATGCAAAAAACAAGTCCACCTATACACCATGATTCTTCTGAACTGCTAGTATTCCTATTCTGTTTGTGTTATTTTTCTCCATCATATTAGGAGTAGTAGTCAGAGTTTATTAGGGTATGCGTTAGTGTCAGGGATTCAGTATTTCGAATGGAAAATTGGAAAATGACTCTAAAGGGTATGCAAATATGTACTACACAAAAATGTTCACACTCTCATCCAGAAGATTGCCTTGGCATTACCTTAGTTCCAAGTAAGATACAATAAAGGAGAAAAGTTAGAAAATCTGTAAATACATATCAGGAATAAAAAATGCTCAGGAGTTCACAAACTTGTAGGTGGTAGAGGAGTTTCCAATAGTAAGGGACAGGGTAAACACTCCACAAACATTGAGCTCTGCTTGTGTAAAGACTTCTTGAGAAACTCTCTGAGGTTGGGCTCTTAAAATACATGTTGTTGTCAGGAGCTTTAGCTTCCTTTGTTGTGTGACCATCAAATCTGGGTGTGCAAATATGTGACCTGAAGGACATTGTTTCTAATTTTCCAATGAAAATGAGGCAGCAGTGCTGAATACTCTTTTTGTAGTTAAAATATGGCCACTGGGGTGTAAGTGTCTCCCCGGGTTGACTGTGAAGCCATTTGGTCATCCTCCAATTTTCGTGGTGTTTCTTGCTGGTGCACTGGGAGTTTGGTATTTGCTTCATGAAATACAAGGAGTTCAACTGGGACACAGTGCTGGAGGGAGTTCTGTCACGTGTGGAGGGACACGGTCTGCATGAGAATGCACCAACCAGGATTCTGTCCCACATAGGTTGCCCCTTTGTCCATAGCAACCTGATTCTGAATATTTCCCAGAAACCTATCCATATAACAAGATGCCTTTACATATAAGGGTCTGCTGGCTGTACCCTGTCAATCACAAGGCAATTGGAAGCCAATGGCAGATCCACATGCCCCAACACACATGTTTTTTCACACACCTTCACACCACTGCTCTAGGCCCACTAATGAACAGGCTCCAACTTACTGGCATCACTGTTCTACACAATTTTCATGAAACCCAGTCAGTCAAGGCACTGTCTGATACACTCATGACCAGCAACAGGACATCCAAAAGTTTTCCAGTGCCACCTGGTCATGGGAATTTCAAAAATTTCATGGTATTTATCAAGCCATTTTTCGAGGATAAAGTTGGAGGCTCTGTGGGTTTCAATTCATTCAGGAACCATTAAATGTTGAAGAAGCTCATATCAATGAAAGATCTTGAGAACACTCACAGGCAAGGCTTCCCAAAGAGTGGCCAAAAGGTCACATGAAGTCAGGCCCATTGATGTATACAATGTGAGGTCCATATGTGTTTTGACTCTCAACTGTGGCTTTAAAGAATTTCAGAATAAAATCATGTGATATCAAGGCTGAGATTCCCAGTGCTGTGGGCAAAGCCACCCTGCACCTAGATCTTCCTGCACCACAATTAATACCTGAGATGTTGGTTGCATGGCCTAGTAAAATCCAAACACAATTCATGACAATACTTCTCTTATGTCACTTCCAGAATTCAGTCTCTAAGGGGAATCATACCAGAGTTCAAGCCCAGGTGGACCCAGTCATCTGTTCCAAGCACCAAACAAATTACCACAATTCAAAACAAAATGCTCCCACATGCCCCTTATCTTATTTCATGTAGACACTCATCATAACATCTGGATGGAGGTTTCCATGAGGGGCACAGCACAAGACAGTGTCCAAAATAACCTTTCTTGCCCCTCATTTGCCTAAAGTCAGTGTGGCCTGGAAATCCTGACTGTGAACCAGGAGTGATCAAATACTCCTGCCGTTAATACTCCTTGGCTTCTCCAATTTGATGCCTACTGACTGTGGGGTTTAGATTCTTTATGTAAACTGGATTCATGAGAAAACCCAAGCACCTATGGGCTAAACTCTGCAGGGCTTTAAAGAACTCATTTGACCCAAAGATCCCTATTTTCACTTGATGGATGTCAGGAATCTTAGAGAAGAAGGTGAGAGTCTTCATCCACAATAACTTCTCTTTTGGCCATTTTGGTTTTGGATGCACCCATGGGATCTTTCTTTAGATCCATCAGGTGCTGAAAATCTAAGCCACAGCCTCACACAGGGCCAAGAGGCTGATTCAGACACATCCCTTTCCAAAGCAATTAAGCAAAGAGCAAAACACACACAGACATTATAAAGTGGCAATATATATGCCAATTGAAATTCATGATGAAATATATATCGTCCACAGATCCAAAAATATTAATTTTACTGAACATGGATTTATGAATAATGTTGTTCAACTAGAAAGGTTACCCTTAGGTTGAATTTTAAGATCCAATAGCGTTTAGGAGGAGTGATCTCTTGTCATAATTTGTATCTGCCATGTCAGCCACCTCACAAGAATGTATATGTGATACCAGGTAGGATTCTATATGTTTATATAAAAATACATGTGATGAATAGGCTACAGAGAAAGGGATAGAGGAATTCACATATTTATTAACTTAAAAAACACAAGGAGAACTATTTCAATTAAAAATTAACTAGATTTATAACACCTACCCTACATAATGCAAAAGGCAAGTCCAACTATACACCATGCCTCTTCTGAACTGCTTGTATTTCTATTGTGTTTGTATGCACTGTGGGTTTCAAGAACCATTAAATGTTGAGGAAGCTCATTTGAATGAAACTCTGGAGAACTCTCATAGGCAAGGCTTCCCAAAGAGTGACCAAAAGGTTAGATATAGCCAGGCCCATTGAGGTCTACAATGTGAGGTCCATGTGTGTTTTGACTCTCAACTATGGCTACCAAGTCTTTAAGAATAAAATCATGGGATATCTTGGCTGAAATTCTCAGTGCTCTGTGGAAATCCACCCTCGGCCTTGATCTTAGTTTCCAAGGGCGACTCTCATGCTTGTCCTCCTAAAATATCACCACAATTCATGGCAATACTTCTCTGAGTTCAGTTCCAGAAGTCAGTCTCTAAGGTGAATCACACAAGTATTCAAGCCCAGGTGGACCCACTCATCTCTTCCAACCATCACACAAATGACCACAATTAATACCAAAACACTCTCACATGGCCCTCCTCTTCTTCTATAAAGGCACTCATCATAACATCTGGCTGGAGGTTTCCATGAGGGGCACAGCCCAAGACAGTGTCCCAAATAAGCTCCCTTGCCACTCATTTGCCTAAATTCAGGGTGGCTTGGACACCCTTCTTGTCCACCAGGAGTGATCTGAAAGGGTAAAATAAATTGAAATTAAAGTCTAAAATTTGAAGTGTAAAAGACTGGGTTTTGTAAAGTTTCTAAGCTGCAAGGCCTGAGTTAAAATGTAAAGGACCAGGTATTGTTAAGTTCCTATGCTACATGCAAAACCTGAAATTCCTGTAGCTTGTAGTACAATTCCCGACTGCCTAGTAAATATTCCCCCTGACCGCCTGCTTATTTAATAACCTAGGACCCTGTGTGGCCTGGCACATAGGCATTGCAAGGCCTAAAGCAATCTGTTTGAATGTGTACCTCGCTTTAGAACTGACCTATCACTCCTGCCTCACCTGTTCCTGCCAATGAATGAACTAATCATGTTTAGGAATTGTTGTTTGATTTTTCTGCGGTGTATGCTGATTTCTTAAAGGAGACTGTGATATATGTAAAGTCCCGCCCTCCCCAAAAAGTGTACTTAAGCACTGCTCAACCCCTGCTGGGGGCTCTGGGCTGCTCTCCCTTCTTGAGTGAGCACGTAGCCTCAGCATGCTGGATTGGATCCTCAATGAACGCCTTTTTCTGTTGCATGAGCCTCGGTCTCTTGGTGGTCTCTTCCTCCGACGTTCACCGGATCCTTACATTTGCTGCGTTGGCCGGGAATCACGCAGCATAGGACAAGGACACCCCAACAGACCCCTCTGGGGGTAAGTAAGGCGCTTCTTTCCATTTTTCCTTGTGATCGCTCAGAGCTTTTTGTTCAGGTTCCGTTTTTCCGTTTTTGGTTTGGGTTGGCAGAGTGGCTGCCAGCGGAGAACGTAAGTTCCCCCTGTCAGTGGTGGACAAACGTGTCCTAAAGCCACAGACCACGTCCTCGCAAGGGATGCCTTGGAGGACTCAGGGAGTGATGGATGTGCCCTCATTAGGTGAGGAGGGACGGATGAGCCCACATTAGGTGACTCTGCTGCCAACCCATCATATCTTGCTGGCTACTTTTTTCTCTCAGGTTGAATTCACTGTCTGTCTTTGTGGTCTAACCCATCAGGTTTTGCCAGTTACTAGGTTCTAATCTTTACTTCTGAACTCGTGTTAAATGTTACCTGTGTGTACATGTTTGTGTCACGTTTGTATTGTCCTTGTCTCTGTTTGAGAAACTCTCATTATGGGACAAAGCCATTCCATGCCTCTGTCCTTGAAGCCTTTCCTGGTCCCTGCCTCCAATCCGACACCGTCACCCAGGATCCTATCACTCAAACCTTCTACTCCTTCCCCTCTTCCCTCCATTCTCCCTGAGTCACAAGATTGTAGATCTTGGGGTTGTGAACAAACGGGAGCTGCATGATGGTCTTTGTGTGTCTTTTTATCTGTGTTTCTGTTAAATGTGATGGCATTGTTTGGACCAATGCAGAGTCCCGAGTTCCAACCTGCCTTACATATGTGGAAGTTACTTTAGCTAAATTTTAAACTAATGCTTCTCCTGTGAGGGACCAAAAGTCAATAGAACCGCCAGTTTTTCTGTTCTCACCTTTTGCACCTCTCTTAGCTTTGTTTTAAAGAACTTTGATAAACTTTACTCCCCTTTGTTAAGCAAGATTACGGAAGCAGTGATTTTTTTCTTCCCGTAGTTGGCTTGAGCATGCCCACTGCAGAGGGAAATGTCTGGGGTAAAAGAACTTTGATATCTCGCTTAAACTTTTCTCAAAACCCTGTCCTCATTATAAATTGGCATTAATTGGCTTTGGGATGGGAACCAAGCCTTCAGTCATAAATTTTGACACCCCAGAGGGGACTTTAAATAAACCCCACTCTGCCCTCTTGGGGAAGCCTAGCACTCAAAACAACTGCAAGCAGAGGATGAAATTTTTGGGAGCTGACTACTGCAAAGTTGGGAGACACAGAATATGCCTGGTGCCTGGGGTCAAAGCAAACCAGAGGAACTAATCCTGTAAGTAAATGGTGAGGCTAAGGGACTCCCAGCAGCTGACAGAGCCATTTTGCTGTGGGGAACTCCCTTATTCCTTACGTGCACTTTAAGAATTTCTCCACCTCTGTTTACTTAACAAAAGGGACAATGAATGCATTAATATGTTGATATTATAGATTTTTTCTTGGGGATGATCTAGGGTGAATGTGTATCTAAAAATGATTTTTTTTTTTATTTTAACCATCTCGTATCTAAATGGGTTTCTAAAGCATTGCACTATGTTACAGTTAAAAGTTGGGTTTAAACAATTGTTTAGTTTGATTTCAGGTAGTTCATGCTAGGAAACTTAAATACTTAGGATAAAAAATAATTAAAGAGTTTTAATTTTGAACTAGGCAGCCTGAAAAAATTTCACTAGATATACCAGTGCATTAACTTGGGAAGAGATAATAAATTATGATATGGTATCTATTCCCATCAGTGTGTAAGATTTTAAAAAATGGTACTAAATTAAAACGTTGGTCTGGCTTATTGAAATGACATTAATTAGCAACAGTCTTGGAAATTTTTAAAGCTTAATTTCGGATACACATGGTAGTGTGTGGTTCTTTTTAAAAAATTTTCAGCCAATTTAATGTAACTTAATACTATTAGAAACTTCATAACAAAGAAAGGGGCTTAACGATCCTATAGAAACTTCTTCTGATGGTGGCTTTAATATTATCAAAAAATGATCCTATTTTCAGTTTTGTGTGAGCAAGTTTTTCTAGTGTAGAAAAATCTAAAGATATAAAATTTTGAGAATTACATCTTAAACTTGCATCAAAATTTTCAACATCCAAACCTGGAAATTATGACTTATAGCTAAAATGCCTTAGGCCTGAGGTTTCTGCTACGAATTCCAGTCTTTTCAGTTTTCCAGACCTCAGCCAGGACTTAAGTTGATATGCAAATAAAAGAAGCCTGCAGCACTCAGCAGGAGACAGATAAAAAAGAGTAAATGTGTCTTTTTACCTGAACTCAAACTAGACCTAACCAAAAAATTATATTATACGGTATTTACTAATTACTGGCCAGTCATCATTTTTAGGACTCTTGCTTTTCTTAGATTCTGTATTTTTTTTTTTTGAGCTCATGATCTTGATTCTGCTGATGGGTTAATGTTTTCTGATCAGTTCTATTTTTGATCGACTCTGGAGTTTTTAGCATTTCAATGGAGATTTCACCTGAAAAAGCTACAAGGCTTTTACTATTGTGTTATGTGTTACATTTGTGTTACGTGTTGTATGTTGGTATGTCTGTATGTGTGTATGTCCATATATCATGCAGTGATATGACAATTGACAGATGAGGAGCACTCATGAAAAATTTAAGAATGTATCCAAATGTCTTTGATTCACGTGATTCATATGTTTTAATTCAAATTGGGTAAACAGATAAAAATAAAGATGTCTTTAAAATTAGGCCTATAAGTTTTCTAGGTTTTCAAAAAGGCCCTAATAAAATGTAGATGTCTATAAAATAATCTGCCTAAATTCAGAAATTTACAAGTATTGTATTGAAATGTGAACAGAAAGAGGTTAGTAGATGAAAAAGAGAAACTAAAAGGTTCCAGATATAGATCTAATAGAGGAAAAATGTGTTTCTGGATAAGAGAGTCTATATGATTACGTAATTAAAAGGGTTTAAGTAAATAATAAAAAAAGGTTTGTGTAACTTGGTTATATGTGTAAGTTTTGAGCAAGTAATCTTAAAAAAATAAACAGCTGGTAAAACAAGTACTGTTTTTATAAAATTGTGCCATGTTATTTCTTTAAAATCTAAACTTGTTTAATACAAAAACATCAATGTAATTGTGGTGTTAATGTGTTCATAACTTCCAGGTATACAAGTCTGTAAGGTAGAAGCTTCCAAAGACCATTGTATCAAGCTGGTGTTCTAAGGTTTATGGTAATTCTAGGCTTAAAAGAAAAACATGTTGGAGATTTATGTATATCATTTGTGTTCTATAATTGGACTTGTTATCATTAAGATTTGTACAGTTCCATGTTACTTTTTACACTGAGATGCAATCTAAAAGTATTTTTAACTTAATGAGAGCCAAATCTGTGAAGGTTTTATTGTAAACACAAAGGTAATGCCCATTCATTTCCATGTGAATACTGTTTTCTTCAGGCTTCACAAAGGGGTGGCCTGAGACAAAGACTTTCCTGATATTCAGGGCAACATAACAATAGGTAATCAAAAGGCCCAAAGCAGGGTTTCTCCACTGAGACTTTACTGGCTACACTGATATCTGAGTTTTCTGAGATGCTTGCCATTCCCTTCAGCTATCCAGTATATGGCCATGTCACAGATCTTGGAAGTGGTTCATATATTGGACACAAAATCATGAGCCTATTCTGGAGAGTGGCCAGAATTCAGGAAGAAAACAGGAACGTAGGAAGATAGTTGGTGTTGCCCATTGATAAGGCAAGCCACACTCCATTTATAAATTGTGCTGGATGAATGCTGGGAAGTTTTCTCCTTGAGAGGATACACCCATTGAGGCATTCTCTTTTCTAATGTCTACAACCACGGTCACAGTGGGATACACAGACCTAAAAACACTCGCCTTGTCAAAGGACTAACTAGAAACACTCCACTCCAAACCAAACACACCCCCTTTTCTAACTATTCTCAGAACAAAAGAAAAAACCACAAACCCATACCCACAACCACAAAGGCACCTCCTTCCCCCAGGTCGGTCTGGAACTATCCAGAGTGTCCTCTGACCGGAGGGCCATACTATGTTCCCCAGAAATGGTCTGTCCTGTCTCAGATCTGGGCTCCTTGGTCAACTCTGTGAAGTTTTCAGGAGCCAGCAGTGAGCCTCTACTTGTTTTCTCCGGAAGGGCGGCTCTTCAGAATTTTTCTGGAATTTGGCCATTCTCACATAAGTAGGTACCACAAAAGACTGACTCTGTCCTCGGAAAATCCAAACAAGTGAGAACACTGGAACTGGTGCTGGGACTGGGTCTTGGTGCCTGGCTTCCTGGAACCCAAATTTGGAGAGTTCCATCAACAAGGATGTGAGGTGAGGTCACTTCCTTTAGTAACTGAATGAGGTCACTGCCTTGGCAACCAATTTGTCCTAACATTTGCTTCCTAAGGTCTCATAACATGGAGGATGTCCCTACTACCTGTGACACTTTCACAAGTTAGAATAGTATAGAAACCATAGTCACCTGGGAACAGCTCTCCACAAAGGCCTAGTTTGGTTCATCTCCTCTACCTTAAGAAGAGAGAATCTGATTCAGACACAACCCTTCATCCTGACCAGGTTGTTTGCCATGGAAGATGCCTTTTGCTCTATCATGTCCTTCATAGCTGCCTACATCTTCTCCAGGGATCATTTCTGCATGGAACTTTGAAGTTTTCAGCAGGTGGAAGATCCCCTGCATTCCTGTATTGTAAGACCAAATCTTTCCCTGCTTTTCTGAACACTTAGATTGAGGGAACAGTGTATGGTTAGGGTTAATAATATGTTCAATTAAAACCAAAATACTCCCACATGGCCCTCATTTTCTTCCATGTAGACATTCATCATAACCTCTGGCTGGAGGTTTCCATAAGGGGTGCAGCCCAAGACAGTGTCCAAAATAAGTTCCCTCTCCCCTCATTTTCCTAAAGTCAGGGTTTCCTGGACACCCTTCCTGTAAACCAGGATTGATCAAATAGGCCTGCCAGTAATACTGCTCTCTTTCTTCATTTTGAAGCCTACTGACTGTGAGGTATAGATTCTTTATGTGATTTGGAGTCATGTGAGAACCCAAGCACTGCTGCAGGGCTTTGAAGAACTCATTTGTCTCAAAGGATCCCTCTACTTACTTGATGGAGGTCAGGAACCTAACAGAGGAAGCAAGAGACTTCATCCACAATGACTGACCTTTTTGCCATTTTGGTTTTGGATGCACACATGGGATCTTTCTTTAGATCCGTCAGGTGCTGAAAATCAAAGCCACAGCCTCTCTCAGAGCCGAAAGGATGATTCAGACACATCCCTTTCCAAAGCAATTAAGCAAAGAGCCACAGGTGATGCTCATTCATTTCCAATTGAAAGCAGTTTTTTTCAGGCTTCACAAACTGGTGGCCTGAGGAAAAGACCTTCCGGACATTCAGGTCAACAGAACAGTAGGTTAGCAAAAGGCACAAAGCAGGGTTTCTCTACTGAGACTTTACTGGTCACACTGATATCCGAGTTTTCAGAGATGCTCCCAATTCCCTTTATCTATCCAGTACATGGCCATGTCACAGAACTCGACAGAGGTCCATATCTTGGACAAAAAAACATGAGCCTATTCTGGAGAGTGGCCAGAAGTCAGGAAGAAAACAGGAACAAAGGAAAGAAGTAGGTGTTGCCCATATAAGGCAAGCCACAGTCCATTCATAAATTGGGCAGGATGTGTGCTGAGATGCTTTCTACTAGACAGGACACATCCATTGATGCATTCACTTTTCTAATATCTACAACCAGGGAAAAAGTGGGAAACACAAACATAGAAACACTCGCCATGTCAAATGACTTACCAAAAACAGTCCACTCCAAACCAAACATACTGCCTTTCCTACCTATTCTCAGAACATGATACAAAACTACAAATTCACACCCACACCCACAAAGGCACCTCCATTACCCAAGTAGGTCTGTGACTATCCAGAGTGTCCTCAGACTGGTGGGCCTTACTCTGCTCCCTCGAAATGGACTTTCCTGTCTCAGATCAGGTCTCCTTTACCAACTCTGTAAAGTTGTCAGCATCAATCAGTGAGTCACTACCTGCTTTCTCAGGAAAGGCCCCTCTTCAGAGCTTTCCTGGCATTTAGCCATCCACACATCAGTATGTACAAGAAAGACCGACTCTGTCCTTGGTAAATCCAAACAAGTGAACCCACTGGGACTGGGACTGGGACTGGCTCTGAGTGCCTGGCTTCCTGGATACCAAGTTCAGAGAGTTCCATCACCAAGGAAGTGAGGTAGGTCACTTCCTTCAGGAACTGAATGAGGTCACTATCTTGGCAACCACTTTATCCTAACATTTGCTTCCAAGGGTCCCATGAGAGAGAGGCTGCCCCTACTTCCTGTGTCACATTCACAAGATAGAATGGTATATCAACCATAGGCACATGTTAACAGCTCTCCACACAGACCTGGTTTGGTCCATCTTCTCTACATTAAGAAGAGAGAGGCTTATTCAGACACATCGCTTAATCCTGACCAGGTATTTTACCAAGGAAGATATCTGTTGCTCTCTCGGGTTCTTCATAGCTGCCTACATCTTCTCCAGGGTTTATTTCTGCATGGAACTTGAGGTTCTCAACAGGTGGAAGATCCCCTATCTACCTGTATTATAACACCAACTCTGTCCCTGCTCTTCGTAAAGTTAAATTGAGGGAACAGTGCATGGTTAGGGTTAATAGCATGTTCGATTTGGGTTAGGAATCATTCTGTGAGATGAATAATGGTATTGGGAACCTCCGATATTACAAGCATATATAGGTGTAATATAAGTATGAAAACAGAAATCTAGGAAAGATTTCAAACCCAGATGAACATTGGGCCCTTGATTGGGATACTTCCTTTGAATTATTTCCGCAAAGTTGTCTCAGATAAATCGATATACAATGGTATAGGACCTTGTACCTTGGATGACTGAATGAGGAAGAGATCGTCGAGACAAAAAGAGATAGTTCGAAAAGTTATTTAGATATAGGGTTTTGGTTAGAGAGTGAATGTAAATGTCAGCATATGTGAAGAGTCAGTCACAGTGATGAACTGGGGAAAATGTGTAGGAAAGCAGATATCAATAGAGACATTAGGAAATCAGGGAAAGTACAAAGTGAGTGATAGGATAAGATGTTTTTAACATGGTTGAGTTTGAATATATAATCTTAGGAAGAAACAAATATTTAGTCACCAATAGGAATGATATTTGAGATCATTAGTTAATCAGGACATGGATGTTGTTAGTAATACATGCTCACATTAAATTTAGGCTTTGGTACACTCATAAGGGTGTCCTTTGCATTTTTTGTCAGGAATATTACTGTGTTGAAATGTAAATGTATATCAGGTGACTACAGTATTTCTTCAACTATTTCTGAAAGCAACATTTTAAGACTGATAAGTTAGTATTGGGGACACAAGTACGTGTACCCTGTGCCTATGATTATAAAGATGATGCCTTAATAGACCATACTGTAAATAAATAATATAACTGGATCAAACTTTAAATAATTGATTGAATTGATATCTGAAAATATATAGGAAATCTTATATTGATATACATAAGTTCATTCTAACCAGTTATACATCTAATGGTAATTTTAGCATTATGGTTTATGATGAAGAGTGTGGGAGTTTTGCTTCAAAAATGATTATGGAAATCGAAAATAATATGTTTGGAAATAATCTCATGCAAAGAACAGTCAAGAAACATGGAGGAATACATATGTTCTGAAGCAGCAAGTAATTGCAAGTGAACCAAATGCGTACAGATTTGTGAACTTGTGAATGAAAAGTATTATCCTATGATGTCCATAAACTGAAGAAATTGTAATGTACCAGTGTTGAATAAAAATGAACTTCAAAATACACATCATGTCCCATAGGATTTTACTTGCATTGATGTTAAACTGGGTCAGTTACTGTACAAATATTAGGATTTGTAAGCACCATTCACCAAAGTTAGTTTTCAGTACTGGGAAATAAATATGTATTTCATGTGGATGAATATTTCTGAGAATAATCTTGTGAAAATTTGATAATAAATCCACATATAGGAACATGAGTTAAATTAATGAGTGTATAATAAGACACATATATTTCATATTTTGAATAATCTGGAGAAAAAAATACATATATATAGATACAAACACAGACATTAAAATGTAGTAATATGTATGCCAATCAAAATTCATTATGAAATATATATCATCCTCATATCCAAAAATATTCTTTTTACTGAGCATGGATTTATGTATAATGCTGTTCATCTAGGAAATTCACCAATATGTTGAATTTTCAGTTCCATCAGAATTTAGAGGGAGTGATCTCTTCTCACAATCTGTATCATCCTAAAACAGCAAGCTCACAAGAATGTACATGTGATACCAGGTAGGATACTAAATATGCATAATAAATTTCATGAGATGAATAGGCTACAGAGAAAGGGAGACAGAAATGTACATATGTGTTAACTTTAAAAACTCATGGAGAAGTATTACAATAAAAAGTTGACTAGATTTATAACACATACACTTGATAAAGCAGAAGGCAAGTCCTATTATACACCATGCCTCCTATGTACGGCCTGTATTTCTATTCTGTTAGGTTTCTTTTTATACATCATATTAAGATTAGTAGTCAGAGTCTAGTAGGGTATGGGTTAGTGACAGGGATTCAGTATTTCTAATGGAAAATAGGAAAATGAATGTAATGTGTATGCAAATATTTGCTAGACAAAAATCTTCCCACTGTCCTCCAAAACAATGCCTTGATATTTCCTTCGCCACAAGTAATACACAATTAGTGGAGAAGAGTTTGAAAATCTGTGAATATATATCTGGAAAAGAAAATGCTCAGGAGTTCACAACCTTGGAGGTGGTAGAGGAATTTCCAAAAGTAATGTACAGGGTAAACACTCCACAAACATGGAACTCTGGTGGCCTAATGAGTTTTTGAGAAACTGCCTCTGAGTTTGGGCCCTTGAAAAATTTGTTGTTGTCAGGAGCTTTAGCTTCCTTTGTATTGAGACCATCAAACCTGGGTCGGCATCTATGTGACCTGGATGACATGGTTCCTTATATGCTATTGAACATGAGGAAGAAGTTCTGAATTTTCCCTTTGTTAGTAAACTGAGGACACTGGGGTCTAAGTGTCTAACCATGTGATCTGTGAAGCCATTTGGTCATACTCCACTTTTCGTGGTGTTTCTTACTGCTGCACTGGGAGTTTGGTATTGGCTTCATGTAATACAAGGAGAAAAACTGGGACACAGTGCTAGAGGGAGTACTCTCACGTGTAGTGGTTGAGGGTCTGCAGGAGAATGCACCAACCAGGCTTCTATCCCAAAAAGCTTGCACCCATGTCCATAGCAACCTGATTCTGAACATTGCCCTGAAACCTCTCCATATAACAAGGTCCCTTTACTTGTAAGGTTCTGCTGGCTGCAACATGTCAGTCACAAGTCATTCGGAAACCAATGGCAGAACCACGTGTCCCCACGACAGATGTTTTATCATACACCTGCCCACCACTGCTCTGGGCCCACTAATCAGCAGGCTCCAACTTTCTGGCACCTCTGTTCTCACCATTTTCATGAAACCCAGTCAATCAATGCAATGTCTGGTACACTCATGATCAGCAACAGATATCCAAAGGTTCTCCAGTGCCATCTGTTCATGGAAATTTAAAAAATTCATGGTATTTATCTAGCCAATTTTCAAGGATGAAGTTGGAGGCACTGTGGCTTTCAATTTATTCAGGAACCATGAAATGGTGAGGAAGCTTAATTCAATTAAAGCTCGGGAGAACTCTCAGAGGCAAGGTTTCCCAAAGAGTGGCCAAAAGGTCACATTAAGCCAGGCCCATTGAGGTCTACAATTGAGGTTCATGTGTGTTTTGACTCTCAACAATGGCTGCCACGTCTTTCTGAATAAAGTCATGTGATATCCTGCCTGAGATTCCCAGTGCTCTTTGGAAAGCTATCCTGAGCCTAGATCTCAGTCTCCAAGGGCAACTCTCATGTGTGGCCTCCTAAAATCCCAACACAATTCATGTCAATACTTCTCTGAGTTCATTTCAGTCTCTAAGGGGAATCACTCCAGAGTTGAAGTCCATGCAGACCCAGTCATCTCTTCCAACCACCACACAAATGACCACAATTAAACCAAAACACTCCCACATGGCCCTCATCTTCTTCAATATAAACTCTCATCATAACCTCTTGCTGGAGGTTTCCATGAGGGGCGCAGCCTAAGGAAGTGTCCAAAATAAGCTCACTTGCCCCTTATTTGCCTAAACTCAGTGTGGCCTGGAAACCCTTCCTGTGAACCAGATGTGATCAAATAGGCCTGCCATTAATACTGCTCTACTTCTCCAATTTGAGGCCTACTCTCTGTGGGGCATAGATTCTTTATGTGAATTGGGGTCATGAGAAAATCAAGCACCTATGGGCTACCCTCTGCAGGGCTTTGAAGAACCCATTTCAGTGAGTCGAGGAATTGCACCAAATGTTCTTTAGATATAGGGTTTTTGTTAAAGAGTGAAAGTAAATGTCAGCATATTTGAAGAGTCAGTCACAGTGATGAACTGGGGAAAATGTGTAGGAAATCAGATATCAATAGAGACATTAGGAAATCAGGCAAAGTACAAAGTGAGTGATAGGATAAGACATTTTTAACAGGGTTCAGATTCAATATTTAATCTTAGGAAAAAACAAATATGTAGTCACCAATAGGAATGATATTTGAGATCATTAGTTAATCAGGACTTGGATGTTGTTAGTAATACATGCTCACTTTCAATATAGGCTTTGGTACAATCATAAGTGTGTCCGTTGCATTTTGTGTCAGGAATATTACTGTGATAAAATGTGTATGTATATCAGGTGACTAGAGTATTTCTTCCACCAATTCTTAAAGCAATATTTTAAAGACTTATAAATTAGTATTGGGGATACAAATAGGTATACCATCGGTCTATGAATATAGAGATGATGCCTTAATAGACAATACTGTGAATAAATAATATAACTGTTTCAAACTTTAAATAATGGATTGAATTGATATCTGAAAATATATAGGAAATTTTATATTGATATACATAAATTCATTCTAACCAGTTATACATCTAATGGTAATATTAGCATTATGGTTTATCATGAAGAGTGTCTGAGTTTTGCTTCAAAAATGATTATGGAAATCAAAAATAATGTGTTTGGAAAGAATCTTATGAAAAGAACAGTCAAGAAACATGGAGGAATACATGTGTTCTGAAGTAGGAAGTGATTGAAAGTGAACCAAATGCCTATAAATTTGTGAAATTGTGGATGAAAAGATATATCCTATAATGTCCATAAACTGCAGAAATAGTAATGTATCAGTGTGGAATAAAAATGAACTTCAAAATACACATCATGGTCCCATAGGTGTCTACTTGCATTGATGTGAAACTGGGTCAGTCACTGTGGAAATATTACGATTTGTATGCACCATTCACTGAATTTAGTTTTCAGTACTAGCAAATAAATATGTATTTAAGGTGGATGAATATTTCTAAGAATTATTTTGTAAAAATTTGATTATAAATCCACATACACACACATGAGTGAATATAGAAAGTGTATAATAAGACACATATATTTCATATTTTGGAAAATCTAAAGAGTAGATATCTATATCGATATAGATAGATAGATAGATAGATAGATAATTAGATACTCACATACACAGACATTAAAATGTAGCAATATATATGCCATTCGAAAATCATAATAAAATAGATATCATCCACGTATCCAAAAATATTCATTTTACTGAACATTTATTTATGCATAATACTGTTCATCTAGGAAATTCACCCATAGGTAGAATTTCCAGTTCCATCAGTATTTAGAGGGAGCGATCTCTTCTCACAATTTGTATCTTCCAAAATAAGCGAGCTCACAAGAATGTACATGTGATACCAGGTAGAATTCTAAAGATGCATTAAAAAATACATGTGATGAATAGGCTACAGAGAAAGTGAGACAGAAATTTACATATGTGTTAATTTTAAAAACTCATGGAGAAGTATTACAATGAAAAGTTGACTAGATTTATAACACATACCATTGATAAAGCTGAAGGCAAGTCCAAGTATACACCATGACTCCTATGAAAGGCCTGTATTTCTATTCTGTTAAGTTTCTTTTTCTCCATCATATTTTGATTAGTAGTCAGAGTCTAGTAGGGTATGGGGTAGGGTCAGGGATTCAGTATTTCAAATGGAAAATAGGAAAATGAATCTAATGTGTATGCAAATATGTGCTACACAAAAATCTTCCCACTCTCATCCAGAACAATGCTTTGACATTACCTTCGCCCCAAATAAGACACAATTAGTGGAGAAAAGTTAGAAAATCTGTGAATACATATGTGGAAAGGAAAATGCTCAGGAGTTCACAAACTTGTAGGAGGTAGAACGGGTTACAAAAAGAGAGAGGGTAAACACTCCGCAAACATGGAGCTCTGCTAGCCTTTTTGAGAAACTGCCTCTGAGGTTGGGCAGTTAAAATATATGTTGTTGTCAGGAGCTTTAGCTTCCTTTGTAGTGAGACCATCAATTCTGGGTCTCCATCTATGTGACCTGGATGACATGTTTTTTTATTTTCTAGTGAACATGAGGCAGCAGTGCTGAATTCTCTCTTTGTAGGTAAACTTTGGCCACTGGGGTTTAAGTATCTAACTGTGTTGTCTGAAAAGCCATTTGGTCATTATCCACTTTCGTGGTGTTTTTTACTGCTGCACTGTGAGTTTGGTATTGGCTTCACGAAATACAAGGAGTTCTACTGGGACACAGTGCTGGAGGATGTACTCTCACGTGTGGTGGGTTACTAAAATGCACCAGTGGGGCTTCAATCCCACATAGCTTTTCAACTTGACAATAGCAACCTGATTCTGGACATTGGCAGGAATCCTCTCCATATAATAAGATGCCTTTACATACAGTCTGCTGGCTGTACCATGTCAGTCACAAGTGATTTCTAAGCCAATGGCAGATCCACGTGGCCCCACCAGAAATGTTTTTTTCACACACCTACACTCCACTGCTCTAGGCCCACTAGTCTGCAGGCTCCAACTTTCTGGCATCTATGTTCTACTCTTTTTCCATGAAACACAGTCAATCAAGGCACTGTCTGGTACAATCATGATCAGCAACAGGACATCCAGAGGTTCTCCAGTGCAACCTGGTCGTGGTAATTTCAAAAAATTCATGGTATTTATCTAGATATTTTTCAATAATGAAGTTGGAGGCACTGTGGGATTCAATTTATACAGGAACCATTAAAAGGTGAGGAATCTCATTTCAATGAAAGGTCTGGAGAACTCTCACAGGCAAGGCTTCCCAAAGAGTGGGCAAAAGGTCACATGAAGCCAGGCCCATTGAGGTCTACAATGTGAATTCCATGTGTGTTTTGACTCTCAACTATGGCTGACAATCTTTCAAAATAAAATCTTGTGATATCCTGGCTGAGATTCCCAGTGCTCTGTGGAAAGTCACCCTGGGCCTAGATCTCAGTTTCCAATGGCGAATCTCATGCGTGGCCTCCAAAAATCTCAACACAATTCATGGCAATACTTCTCTGAGCTCAGTTCCACAACTCAGTCTCTAAGGGGAATCACAACAGAGTTCAAGCCCAGGTGGACCCAGGCATCTCTTCCAATTGCCACACAAATGACGACAATTAAAACCAAAACACTCCCACAGGGCCCTCTTCTTCTTTTATATAGACACTAATCATAACCTCTATCTGGAGGTTTCCATGAGGGGCACAGCCCAAGACAGTGTCAAAAATAATCTCACTTGCCCCTCATTTGCCTAAAGTCAGGGTGGCCTGGACAACATTCCTGTGAAACAGAAGTGATCATATAGGACTGCTGTTAATACTGCTCCACTTCTCAAATTTGAGGCCTACTGACTGTGGGGTATAGATTCTTTGTGTGAATTGGAGTCATGAGAAAACGCAAGCACCTATTGTCCAGCCTCTGCAGGGCTTTGAAGAACTCATTTGACACAAATGATCCCTATTCTCACTTGATGGAGGTCATTAATATTACAGAGGAAGGCGAGAGGCTTCATGTATAATGACTGATCTTTTTTTCCATTTTGGTTATGGATGCCCACATGGGATCTTTCTCTAGATACATCAGGTGCTGAAAATCTAAACCACAGGCTCACACAGGGCCAAGAGGCTGATTCAGACAAATCCCTTTCCAAAGCAATGAAGTAAAAAGCCACAGGTGATTCCCATTCATTTCCATTTGAAAACTCTTTTCTTCAGGCTTCACTAAGGTTTGGCCTGAGGCAAAGACCTTTCTGAAATTCAGAGCAACAGAACAATAGGTAATCAAAAGCCCCCAAGCAGGGTTTCTCCTAGGAGACTTTCCTGGTTACTCTGATATGTGAGTTTTCTGAGATGCTCGCCATTCCCTTCAGCTATCCAGTACATGGCTATGTCACAGAGCTTGGAGGTGGTACGTATCTTGTACAAAAATACATGATACTAATCTTTAGAGTGGCCAGAATTCAGGAAAAAAATGAGAACATAGGTAGATAGCAGGTGTTGCGCATGGATAAGGCAAGCGTCAGTCCATTCATTAATTGGGAAGGATGCATACTGGGAAGTTTTCTACTAGACAGGACACACCCAATGAGCTATTTTCTTTTCTAATATCTACAAAGAAAAACACAGTGGGATACACAGACACAGAAACAGTCTCCTTGTCAAATGACTTACTAGAAACAGTCCACTCCATACCAAACAAACCTCCTTTTTTACCTATTCTCAGATCATGAGAAAAAACCACAAACACAAACCAACACCCACAAATGCACCTCCTTCTTCCAAGTAGGTCTGTGACTATCTGGAGTGTCCTCTGACTGGTAGGACATACGATGTAACCCAGAAATGGCCTTTCTGTCTCAGATCTGGTCTCCTTCGTCAAATCTGTGAATTTGTAAGGAGGCAGTGGTGAGCCAATTCCTATGCTCTCAGGAAAGACCCCTCTTCAGAGCTTTCTTGGTATTTGGCAACCCTTACATCAGTAGGTACCAAGAAAGACTGACTCTGTCCTTGGTAAATCCAAACAAGTGAGCCCACTGTGACTGCGACTGGGACTGGCTCAGGGTGCCTGGCTTCCTGGATCACAAAATTCAGAGACCTCCATCACCAAGGAAGTGAGATGAGGTCACTACCTTCAGAAAATGAATGAGGTCACTGTCTTGGCCACCACTTTGTCCTAACAGTTTCTTCCTATTGTCTCCTGACATGGAGGCTGCCCTACTTCCTGTGATACTTTCACATGTTAGAATGGTATAGAAACCATAGTCACCTGGGAACAGCTCTCCACACAGGCCTGGTTTGGTCCATCTTCCCTACATTAAGAATAGAGAGGCTGACTCAGACACATCCTTTCATCCTGACCATGTTGTTTGCCATGGAATATGACTTTTGTTCTCTCAGGTCCTTCATAGCTGCCTGCATCTTCTCCAGGGATAATTTTTGCATGGATTTTGAGGTACTCAGCAGGTGGAAGATCTCCTAACTTCCTGTATTGTAATACCAACTTTGTCCCTGCTCTTCTGTAAAGTGAGATTGAGGGAATATTGTATGGTCAGGGTTAATAGCATGTTCGATTTGGGTTGGAAATCATTCTGCTGGATGAATAATTGTATTGGGAACCAGCGATATTTATAAGAATATAGAGGGAAAACATAAGTATGAAAACAGAAATCTAGGTAATATTTGAAGCCCAGAAGGATTTGGACCCTTGATTGGGATCCTTAGCTTGAGTAATGTTTTGCACCGAGGTCTCAGTTAAATTGATATACAATGGCATAAGACCCTGTACCTCAGATGATTAAATGTAGAAGAGAACATCCAGTCAAAAAGGGATTGTGTGTAGGATTAGGAAGATAGTCAGTAGGTTTAGGAGGAAGAGTGAGTCTAGGATTTGGACCAAATGTTCTTTAGCAATAGGGTTTTGGTTAGAGAGTGAATATAAATGACACCATATGTGAAGAGTCAGGCACAATGATGAACTGGGGAAAATATGAAGGAAAGCAGACATCAATAGAGACATTAGGAAATCTGGCAAAGTATAACATGATAGGATTAGAGATTTTCAACAGGGTTGAGGTTGAATACATAATCTTAAGAAGAAACAAATTTGTAGTCACCAATAAGATTGACATTTGAGAGCATTAGGCAACCTGGACATGGATATATTTAGTAATCCATGTTCACATTCCATTGAGGCTTTGGTACAATCATAAGGGTGACCTTCGCATTTTGTGTCCAAAATATTACTGTGATAATATGTAAATGAAGATCAGGTGACATGAGTATTTCTTCCACCATTTCTGGGGGAAATATTTTGAAAAGATATAAATTAGTACTGGGGATACTAATAGGCTTACCCTGTGTTCATGAATATAGAGATGATGCATTAATAGACCATAATGTGAATAAATTATATGACTGGTTCCAAATTTAAATAATGGATTGTATTGATATCTGAAAAAATAGAAGAAATCATTTATTGATATACATACATTCATTCCAACCACTTACATATCTAATGGTTGTCTTAGGGTTACCGTTTATCATGAATAGTGAATGAGTTTTGCTTCAAAAATGATTATGGAATCGAAAATAATGTGTTTAGAAAGAAGTCTACTGAAAAGACGAGTCAAGAAACATAGAGAAATATAAGTGTTCTGAAGGAGGAAGTGATTGAAAGTGAACCAAATGTTTATAAATTTGTGAATTTGTGAATGAAAGGATATATTTTATGATGTCTATAAACTGAAGAAATAATAACGTACCAGGTTTGAATAAAAATGAACTTTAATAAACACATCACATCCAATAGGAATCTACTTGCATTGATGTTAAACTTGGTCAGTTACTGTAGAAATATTACGATTTGTAAGCACCCTTCCCTGAAGTTAGTTTTCAGTACTAGGAAACAAATATGTATTTCAGTGGATGTATATTTCTGAGAATAAACTTGTTAAAAGTTGATTATAAATCCACATATATGAATATGAATGAATTCAGGCGGTGTATAAGAAGACACATATATTTCATATATTGGTAAATCTGGAGAATATATATATATATATATATATATATATATATATATATATATATATATATATATATAATGTATATATAGACACACAAACACACACATTATAATGTAGCAATATATATGCCAATTGAAATTCATCATGAAAAATAACTCATCCGCATATCCCAAAATATTCATTTTACTGAACATGAATATGTGTATAGTGTTGTTCATCTAGGAAGCTCACCCATGGGTTGAATTTTCAGTTAAAACAGCGTTTAGGAGGAGTGATCTCTTCTCACAATTTGTATCTGCCAAGTCAGCCACCTCACAAGAATGTACATGTGAAACCAGGTAGGATTCTATTTGTGCATATAAAAATACATTTGCTTAATACGCTACAGAGAAAGGGAGACAGGAATTCACATATTTCCTAACTTTAAAAACACATGGAAAATTATTTCAACAAATAATTGACTAGATTTATAACTCCTACCTTATATCATGCAAAAGGTAAGTCCAACTATACACCATGCTTCCTCTGAAATGCTTATATTTCTATTCTGTTTGGGTTATTTTTCTCCATTATATTAAGATTAGTAGTCAGAGTTTAGTAGGGTATGGGTTAGTGTCAGGGATTCAGTATTTCAAACAGAAAATTGTAAAATGAATCCAATGTTTATGCAAATATGTGCTAAACAAAATCTTCTCTCTCTCATCCAGAACAATGACTTTACATTCCCTTCACCCCAAGTAAGTCAGAATTAGAGGAGAAGAGTTAGAAAATCTGTGAATATATATTTAGAATGGAAAATGCTCAAGAGTTCACAACATTGGAGTTGATAGAGCAGTTTCCAAAAGTAAGTGACATGGTAAACACTCCACAAACATGGAGATCTGCTGGCCTAAACACTTCTTGAGAAATTGCCTCTGAGCTTGGTCACTTGAAATATATGTTGCTTTCAGGAGCTTTAACTTCCGATGTAGTGAGACCATAAAAGCTAGGTCTGCATCTATGTGACCAGGAGGACATGGTTTCTTATTTTCCAATGAACATGAGGCAGCAGTGCTAAATTCTCTCTTTGTAGCTAAATTGTGGGCACTGGGGCTAAGTGTCTCCCCATGTGGACTGTGAAGCCATTTGGTCATCCTCGACTTTTCGTTTTGTTTCTTGCTGCTGCACTGGGAGTTTGGTATTTGCTTCACGAAATACAAGGAGTTCAAGTGGGACACAGTGCTGGAGGGAGTTCTGTCACGTGTGGTGGGTCAGTGTCTGCATGAGAATGCACCAACTAGGCTTCTATCCCACATAGCTTGCCCCTTGACCATAGCAACCTGATTCTAAACATTGCTGTGAAAAATCTCCATATAACAAGATGCCTTTATGTAGAAGTGTCTGCTGGCTGCACCGTGTCTGTGTCAAGGCATTTGAAAGTCAATGGCAGATCCACATGGCCCCACCAGAGATGTTTTATCACACACCTGCACACCACTGCTCTAGGCCCACTACTCAGCAGGCTCCAACTTACTGGCATCTCTGTTCTACACGATTTTCATGATACCTAGTCAATCAAGGCACTGTCTGGTATACTCATGATCAGCAACAGGACATCCAAAGGTTCTCCAGTGCCACCTGGTCATGAGAATTTCTAAAACTTTATGGTATTTATCTAACTATTTTTCACAGATGAAGTTGTTGGTACTGTGGGTTTCAATTCATTCAGGATCCATTAAATGTTGAGGAAGCTCATTTTAATGAAGGATCTGGAGATCTCTCACAGGCAAGGCTTCCCAAAGAGTGGCCAAATTGTCACATGAAGCCAGGTCCATTGAGGTCTACAATGTGAGGTCATGTGTGTTTTGACTCTCAACGATGGCTGCCAAGTCTTTCAGAATAAAACCTGTGATATCCTAGCTGAGATTCCCAGTGCTCTCTGGAAAGCCTCCCTGGGCCTAGACCTCAGTTTCCAAGGGCGACTCTCATGTGTGGCCTCCTGAAATCCCAACAACATTCATGGCAATACTTCTCTGAAGTTAGTTCCAAATCTCATTCTCTAAGGGGAATCACATCAGAGTTCAAGCCCAGGTGGACCCAGTCATCTCTTCCAACTACCACACAAATGACCACAATTAAAACCAAAACACTCCCACATGGTTCTCATCTTCTTCCATATAGACACACATCATAACCTGTGGATGGAGTTTTCCATGAGGGGCACAGCCAAACCAGTGCCCAAAATAAGCTCCCTTGCCCCTCATTTGCCTAACGTCAGGGTGGATTGGACATGCTTCCTGTGAACCAGGAGTGATCAAATAGGCCTGGCGTAAATGCTCCACTTCTCCACTTTGAGGCCTTCTTACTGTGGGGATTATATTCTTCTTTTTCTAAATTTTTTTGGAAATTTAATTGGAAAGTTAAAAAAAATTGTTTTGCAGAATGTTAAATTTCTAATGGCAAAGCCTTCACCTTGTTTGTGAAGGAAACCTTGATGCCTTGCCAATCTGGTAACATGGAGACACTCAAAATTTTCTTTTACATACTACATGGATGAATGGCTACAGCTCATAGTTTTTTAAAACTGAAAGGCAGATACCAGCAAGTAAGATAACAAATAAAAGACAATTTTATTAAAAAATAAAGTTGTTAAATGACTCAAATATTGGAAATTCAATTCTTTTTATTTTTGGTTGTTCAAAACATTATAAAACTCATGATATATCATCTTTCATACATTTGACTCAATTGGGTTATGAACTCCCATTTTTACCCCAAATACAAATTGCAGAATCACATCAGTTACACACTCACGTTTTTACATAATAGCATACTAGTTATTGTTGTATTCTGCTACCTTTCCTATCCCCTACTATTCCCCCTCCCCTCCCATCTTCCCTCTCTACCTCATCTGCTGTTGTTTTATTCTCTCCCTTGTTTTCTCCTCTTTAGCCTCACAACCTCTTATATGTAATTTTGTGTAACATTGAGTAGTCTCCTACCATTTCCATATGCTTTTCCTTCTCTCTCCCTTTCTCTCCCCCCACTCATCTCTGTTTAGTTTTAATATTTTTCTCATGTTCTTCCTCCCTGTTCTGTTCTTATTTGCTCTCTCTATATAAAAGGAAACATTTGGCATTTGTTTTTTAAGGATTGGATAGATTCGCTTAGCATAATCTATTCTAATGCCATTCATTTCCCTGCAAATTCTATGATTTTGTCATTTTTCAGTGCTGTGTAATACTCCATTGTGTATAGATGCCACATTTTTATTATCCATTCGTCTATTGAAGGGCATCTAGGTTGGTTCCAAAGTCTAGCTATTGTGAATTGTGCCGCTATGATCATCGATGTGGCAGTATCCTTATACTGCTCTCTATTAACATCCTCAGGGAAGAGTCTGAGAAGGGCGATATCTCGGTCAAATGGTGGTTCCATTCCCAGCTTTCCCAGGAATCTCCATACTGCTTTCCATATTGTACTCACCAATTTGCAGTCCCACAAGCAGTGTACAAGTGTACCCTTTACCACACATCCTCACCAACACTTATTGTTGTTCGATGTCATAATGGCTGCCAATCTTACTGGAGTGAGATGGTATATTAGGGTGGTTTTGATTGCATTTCTCTGACTGCTAGAGATGGTGAGCATTTTTTTATGTACTTGTTGATTGATTGTATGTCCTCCTCTGTGAAGTGTCTGTTAAGATCCTTGGCCCATTTGTTGATTGGGTTATTTGTTATCTCATTGTTTAATTTTTTTGAGTTCTTTGTATATTCTAGATATTAGGGCTCTATCTGAAGTGTAAGGGGTAAAAATTTGTTCCCAGGATGTAGGCTCTCTATTTACCTCTCTTATTTTTTCTCTTGCTGAGAAAGATTTCTTTAGATTAAGTAAGTCCCATTTGTTTATTCTTTTTATTAACTCTTGGGCTATGGGTTTCCTATTAAGGAATTTGGAGCCCAACCCCACAGTATGTACATCGTAGCCAACTTTTTCTTCTATCAGACGCAGTGTCTCTGATTTTATATCTGGCTCCTTGATCCATTTTGAGTTAACTTTTGTGCATTGTGAGAGAAAGGGATTCCGTTTCATTTTGTTGCATATGAATTTCCAGTTGTCCCTGCACCATTTGTTGAATATGCTATCCTTCTTCCATTGCATGCTTTTAGGCCCTTTTTCAAATATAAGAAAGTTGTAATTTTGTGGATTTGTCTCTGTGTCCTCTATTCTGTACCATTGGTCCATCTGCCTGTTTTGATACCAGTACCACACTGTTTTTGTTACTATTGCTTTGTAGTACAGTTTGAACTCTGGATTCACACTTCCTGCTTAGAATTGCTTTCGCTATTCTGGGTCTTTTGTTTTTCCATATGAAATTCATGATTACTTTATCTATTTCTACAAGAAATGCCATTGGGTTTTTGATTGGCATCGCATTAAACCTGTAGAGAACTTTGGGTAATATCGCCATTTTGATGATGTTATTTCTGCCTATCCATGTACAGGGCATACTTTTCCATCCTCTAACATCTTCTTCTATCTCTCTCTTTAGGGTTCTGTAGATTTCATTGCATAAATCTTTCACCTCTTTGGTTAGGTTGATTCCCAAGTTTTTTATTTTCTTTGAGTATACTGTAAAAAGAGTGGTTTTCCTCATTTAAATTTCAGAAGTTTTGTTGCTGATATACAGGAATGCCTTAGATTTATGCGTGTTGATTTTATATCCTGCCACTTTGCTGAATTCATTTACTAACTCTAGCAGTTTCTTTGTAGACCCTTTTGGGTCTGTTAAATATATTATCATGTCATCCAAAAATAGCGATAATTTAAGTTCTTCTTTTCCTATTTTTAAGTCTTTAATTTCTTTTGTCTGTCTAATTGCTCTGGCTAGTATTTCAAGAACTAAATCGAATAGAAGTGGTGATAGATGGCATCCCTGTCTTGTTCCAGATTTTAAAGGGAATGCCTTCAGTTTTTCTCCATTTACGATGATGCTAGCCTGAGGTTTAGCATATATAGCTTTTACAATGTTGAGGTAAGTTCCTGTTATTCCTAGTTTTTATAGAGTTTTAAACATAAAGGGATGCTGTACTTTGTAGAATGCTTTTTCTGCATCTATCGAGATGATCATATGGTTCTTCTCTTTAAGTCTATTGATGTGGTGAATAGTATTTATTGATTTCCGTATATTGAACCAGCCTTGCATCCCTGGGATGAATCCCTCTTGATCATGATGCACAATTTTTTTATGTGCTTTTGTATTTGATTTGCCAGGATTTTATTGAGAATTATTGCATCCAAGTTTATTAGAGATATTGGTCTGTAGTTTTCTTTCTTTGAAGTGTCTTTGTCTTGTTTTGGGATCAGGGTGATGTTGGCCTCATAGAATGAATTTGGAAGAACTCCTTCTTTCTCTATTTTTTGAAATAGCTTGAAAAGTATTGGTATTAATTCATCTTTGAACGTTTTGTAGAACTCTGCTGTATAACCATCTGGTCCAGGGTTTTTTTTGGTAGGTAGTCTTTTGAAGGTTTCTTCTATTTCTTCCTTTGTTATTGGTCTATTTAAATTTTGTGTGTCTTCCGGACTCAATCTGGGCAGATCATATGACATAAGAAATTTATCGATATCTTCATTATCTTCTGTTTTATTGGAATATAGGGTTTCAAAATACTTTCGAATTATCTTCTGTATTTCTGTAGTGTCTGTTGTGATATTGCCTTTTTTATCCCATATGTTAGTAATTTGAGTTCTCTCTCTGCTTCTCTTCATTAGCATGGCTAAGGGCCTGTCGATTTAATTTATTTTCAAAGAACCAACTTTTATTTGTTCAATTTTTTTGTTTCAATTTTGTTGATTTCTCCTCTAATTTTAATTATTTCTTGTCTTCTACTACATTTGTTGTTTTGTTCTTTTTTTTTCTAGGTTTTTGAGATGTAGTGTGAGATCATTTATTTGTTGTTTTTTTTCTTTTTTTGAGGAAAGAATTCCAAGAAATGAATTTCCCTCTTAAAACTGCTTTCATTGTTTCCCACAGAATCCGGTATGTTGTGTCTGTATTGCCATTTGTATCTAAGAGATTTTTTATCTCCTCCTTTATGTCTTCTGTAACCCATTGATTATTCAGTAACATATTGTTCATTTTCCATGTGATGTAGAATTTTTCCTTCCTTCTTCAATCATTAATTTCAAGTTTCATTCCATTATGATCAGATATGGTGCATGGTATTATCTCCATACTTTTATATTTACTAAGAGTTTCCATATGGCATAATATATGGTCTATATTTGAGTAGGACCAATGTGCTGCTGA